>NW_006760387.1:3685969-3865230 GCF_000271605.1 Fomitiporia mediterranea MF3/22
GAAGGAGAGGGAACGCAAGCGGCAGAGCAAGGAGTGGGAGGGATGGGAGGGATGAAAGACAAAAAGTTGGGAGGAGAGGGATGAGTAACTATGCAGGGTGTTATGAAGTGGACTGGCTGCTTACGCTTTACGTTGAAACTGGGAGGACTGTAGTCAGCTCGGTGGCATCATCGCAGGATCTGAGGCTCGGCGCGGGCATCGCAACAGCAGATTGGAGAGACGAGTGCAGTGATGTTTATTGCCTATGTTGTAGCAGGCAGAGTGCCTGCTGGTAGGACGCTTGCGAGTGGAGGACTTGACTAGAGAGAACAGAAGCAACGACATAGGATTGGGGGAAGAGGGTTGGGGAGGTGGTGGAGGTAGGAGGAAAGGAGTGACGAGTGCAAGTGCGTCATTATATGCTCTCGATCTTCGGTATTCGATTACATAATCACTTTGATATATAGTTTAAAAGTAAAACCAGATTATATTAGAAGACTAACAGAGTGATTGTTAACAATATTACTATATATAATTGCATATTATCTTACTAAAACTACTATAATCAACTTACAAGCATAATGTATCACTTTCATAAGTATTATAATCAATCAACTGCTATTGTATATTACTTTATATACAATTTTAACATATTACAATAAAAGCTAAGTACTTGTGTCTCACATATAATATTGTAGTAATAATGTTATTAACATTACTTGCTTTAAAAAACACTTGTAGTATAATACAATTCTTGTATAATCATTACATTTATATACAATTGTTACAATTTAATTATGTGCCAAGTATAATTGTTATTTTAGATTGTAATAGATATATAACTACATTATTAAATTACATTTGCTATTATTAATTACATTTGTTGCGACTTTTTCGTGATGAACATGCACAGCATATACGATTTGAGAGGACTAGTAAATTAATCTGATCCTGGACCTGCGCCCCCGACTCTTCTGAGGCTGCTGTGAGCAACTCAACATAGAACAGTCTTCCAAAGGTGGATGTCCTTGTTTTCTAGTCCAGAACACCGAGAGGTGTTGGCCTGCGGAATGGAGTAATCAGACCACTGCAAACTGTGAAACGTACAATACAGACTAATACGTCTGGAATAGTATCAAAAATCATGCACCTTGTCGTCAGGCGTGAGGTCACTGCTGGTCAGAGTAATCGTTGAAACGGTGCATGGATAATCTTTCGCGAGCCCTATAATGGAATTGCCACAAAATACAGTAGGGTGCATTAGTATTATCTGGAATGGAAGAAAACGAGCTACATTATTTTGTCAATGACCCTATGGTCCGCACCATTGAAAGTCTGGGAAGTTTCTCCCTTCCGACATCTGATTGGGTTTTCCCAATACAACCAAACCGCGCATTCCTTCAATCCAATATCACGCAACGGCCTCGCAACTTTAGCAGACTTGTTCCGTCGATGTACCGACTCGTGCATATCTGGAGGGCTTTATCATTCTTCATGGAAACCTTATACTTGAAATCCACCGCCTTCAGCAACTGGAGTGATACACGAGAGTGACAATGATGTGAGGGATGTTCAAAACAGTGGATACGAACATGTTAGGGGATTAATGGTGTGCATAATGATAAGACGTGTCGGAGAAGAGATAGCAGACTAGACAGTGGTTGGTATGGGCAACGATCTGAGGCAAACACAAAGTAACTCTATGGAGCTCACTTGGGTCCGATCATATTGCGACGTTTCAGTTAATAGAGGTAGTTCTAGAATGTACGTGAGATAGATAAACGACTGTGCATGACTAAGCATACCGTCAAGGCAGAAGTCCGTAATTATCATACTTAACGATACCCATAATCCCATCCCCACCACCGTGAGTCAAACGCTCTTATAAGCAAACAGGGATAAGATCAAAGTACTCATTACTTTCGGCAAGGTTCCAGATATCGACAGTGCAGTCCTTCATCTGACCCTTCAAAAATAGGTGCTAGAGGCAAGTATTACTGCATACACACCTCTGGAAACCTATTGCAAAGGTCAATATAGTAAGCATATGTTTTACTGTAATCCACACTCTATTCCTTCCTTGGATGTGCCTTTTCTCTCTTAGTGAGCCGTTGTTTGAAGGGAGTAACATGCAACCTTTCATTGTTCAGAGGTCATCAGACGTCTTGCACGTGATAAAGACCATTAGCGGCATAAGTATTCTCGTCTCTAATATTAATTATCTGAAACCCATCATAAGTGTAAACCATACGATAATGAGCTCAGATGCGACTGACAACTGATCAAACAATCACATTATTGCATACTCAAAACTTGCATGACGTCTCAGTTCATTTGATACTACATTCAACATTGTGCCATACATGGCCTGTATTGTCTCTGGACTGCAACCATCTATTTGATTTGATTTCCTATTTAATGGTCCTTAGATTCAACGTTATGCTACTCTACGTCAGCTTGCATTATTATATATCACTGTGTCTACAGAAAGCCTATAAAAGCAGAGTGTGATGTAGGGAAATTGGGCTATAGGTCTCTGACTTTTCATATACTGTGAGCACATTTATTTACATTTCTTAGGTTACCAATCCTTATACTATGTTTTGTAAGCCTTCAAGGATATGGTGGACATGTATCATATTGTTCTGACTTCTGCAGTCATTGCTGGACTTGCAGCAGCCCATACTGTGCCAGTAGAATCAACAAGTACAGTCTCATCCAAGACTACCGGAACGCTCACTCAGATAAATGCAACGCCGGCTCCTACGTATACCGTTCCGAGTTCGAGTGAAGAAGAAGATCATATTGTAAGTGTACAATTACTAGTTAAACATTTTTTATGGTAGCTAAAAGACAAGTTGATTTTCGGTGCCCTTCTTAGACTAAGTACAACCGGTGTGGATGGCAATAAGCATTATATATTCTCAACATACTTAGAAGTACTTTGTGCTCTACAATAAACTAGACGTTTGTTACCTTTAAATCTCAGTGTTTCCCTGATTCAGAGTCTGTTTCAAGTAATAGATCGGAACATTGAATTTTCTTAATGGCGTATATAAGAATACAGAATGTCGGAGAAGAGACTCAGACGACCGACTGGACGGCTGTTAGTACAGGAAACGAGGTGAGAGGCAGAGTTAGGCTATAGGACTGTCTTGAGTTCCGTTAGACTGTAATATTCTGATGAGTAGAGACAGCTCTAAACAACTCTTCCAGGACTATCAACTCATGTAAGACTATCAATTGATCAAACACTCACATTTTGCTGTCATCTCTACAAATAGTCTATAAAAACAAGGGTATGCCGTACAAATGTTAAAACATAACCTTCTGACATTTAGTTTGTTGTACGTGCTGTTATCCTCAACGTTTCTGATAATTCTAATGTTTGTTGTTTGAAAGCATTGACAGACATGGTGGATTCATATTGTGTCATTTTGACATCTGCAGCTATTGCTGCATTCACAGCGGCC
Organism: Fomitiporia mediterranea MF3/22; assembly: GCF_000271605.1. Taxonomy (NCBI): domain Eukaryota; kingdom Fungi; phylum Basidiomycota; class Agaricomycetes; order Hymenochaetales; family Hymenochaetaceae; genus Fomitiporia; species Fomitiporia mediterranea. The sequence continues at coordinate 3,689,422 of NW_006760387.1, forward strand.
TATTTTATGCAGCCAGCAAATGCAGCATCGCTCAATGCTATTGAAACGCCTACACAGATAGATATAACGACTGCTTCTTCAGATTCAACTTTGAACGTTGAAGAACATAAAGAAGACGAATATGCAAGTCATCATGATCAGGGAAACCATCATGATGTAGGTACACATTTGCTAGCTGAAAATACTGCGTACTGTGACTGACAAGTAAACAATGTTTGATGCTTCCTTTAGATCCAACCCGGTTGAGGATGGCAGTAAGGATTATATCTTAATGCCAGAACTATTTGATAAAGGACCAATAGGCGTACTACGTAGTGTGTTGTTAAGTATATACAGTCAAATATGTCATAATGCATAATGTGGTAATGTATAATTGTCGTAATGAATGACTTTTTCTCAGAACCAAATGGTCATTCTCTGCCAAAATATAATGTCATAATGTATAAATCTCATAATGAATATAGAAATGACCCTTCCCAGAATATACATTAGGCGACTTCAATTAATTGGCAGAGACACTTGCAGAAGGGCTTCGGCAATTTAGAGTTAAGATGCCAAGAGTTATGCAAGTCTCTCAAAATTGAAGAGCTGGACTTGCAGAGATCGACATTTAATGCCCATGTCACGTTACTCATGATTTTTGTTGGGTTGTAGTCAGACATTTCTTTATTTCAAACTCCGACGCGTCTGCAAGTGCCAACAAGTAGCCCCTCTCAATTCTGTTGAAATGGCCGATTTATTTTCGGCATGGCAAGTTTTAGTAAGGGTAGAGTAAGGGTCGATGTAAGAGACCCTAGTCAGGCACATGTAATTTATCCTTTTTAAGACGCATTTTTTTCAAGCGAATTCAAGAGCTCTCGAGCTCTTGAATCTTGTCGGACTTTCAATATGAAGATTACATATACAACTCAAGTAGCCTAAGCTAAGTAAAACTGCTCTCATAATTAAGCAACAAGAGTAGTGAGTGCATATATTCAGTATACCAAGTCTCCTTACTGTAATCTAACAAAATTATAAGTAAAATAAATTTCTTTTACTTAGAAAATATTTATAACTTGTATTTAACTATTATTTACACAAGCCACAGAAGGAAAAAATCAACTGATAATCTCAATTCATCAGTTGATTTACATTTCTCGGCACAGGGTCGCAAGATCCTATCCCTGTGCCGCAGCGAAATTTCAATCGAAAAAAAAAATAGAATTGAGAGGGGCTAGTAGCCCCTCTCAATTCTGTGGAAATGGCCGATTTATTTTGGGCATGGCAAGTTTTAGTAAGGGTAGAGTAAGGGTCGATGTAAGAGACCCTAGTCAGGCACATGTAATTTATCCTTTTTAAGACGCATTTTTTTCAAGCGAATTCAAGAGCTCGAGAGCTCTTGAATCTCATCGGACTTTCAATATGAAGATTACATATGCAACTCAAGTAGCCTAAGCTAAGTAAAACTGCTCTCATAATTAAGCAACAAGAGTAGTGAGTGCATGTATTCAGTATACCAAGTCTCCTTACTGTAATCTAACAAAAGTATAAGTAAAATAAATTTCTTTTACCTAGAAAATATTTATAACTTGTATTTAACTATTATTTACACAAGCCACGGAAGGAAAAAATCAACTGATAATCTCAATTCATCAGTTGATTTACATTTCTCAGCACAGGGTCGCAAGATCCTATCCCTGTGCCGCAGCGAAATTTCAATCGAAAAAAAAAATAGAATTGAGAGGGCCTAGTGGGTTCGAGCACTTGCAGAAACTTGCAGAGAGTTGCACGGATTTACATCTCTATTTGGTATATATTAAGGTACGTCCACTTTGCCGAGCCACCCCAAAATTTTCCAACTGTCCTGCAAGTGCTCCTGCCAATTAATTGAAATGACATATTCTACTGTAGTTGTATTGGTGTTTCCGTGCGTGCACAACATCGTAAGCTCGGTGATTGCCTTGTCGATCATTACTATCAAATTCCCATACGTGGACTTCGAAGCCGCGACAGAGTCTGTGCCAAATGAATTCTCTCACATTGATTCCCCATGTATCCCGCTTATGTCCATTTCACCAGGACCTCATCTCACGGCAATCGAGCGCTCTCGTCTTCAACCCCTATCATTCGACCACGTCAGCGTTTCATAGCTTTCAGAGCTATAGCTGTGTGTGAGCAAGTTGACGGGCAGCGGAACCGGACGTGCGACTGATCGCTCAGGAACACATTCACTGTCTCGCTGAGTGCCATTGGGAAAGTGGCAAAGCCATAACACGCGATAGGTCGGATTCGGAAGACGGCAGTGCATTGCTGCGGCCGTTTCCCCGTCTTGCGTGCCTCTCCAAGCGCTTATAATCATTCACAACCAAACTTAGCTCTCCATCTTGCACGATACTTGCTGTGTTCTGACCGGCCGCTCACACGGAAGCAAGACGTTTCATGACACCTTTCCCACATTGAAACGCTAGGTCCCGCAACTTAGGTGTGAAATAGTTGTAATAATATAATATGAAAGCTGGGAACAAGATGCCCGAGGCTGCGTACAAACCCCTCCCACAAGCCCCTCCCCCGTCTGAACCGCTCCTTGCAGACGAGACGGACGCGGCTGACCCACACGATCTGGACTTACAAAATCGACATCATCATCATCAACGCCAGAACCTGGCTTATCGATCGGATTCGCCGTCACCTTCGCCGTACGTAGACGATCCGAAGGTTGGACGGAGATTTGAACCGCTTGAGATGTCCGCGGAACTGAGTTTCGGAGGCGGACCGGGAGGTGTTGAGGCTGACCTCGGTGGTAACTCCACCCCTGTGAAGGAGGAACGAAAGGGAGACAAGATTGGGTTGTATGTCACATTGGTGAGTGGTGTTGTGCATGTGTGCATATTGTTTGTTTCGAGGACTTTCCTTGTGTTGCTTCCATCACCCCGATCACGGAACGAGGCGGCTTGAAGATTGGAAGCAATTTCGAGCAATTCTGTTTTTGCGTGTCTCATGTGGTAATTAAAGATACTGACGGCATTTAAACGCTCTTGGTGCTCCACAAATATGACCTTTGTAGGCATCCCTCGGTGTGAGTGCATGTTATCAATCACCGATCACCTAGGAGTTTACTAATTTCGGTGATGAATGTTGCATAGACATTAACGATTGGTACTTGGATTCTTGTGCTGTCGAACAACCCATCAAAACTCGGCTTGTTCGCGGCACATCCGCCACTACAGACTTTGGCAATTGCATGTTTTGGACTAGGTTAGCCGGGGACCGGACTTTGATAACGAAGTAAAAGTTTTGACGAAGATGGATCTGATCTACTTAGGCATTTTGCTGCTCCAGCCCACGTCGCAACCGAAGACGAAGGCGCGCGGGCTTACTCGGCACCAGCTTGTGATTCTTGGAATCGGCTTGCCTTCAATCATCGTCGGCACCAGTGTCATTTACGCAAACAAAGTGATTCATGAATCAGACCATTTTACCACCTGGCATGCCGTGAGTGCTTGTATTTCCAATCCGCACGAACGCCGACGGTTAATGACGGGTTGATGTATATCCAGACCTTTGGCTTAATTGCGGTCGTATGGATGATAGGCCAGATGTTATTAGGTGGACTTAGTGTGTGGTTTGGTGGACGTGCATTTGGTGGAGGTATGAAGGCAAAGAGTGTTTGGAAATATCACCGGTTCGTGTGCATCGGACTTGATTGTATCAGAAAATCTGATTTACATACACGCATTTCATTTTTAGTGCGTCTGGGTACCTCTTGTTCCCAATGTTCCTTATGACGGCAGCCGTGGGTGGGAATTACTCTTCGTGGGCGTCGTCGGTAGCGAGCGTTGGCGTGCGAGTGCTACTTTACACGCTGGCCCCGATATTCGCACTTGTGGGGCTCTGGAGCCGAATGCGGACGTCGAAGATGAATTTCAGGCAGTAGTGAACTTTGAGTTTTGTTTATCAAGTGATGATGATTCTTCTCGTGTACTTTCAACTCTGTTTGTACCTCTCTCCGGCTATGTAATGCATTACTCGCGGGATTCGGCGAAGGGAAAAGAAGTGCTATGCTATATAATTTAAATTTATTTTTGGGGATGATGTCAGACGACTTGGCAGCAAGGCACATGGCAGCAGTATTGAAATGGAAGAATTTTGGCGGGAAGGTTAGAAGGTAAAATAGTGATGAAGCGCTTGCTGATCTGGATAATTATGCTGAGTCTGCGCATGTATGCGCTTGTTCTCGATGAGACCGCGATATAACATACTGCAGGACATACTACTACGCAAATGGAGAGTGACGAAGAAGGGCGGAAGGGACTTGAGTGCTGAGTCCAGATCGAGTGGAGTAGTTCACGTGATATGAAATTGCCGTGCTCCACTGGCCGAAGATATTGGCTACTAGGAACTACGCCCCCGCACACACATCTGTTCTGGGAGTCGTCCGTATGCTCTGACTTACCATAATGCCCGCCGACGCTGTCCTGCAGCCGGTACAGCTCAACATTGACGCGCAAGATACTAGTTGCTCTGCCGACGCCGCCGTCGCGTCCGCCGCAGCTCTCGTTGCAGCAGACGATGGCCACGTTCAGCCTCTCCTCGACCAGCTCAGTTCTCACTTGCCAGCTGCATCTGCGGCCCTTTCCGGTCGTTCTCACTCAGAAGTCCCACCGGCCTCCCCGGCGATGGGCTCTGCGGCGCTCATCGACATTCCCGCCGCACCAGACGCGGTCCCGCCTCCACCCAAACGTGCGTCTGCTCCCACCGAGCTCCACGTAGCAAGCTCCGATCCCGGTTCGGACGCGATCATCTTACCTGGTTCAATTGAAAAGGTCCAAAACCGCCCGGTAGAACGGGAGCTTGGTAGGCTTCCAACGTCATTTTTTTAGTTGATTGGATCGCTAATATATATACACCAGTGGAGGATCGGCCTGCGCCGTCCCATGACGCCCCTGCTCTCGATCCTGGGCCGTCAACGCACTCGACCGCTGTCCCTACCCTACCGCCTTTAAATAGGTCTGATAGTCAGCGTGGTTCAGCTCCAAGCTTGCACGCACAGAACGCGCCTGGGAGTTACGACTGGCCAACGTTTGTTGCTGCGTATGCTGCTGGCAGGTGGAATCCGCATCGCATCCCTTCGGCGCCTAGGCCTACTGTTTACTCGACACCAGCGACACCTGGATCCGCGCCCTTTCACGCGCGGCGATCAGAAGATAGCACAAAGGGATCTTCGAATTCAAGTGCTACGACTGTCGAGCCTCCGCCGTTGCCTGTATCAACAATTCCACTTTTGTCTCCTCCCCTCCCCAGCGGGCCTGGAACAGGAACAGATAGCAGCACATCCGCCAGTGACGCTTCGGTATTGTCACGTGTCACCTCGAGTTCTGCAGCGACTTCAATGCACTCAAAGGCAGGATCACCTGCGCTATTCACTCCGCAACCGGTAGCTCCAGCGGTATCAATTGCAGGATCCATGCCCGCTGCTCCAGAACCACCTCCCCAACTGTCGGCTTCTCTACCTCCGGAAATTGCCCCCTTCTCCGGCATTAGCCAGCGTCGTGCGAGCGTCGGTTCGCCCTCACCGCGAGAAAATGAAATGCGAATACCCTTGCCGCCGCCATCTTTCGCAGGTAGTAGTAGTGCAAACACCCCACTTCACCTACGCAATGCCGTATTATCGCCTTCGACTCATCCCCTTGGTCCGCAACTACAGCCGTTAGTTCCAGCCGTTAGTACGCCTGCATCGGAATACTATTCTGCCGTGTCGACGATTCATTCAGGTCCGTCGACTCCAGAATTAAATACTGCTGCTGCCACCATGCGCTGGGCGGCGTCGTCTCATGTTTCCCTTGCACCCTTAGCACTTCCTAGTCCGGAGCATGAATTGACTGATCCTATGCGAGGAGTGGCGGTCTCTGTTCCGGTTGATGAAGTGAACGATGCCGAAGAGGAAGGGAGTTCTGATAACGGTAACAGCAATCGAAGGTGGTCTGGCCTCGGAATCCGAACAGGGAAAACAAGAAACGGGCGAAGAGGTAGATATTACGGGAAAGGCAGAACTCCGAGTCAAACAAGGCGAATATGGGAACGATTCACAAGTCGCGAGAAGCAGCAGTCTTCAAGCGAAGAAACGGAAGTGGGTAGGAGCGATGACGACTCTTTGCAGCACCTTCCTTCAGAACCAGTACAATCGCGGCGGCGTGATACTCGTCCATCTGACTCTATATCGCATATGCCAACGATCGAGGCGAGCCCTCTTGGTAGTCCGGCAAGAGAATTGCCAAAAGGGGAGCCTACGATGCGTCATGAGGGTAGTATTAGTCCGTCTGTCCTCGCGGAGGACTCACCTCGGGTCCATTCCACGTCGCGTAGCTCATCTATGCCTGCACCCGTGACGGCACCACTTTTACGCTCAGCTTCGCAAGATGATGGCAAGTCCCCTGCTGCTATTCAAACAGATTATTTTGGACTTGCAGTGCACAGAGAATCCGCACCGGTCACATCGCCTTTGCGCGACGCGTCTCTCCCTAGAGTAGAAAGCGTGAAGGCGGAGGTACCGTTTGTTCAGCTTCAGACTGTCGCGGAGGCTGAATTTGATTCATCCTCACAGAGCGTCAGTTCCCTTCCGCTTTCCTCGGGCTCGCGTACGAGTGAAGGCAGTCGCCAGTCGGAACAGTCTTCCTCTGCTCCACGGGCTCCGAGTCTCATTGATACACTCTCGGTGCAGACGCAGACTTCGTTGTCCCTCCCGAACACGCCCATGCATCGTGCAGTTTTGAGTCGACAGTCTTCATCTCCGTTGCCTACACGTGCATATATTGTGAACGAAACTGTTGCAAGCTTCGAGGCAACGTCTGACGCACCATTGTCTACGACGGCAACGACAGCTCCTCAACCATCACCATTTGACATTAGCAGGGCACGCTTTAATTCTGCAATGTCGGTGGGTGGGCGAACCAAAAGTGCAAACCGTCCGGGACTTGCGCGTGCACAGTCCATGAAAGCCATGGGCTCTGGTCACTCCCTGACGAAGGTAACTAGAGAAGAGGAAGAGTACACTGGAAGAGGCTACCTTATTCCCCCTTACCCACGGGACGAGGACGAGCGGCGGAGGGCGCTGCGCAAGTTCGTTTCAGGGTTTAGTTTAATCAGTGATTTTTGTTGGCTTACTTACATTATTCCGCTGTTTCACATTGCAGGTTTAATATTGTGCATACGATGCCAGACGTCAACTTCGATCGGATAGCGTACTTGACTAAGCTTGTCTTCAGCACGAAGATTGTTGTCGTGTCGCTTGTCGATGAAGAGGAAGAGTAAGTTTGTATTTAAAGCATAGATAGACTTGTGCTTATTGTTCCAATGTCCCGATGACACTTTGTTTAGATGGTTTAAAATGGAATGTAAGTATCAAGACTTGCTTCCGTGCTCTATTTATATCTGTTTAATTACTGTGCCTTACTTTATTATCCTGCTTAGCTGGATTAGGATCACAAGCGCTTCCGAGAGATGTATCGTTCAGTGCGCATGCAATCTTGCAAAAGTACGTCCCGTCCCTCGTCATGATGATCGTCTTTGAGGTTCTAGACCTGATCTCCTGATCTGCGTTATTAATGTGTGTATTCAGAGGAGACGAACCCACGGTTGTCTTAGATACAAGACGCGATTGGCGGTTTAGTATGAACGTGAGTGTTTGAGCCTGGGTTAAATTTGACTTGTGGAATTAAGTGTTCTTTTTGGGTTCTTAGCCGTTGGTCGTGGAAAGACCCAATGTTCGCTTTTTTGCGGCGGCGCCGTTACGGACTTCGGAGGGATATAATGTCGGAGCGTAAGTGTTTTGTGAAAATAACGCTTCCCCTTCATGATTGATGAATTAAATATTTTCCTGTCTAGGTTATGTATTATGGATGACCAACCTCATTCGGAATTCACACCTCGACAACGACATACTCTTAAGGAATTTGCTGTACGGACCATTAGTTGAGTTTATTCAGAGGGTTTGCTGAAAGAACATATAACAGGCTATTGTCATGCGGGAAATGGAACTGTGGAAGGACAAGATTCAATTACGTATTCGGGACCGGATACAAAACTCGATGGAACAATTCACGCGCGAATGTCTCGAGATCGACAACGAAGAGACATCGGCCACACATGGTGTGCTGAAAGCTGGGTCTATGGATCGAGTATACGAGCGAGCAGCGAAGCTCGTTAAAAAGACGCTGGACGTTGAGGGTGCGGCGGTAATGGACGTTTCGCACTTTGATGTGCTGGAGACTACGAAAGCTGAAGGTGCTATCTCGATTGTGTGTCATCATGCTGATTGCGCGAGTGGTGAGACCCCACAAATGCCGGCGACGACTACGCACTCGATACCGACGGATGAGTATTCGTTGTTTATGGATTTTTTCGCGAAGTATCCGGAGGGAAAGATTGCGGAGGGGATTATTCCGAGGTGTTTCAGGACTATTTTGCCTACGCGGATAGTGCATGCTTTGAGTGAGGATTCGCGTTTTGCTGATTTCTGCTGTTGTTCTGCATGTGCTTACTTAATTTGATTTTTCAGTCGTACCGATCTTTAACATTGATAAGAGGCCTTTTGCGCTGCTGTGTGCGTATAATACCGCTGCGCATGTCAAGCCATTCGTAAGTTATTTATACTCTCTTGGCCTTCTTTCTCTTATTGTTCGATAGTTGGAGGGACATGAATTGTCGTATTTGAGGGCTATTGGTAAGACTTTTTTTCACTCTGTCACTGTGATCGTGTGTTGAACTGTGAGCCCTTTAGGTGTTATAATCTTAAGTGCGGTCTTGAAAAGACGGATGATACTTGCGGATAAGTCCAAGAGCTTGTTCATTTCAAAGTACGACATGATTCGTTTTGGCGAGGCACGTCACTGACAAACGTAATTGTAGTATCTCACACGAGCTACGAACACCTTTGCATGGAGTACGTATTACACCAGTCTCCTCGATCCTTGATATTGACTGGTTTTCTTAGATCCTGGCAGCCGCTGAATTATTGGGCGATACGGAATTGGATGATAACCAATCATCGTTCTTGCGTACGGTCCAAGCATGTGGGACGTCTCTCGTTGAGACTGTTAACCACGTATTGGACTTCACCAAGCTGAGCGGCAACTCTAAGAATGGTGGTGTTGAGAACGTTATCCATCCCAGCAAGTGAGTAACGGCATCATTACCATTCAAACCAATATTAACGGAGTGCCAATAGAGTGGACCTAATGCAAGTCGTCGAAGAAGCAGTCGAAGGTTGTTGGATTGGGCATCGAGCTCGATTACCAGCGAAGTCAGAGATTGGGAGTGTTTATGCTCCTCCGGCGTCTTCAGGATCACAATTGGCCTTTGCGAGGACGGCTGTGGAGACTGTTATTGATGTTGATCTGAGGAGTAGGGGATGGCAGCTCGTTTGCGAGAAGGGAGGTATTAGACGTGTTTTGATGAACCTCATTGGGAATAGTTTGAAGTTCACTTCGGTAAGCAATTTTGTTTTCCACGTCCTGTTTTCTGGATGGAAGTTTTACAAATGAGTAGAATGGATACGTGCATATCACGTTGCGCGAACTACCCAGTTCAGACACGGCTTCTGACAAAGCTAAGATTGAACTGGCGGTGATTGATACTGGCAAGGTACGTTCCGCAGAACAGCTGGAGTCCTGAACTAATCTGACTTGACACTTTTTCAGGGTATTAGCAAGGAGTTCTTGAAGGTACTTTTCTTTCTGGTTTGTTTGTTGGAGATTATTAATATTGATGTCCGATCAGAATCAACTCTTTCATCCATTCTCCCAAGAGAATCCTCTGCAGTCGGGTACAGGCCTGGGGCTAGCTATCGTCAACAGCATTATCCGCTCAGAGTCTGTCAATGGCCAGGTTGAGGTTTCGAGCACTGAAGGCGTTGGGACAGAGATCCGGATCACATTTGATGCTGCTATTCCTGAGGATGAACAGCCTCCGGAAGTTGAGAAATTAGACATTCAAGGAAGGAATCCGACAGCTTCGATGTTCGGGTTCGACGATGGATCCAAGGGGACAACGCTGTTGCGCGGGGTGATAGAGAAATACTTGGCGTCTTGGTGGGGCTTTGAGATTGTCCCTGCTGGTAGTAGCACTTTGGGAGATATTATCTTGTTGAACGAAGATGCAAGACTTATCTCGCAGGCTATTGCGGCGAGAGATACTTCTCGTCCTTTCGTTCTGCTGACGTCGTCGCGTGCTGATCAGGAGACGATGGCTACGGTGTATGACTTTGAACGTCTGGGTGGATTCTGTCGTTTGGTCTCTAAACCAGCTGGGCCTTCTCGCTTGCGACAAGTGTTAAAGGCTTCTGTGCATATTGTCCGTTTTCGAGAGAGTTCACAGCAGAGTGCTGTTACGGCTGAACCACATCGCGCAGGTACGCTGCCTGCTTCGTCGTTTTCTCCAGACCCTGCTATCGCTCCGTCAGGACTGCCACGATATCCATCTCAGGAGCCTGGAACGATCCCGATGAGACCGAAGATGACGCCTAGAGCAAACACCTTCCATCCTGTGTTACCCGAACGAATTGCGACGCCTCCGCTAACCAAACTTTCTCCGCCTGCGGATTATCCGAGTAGTCCGGGAGATACGACTATCAATGTTGGTGCTGGAGGGACGTTGTTGAAGTCGTCTATTGGGACTTGGAGTCGACAGGGACATGCGAGGGCGCGGATTTTGGTTGTGGAGGATAATCAGATACTGAGGGATCTTTTGTGAGTATTTGTACTTTTTAAGTCGCCATACGTGTTAATCTGTTTAATCTTCTCTTGTAGAGTACGATGGCTTGGGAATAGGGTAAGTGGAATGTGAAAATCTATTGTATAACCAACTAAATGTTGTGTCTCAGGGCTTTGAGTATCAGCATGCGATGGACGGTAGGGAAGGCGTGAACGCTTTTTCCAATACCGATCATATTGAGTGCGTCGCCCTTCGTCTTTCTGACCTAGTATTTTCTTATAATGATTCTTCCAGTGTTGTACTCGTGGACTTATCCATGCCTGTACTCGATGGGATCGCTGCTACCACCGAGATCCGCAAGATCGAGGCCAAGCGATTGGATGACCACGCGAACTTGCCTGCTGGCTCCTCTGATCCACCGCGAAGGGTTAAGATCCTTGCGCTGACTGGGATGTCTTCACTCGAGGATAAGCGACGTGCCTTCGATGCGGGAGTCGATGGCTAGTAAGTGCCTGCTACATTGCTTTTATTTTGAGTCGACTGATTAAATGATGAAAAGCCTCGTAAAACCTGTCGCTTTTAAAACGTTGGATGCTATGTTCCACCAGCTGGGCGTCTCGTAGCTGTTTACGATTATCGCCGAGGTCCATTCACCTGTTATGACGGCATCGCGGATGGTTTCATCTCCCGTCCGTCCTCGATATCCAAGAGATACACCGATGCCCCTCATATAGCATAACTCACATGTATATATTCATCACCACTGCATCACGCGTACCATCTTTTATATTCCTGGGATTACTTTGGGCTCGCTCTTCAGCAGCGTTGAAGCTGAACAGTTTATTAGGGCTCCTGGGCATCCGGTAAAGCCCATGATCCGCAGAACAAACATAGAACATCATTCTCCCTTGCTCAGCAGTTTAATTACTCGCCTTTTACTACGATGTTTCCCCCCTCCCCTTTCCTCTCCTATCCCTTCCTTCATTGCGAGCGTTACCACTCCACTTTGTTCACTTTCTCTGTATACTGATTTCGCTATAGTTCTCTGTCACTATTGCTTTTATCTGTTATTCTCTTGTTTGATTTTGTGTGTTCCGTTTTGTCTGTCAACATCATCACTTTCCCCTTACAGTCCAGTTTGTTCATTCTGTTCATTGCATTTGCATGTTTTTCTTTACCTTTTTTCGTTCATGTTTATATATGTATGCTCTCTTACGTGTATATTCTTTATATACTACTTTTTTCTTTCCTTCGTTTGTTCTTTCTTTGTCTTTGCTACTTCATTTTTCAGTTCTTACTACGCTACGTTCATGACCTTGCAACAGTGATTGTAGAAATTCAATCCGATCCATTTTCAATCCAGTAAGTAGTTTAGGTATATTGGTATTTTTGTGGTATAATTGGGTTATTTGGTACATCCCTTCATTTGGTTATTTGTCTAGTGTGAGTGATGATGGCACATAGTATTTGGTTGACTTTTACACTTTACCCGGTTATGAACTATACACAATGCACGCTTGGCGACACAGAAAGTCTAGTGTATATGACACGGTAATCGTGGATATATGCTGAAATAATTGATCCAACCAAAACACCAGATTGACTTTGTTCACGTCATGTGATTTTCGAGCTGCGCGTTAGGAACGAGAATCCGTGTTTGTGTGCATCCCGCACCCTCGCGGTCCAGCATTACATCTTACCTCAGAGCTTCATATCATCGTACAATGTCCCGACCAACGAGCCCGCCATCGCCGGGCACACCACACCTTGTCTCACTCGTCTTACACTCAAAGAAGGCGTTGCAGCATGGAGAACAGCTGTGTTCTCGTGCGCATGAGCTTATGCATGGGACGTCGAGTTTGGCGACGGACGTGCTTGCGTTGGATGCTAAGGCGAGGTGGGTTGTGCAGGGAATTATGGAGCAGTTGAAGGTGAGTTTTTGTTTTGTTACTTTGGTTAATTGGTTTGGTATGGGATTAATTTATGTGTTTTGGGTTTGTGCGTGGGTTAGCTTGCTGGGAGCGTTGCGAGGAGTATTGAGGTGAGGAGGAATAGGTTGGATGACCAGGCGAAGGTATGTCCGAAATGTCCTCGCTCCTTGCTGGAATTGTATGAGCTGATACTGATTTTGTCTGTCTTTATTGCAGGAATGGGATAAAGGACGTTCGTTCCATTCAGGAAACCTAGATGCCATCCTTGAGTCGCTCGAGAAACAGGTCGTACCGCCTGACTTCCATTTGTCGTCTTCTTCCTCTTCACTTTTCGGTGGACGTGACTTGGATGATGCAGGGGATGCTGACCATGGAGACGGTCAAGACGGTGGTGGTAATGATGGGGTTCTACCCAACGGAGATGCGAAGATGCATAATAGTGGAGGACAGGACCGAAGTAAATGGAAGACGCTGCGTGACTTTGTAGATGTTGGTAACATTGTAAAGGCGACGGAGGAGATGGACGAAGACCGAGATTTACTTGAGGTGCGTGTTACCGAACTTTCTCTCCTTATTCGTTATGAAGATTAACGAATGAAATGTTGTAGGACATCTCGTCCAAAACAGAAGGTTTCTCAATAAACCTGAACGAGAGCGTACAAGCTTTACAAGGTGCTCTACCAACCCCCGGAACGATTCCCTCGATACGAGAGATGTTCGCCTCTCAGGAGGTTGCGTCTACGAATATGGCGAATCACTTGGAAGGATTGGCGTCACATTATGACCAGATGGCAGCTGCCTTGAAGGATAAGGAAGCTGGGTTGGAAATCAATGAGGACGATTTGCTAGGTCGGTTCTAATTCCGAACGTGGCACCACGATGCCCCCTTTACTGAAATAAATTCACAGACATGAACAGAGATACGGACGAGCTCCCAGCAATTATTGCAGAGCTTGAAGATGACGTGGCGAATGTGAAGTCTAGCCAGTAAGTAAAATTTCTCGTGCGTATGCTGTCCTGAAAGATGTTCATCATGTTAGTGACCAACTTGTGTCAGCTAAGCAGGACGCACTAGTTCGTTTAGGCAAATTGGGCGAAATCGTTGATCAGTTAGACGAATTGGAAGGAGTCATGTCTGATATGCTTGCGCAGCAAACGGATGTTGAGGTGATTAAACACACCCGATTACGATCACTCCTAAGTACGAAAGCTTATGTCGGTATTTTACTTGTTTAGACCGAGTATGAGGTGCATCTTGCCGCATTGCAGCAACATCTCACTACATTGGAACATTTATGCATCACGTTTACGTCCTACGAAACGTCCTTCAACAGTCTTCTGCTGGAACTCGAGCGTCGAAGACGGTACAAAACTGCAATGGAAGAACTCGTTCGGGGAATGACTCGACAGCTGGAGGCTTTGCGAGAAGGTATATATCCTTGCTTTAAAAATGACCAGTGTCGGAATCTAACTCTCTTTATTTAACATTTAGAGGAGACCCGACTTCGAGAGGGTTTCTTTGCTGAACATGGAAATCACCTTCCTACGGATTTATGTACCTCCGTGTCGAACATGCCGACAAAATGGGAGGTAGGGCCAGCTCCGGGTGAGACTCTGGAGGAACTCCCTTCTATAGACGAAGATTTGATTGTTGAGGCAAGTCGGGGAAAATATTTGATAGCGCTTTATGTTCACCATTCTTTTGCTAGGCTGCACGACGAATGGAACTTGCTAAAGATGGTACCGAGAGCGTATAATTATATTCAGACCGCGATCGTCGTTCATTTAAACCTATTGTTATCATTATTTGTATTTCAACGGTGCGTGGTTTGATTCCAGTATCATCCTATTGATAATGTCGTTTTAAACGCATATTCCTCACAGGGAAGGAATCTTTCCCGGCCAGAACGCGTCTCCATCTTTATTCTTATGATACCATTCCCCATCGTGTGCCAAGACGACACGAACGCGAGGTAGCGTGAGCACATCGGCGATACGTTTAATAGTTGCTTGAGCGGCTTCCTTATTCTGGTGAATGCACGTCAAGGCACCTTCCGGAGTAGGATACATCGCGATATCTCCTTCGCCTCGTACAAGTCTCCAATCGTGTGCTGCGTCTCCAGCCAGATAAATCCATCCGCCATCCGGTGACGTTCGTGCCAACAGGTTCATATGGCCCGCCAAGTGTCCAGGCGCGTCGATGAAGTACGCGGACCCATCACCGAAGTAGTCCAATGCACGAGGGAACGGGCCAATAGGCCTCCACTTCTCGGTAGTAGTGTCAAAGTACTCCGTACGTCCCTTCGGCAGCAAGTCAGACGGGAACACGCTCTTCGGGTCTTCAGGATACCCAGGCTGGAAAAGCGTCGCCGCTTCAGCGCCAACGATGAACTGTGCCTTACTAAACAAACTCGGGTTTCCCGTATGGTCCCAGTGGCAATGCGACAAGCACACATGGGTGATATCTTCAGGTTTCAAACCACCCTTCGCAAGCGCAGTAGGCACATCACACGGTACACCTGCATTGAAGACGTCTGATAACCGCCTTCGCGTGAATTCGGGGTAGTTCTCGATGTCGCTGCGGATACCGAGGTCGAAGACGATACGTCGTTGGGAGTTGCGGTGCGTGACGAGGAAGGAGAGCGAGGGGACGACTTTCTTCTCGTCCTCGGGTGCGGTGGTGACGAACATGTGACATGGCATGTGTATGAGGCCGCCCTCGAGGGCAGAGATATCGCAGTATGCTTGTTTCTCGCTTGGTGGAGGCAGAGAAGGGACGGAGGAAGCCATGGTGCTATTGGCTGTGTGAGATAAGACCTTGGACAGCAGGAAGGTGCTTATATCCAGAGCTTATATTGTACTCTGTCCCGTTGTTTACACGCACGTCATTGAATACTACACAGAAGGGTCATACTGGGTTCTTCTGTGTGCATGTGAGGGCTCCTTCGCTGCTTGAGAATGTGCTCAGAATAGGTCTATTCACAACCAGTTTAGCACGTGCCTGGCTAAATTGTTTATTTGATTTGACAAAGATAGACTTGATAACACATGATCTAAAGGCTCGGTGCATTTGTAATGAGTGAATTTCTAAGTTAAGTTAATGTCAAGTCGGGCTTAATTCTGCACGTACAAAGGATCCAGCCAATTTCGCTCTATAGCCAGAAGAATGAAAGTACAATACAAACAACGATATTTAAACAATTTTGGTATCTAATGCTATCAGGCGCCGATGTGTACCATGTTGACCCATCGCTCAGTTTGAATCCCTTCTTCAGCTTTCAAGTTCACGACGGCTCTACGAAGTGCTGCGGCAGCCCTTTTGCATTACTTCACCCTCTTCACCATGGAGAAGATGTGCATAAACATCCTTATTAGCAAGAGTAGGCCCGTCTGGATCGTACAGCTCCCACATTGTGCCAATTACGCTCCGAACGAAAAAGTTGCCTGCCGTGGATAGAGAATAAGAAGCGGAGCGATCAGAGGAGACATGTACTCATCATTTTTATATATAAGCGACACGACAAATAAACCTTCAGGAAAATAAAATTCCGAGATCTCGTGATCATAAACCAGGTTTCCAGATTCTTCATTTGCAGCCCTGCCATTACCGTTATATATTACATCGGTATGTTGTTTGTTTCAGTACCATTTTTATTAAACCCTGCTCGACTAAACGCTAAAGCGAAGGAATTTTTCCAGGCCATCCAGGCCAGAACGCATCACCGCCCTTGTTCTCACTATACCATTCGGCGTCATGCGCCAGGATGGCACGTACACGTGGTAGTGTGAGCACGTCAGCGACGCGCTTCATAGTGGCCTTCGATTCTTCCTGGTTCAGGTGCATACACCCAGTTCCACCTTCCAGAGTAGTAAACGTTGCAATATCTCCTTCGCCCCGGATAAGGCGCCAGTCGTGTGCGGTGTCTCCCGCAAGATAAATCCATCCGCCATCCGGAGACGTTCGTGCTAGGAAGTTCAAGTGACCAGGAAGGTGCCCAGGCGCATCGATGAAGTACGCAGATCCATCGCCGAAATAATCGAAAGCACGAGGGAACGGCCCTATGGGCTTCCACGCCTCGGTAGTGGTATCCAAATACTCTGTTCGTCCCTTTGGAAGCAAGTCAGACGGGAACTTGCTATTTGGATCCTCTGGATATCCGGGTTTGAAAAGCGACGCCGTATCTACGCCGACAATGAATTGCGCAAGCTCGTATTTCCTATGTGGTCCCAGTGGCAGTGCGACAAGCATATATGAGTAATATCCTCAGGTTTAAGTCCTCCCTTCGAAAGCGATTTAGGTACGTCACTTGGTACACTCGCCTTAAACACATTGTACGCCATCTTTTTCACTGGTTCTGGATAATTTTCAATATCGCTCCGGATGCCGAGATCGAAGAGGAGACGTCGCTGTGAGTTACGGTGGGTAATGAGGAAAGACAGCGCGGGACCAAGTTTTATCTCTCCTTCGGGTGCGGTGGTGACGAACATGTGGCATGGCAATTGC
The DNA here is from genome assembly GCF_000271605.1 of Fomitiporia mediterranea MF3/22. Taxonomy (NCBI): domain Eukaryota; kingdom Fungi; phylum Basidiomycota; class Agaricomycetes; order Hymenochaetales; family Hymenochaetaceae; genus Fomitiporia; species Fomitiporia mediterranea. The sequence continues at coordinate 3,706,543 of NW_006760387.1, forward strand.
AAGATGCCGCCCTCGAGGGCGGAGATATCGCAATAAGCCTGATTATCGCTTGGTGGAGGTAGTGGAGGGACGGAAGGAGCCATGGTGATAAGGAATGGGATAAGACGTAGCGCAAATGTTTATATATATCCGCTGGCTACTTGCACGCCATCATGTCCTTGTCCTGCATAGAATATTAATAATAATAAGGGGTTTCGATCTTCTGTCTCTGTCATGTGAGAGTTGTCACTGCTTGGTATGGTATGTATGGTAGTGTCTCACTGCTGCACATTTCAGTGAAGCTGTGTTCTTGCAGTGTCCGCTAATGAGATGCGATAGCATCGGATCTCGTTGGGAACCAGAGTTTGTTCTGTGAGTGCTCAAGGACCTTGAACTGGCTCGCCCGACCTTCACCTGCACAATAAGCACGTGCGGACTCTAAGGATAATTGTAAGTGATGGTTCATGGCACAACGCGTAGGGAATCTCGGGATACTCATACTTAAATAGGTAATGTAGTCTTACATAATAGAAATAATCTTCCGCCTACGTTAATTGACTAAGTTGACTTGCTACTTCTGAATCCTCATGACATTCGAATAAGTTCCAACTTTGCGTACCCGGCTTGCTCATCCCCTGCGGCGAGTAAATTATAATCACAGAGAGAGCGGAGGAACTTGCGTCTTAGAGGTCTGTAACTATTACATTATAACCGACGAGACAAATGAACTTTAGGAAATGATATCAAGGACATATGACCATAAACCGAGTCTCTGGATCCCTTGTTTCCAACCTGTCACAGCTATAATACATCGCGGCGATATGCAGTTTGTTTCAGTAACATTGAATACTGTCTTTCCGGGATAAGTGCTAAAGCGAAGGAACCTTTCCAGGCCAAAACGCATCGCCTTCCTTGTTCTCGTTATACCACTCAGCGTCGTGCGCCAGGATGACATGTACACGCGGTAGCGTGAGTACGTCGGCAATACGCTGAATAGCAGCCTTTGCATCTTTCTTGTTCACGTGCATACACCCCGTCCTTCCTTCTGGAGTTTGATAAGTTGCGATATCTCCTTCGCCTCGAATAAGTCTCCAATCGTGTGCAGTGTCTCCCGCAAGATAGATCCATCCGCCATCTGGAGATGTTCGTACAAGAAAGTTCAAGTGGCCGGGAAGGTGTCCAGGTGCGTCGACGAAATACGCAGATCCATCACCGAAGTAATCAAATGCACGAGGGAACGGGCCAATAGGCTTCCATGCTTCACCAGTAGTATCTAAGTACTCCGTACGTCCCTTCGGCAGCAAGTTAGATGGGAACACGCTCTTCGGGTCTTCAGGATACCCAGGTTGGAAAAGCGTCGCCGCTTCAGCACCGACAATAAATTGCGCCTTGGTAAACAGGCTCGGGTTTCCCGTATGGTCCCAGTGACAATGCGAAAAGCACACATGGGTAATATCCGCAGGTTTAAGCCCTCCCTTCGAAAGCGACATAGGCACGTCACACGGTACCCTCGCCACCGCTACCATTTTTTTCGTGGTCTCTGGGTAATTCTCCAGATCGCTCCGGACACCGAGGTCGAAGAGGATATGTTGCTGTGAGTTACGATGGGTAATAAGGAAAGACAGCGAAGGAACAAGTTTCCTCTCGTTCTCGGGTGCTGTGCTAACGAACATGTGGCATGGCAATAACAAGAAACCGCCCTCGAGGGCGGAGATATCGCAATACGCCTGATTATCATTTGGTGGAGGTAGTGGAGGGACAGAAGAAGCCATGGTGATGAGATGTGTAGCTCAAACGCTTATGATTATATTGTATTCGTTAGCTATTTGCAAGTCATCGTATCCTACAAAGAATATTTATATATAAGGGATTTTGATATTCTCTGTCATGTGAGGATTATCATTGCTTATGTTTCACTGCCGTATGTTTCTGTGAAGGTGTTCTGGATAAACCATTGCGGCCGCTAACGAGAATGACTCACCACCAAAACAAACACGGAAATGTGTTGGAATGTATTGCTAGGACACATATTTTTTACATATTGTGGGTCCTTATATTCGATTATTAAGCCCACATGCAAACATATTGCCCTTTCAGACTCTGCACAAAGGTGCTATAGAGATGCGATTTCGCCGGTCCTCGTTCGATAGGAAACCAGAGTTCGTTTTGTGAGTGCTCGATGACCACGAATTGGCCCGCCTACCTTCGTCTGCGTAATAAGTACATGCAGACACTGAAATACCATGTAAGTGATGCTGCGTTGATGCAGGCCATCAAGAATCAGGATGCTCGTAAATAGGCAATTATCGTCTTACATAATATAAATACCAGAAATATTCTGCGTACGTATTACGTATACCTTTACTCGTAACTTGCTACTCTACTGAGACATGACTCGTTACTACATTCAGATGGGTTCCAACTCCCAACTTTGCAGGCCTGGCTTGCTCATTTCCTGATGTGAACGAAGTACAAGGACAGAGTGAGTGGAGGCATTTCCACCTTGGCAGATTGTACCCGTTTTGCTTGATAACTGACAGAACAAACGGAACTTTTAAGAAATACTACTGAGAACGTATGCCTATAAATCACGTTTCTGGATACCTTATTTACAACCCATCACCGCTATAATACATCACAATCGTATGTAGTTTGTTTCAGTGCCCTTTAATAATATCTTTCTGGGCAAGGCGCTAAAGCGAAGGAATTTTTCCAGGCCAGAACGCATCACCGCCCTTGTTATCGTTATACCACTCAGCGTCGTGCGCCAGAATGACACGTACACGCGGTAGTGTGAGTACGTCGGCAATACGCTGAATAGCAGCCTTTGCATCTTTCTTGTTCACGTGCATACACCCCATCCCTCCTTCTGGAGTGTGATAAGTTGCGATATCTCCTTCGCCTCGTACAAGTCTCCAATCGTGTGCGGTGTCTCCCGCAAGATAGATCCATCCGCCATCCGGAGACGTTCGTGCTAAGAAATTCATGTGGCCAGCAAGGTGTCCAGGCGCATCGATGAAATACACAGAACCATCGCCAAAGTAATCGAATGCACGAGGGAACGGGCCAATAGGCTTCCACGCCTCAGTAGTAGTATCGAAGTACTCCGTTCGTCCCTTGGGAAGTAAGTCAGACGGATACGTGCTCTTTGGGTCCTCCGGATATCCAGGCTGGAAAAGCGATGCCGCATCAGCACCGACAATGAATTGCGCCTTACTAAATAGGCTCGGGTTTCCTGTGTGGTCCCAGTGACAATGCGAAAAGCACACGTGGGTAATATCCGCAGGTTTAAGCCCCCCTTTCGAAAGCGACATAGGCACATCACACGGTACTCTCGCTTCAAATATATCCGATACCATTTTTTTCGCAGTCTCTGGATAATTCTCCAAATCGCTCCGGACACCGAGGTCGAAAAGGATACGTCGTTGTGAGTTACGATGGGTAATGAGGAAAGACAGCGAAGGAACAAGTTTCCTCTCGTCCTCAGGTGCTGTGCTAACGAACATGTGGCATGGTAATGACAAGAAACCACCCTCGAGAGCGGAGATATCACAGTATGCTTGACTATCGCTTGGTGGGGGTAATGGGGGAACAGAAGAAGCCATAGCGCTATGCTGTGGGATCAGGCTTGGGACAAATGCTTATATTGTATTCGTTGGCTACGTGCACGTTATCGTGTCCTACAATGAAGAAGAGAACTTCGATATTCTTTATATATGTGGGAGTAACTTTTCCTTGAGAATTCAAGGTCCTATTGCTGCTGTGTTAACACGTGCCTGGCTCATTGGAGAGTTGATAGGAATAGCACTTGATCGTGCACCAAATAGTAGTGTTCTATGCGGTACACGGAAGCTATCTTAGATGGAGCCTGTTGTTCGCCTAAGCTACACATATAAGAGAAAGATACCAATGATTCGTAGTGGAATAAGCATTCACAGTCACCACCCACACCGCCTTAATTCTTGCTTGGAAAGGACCTGAATTCATAAACTGTTAAGGCAGTGATTTACTCACTTTAATTCACATAATATACATCCTCAGACACGAAAACCGGATTATATGACACTATGCATCCACTTTACAGAGAAGGTATTTTTCCAGGCCAAAAAGCCTTCCCATCCTTATTTTGCTCATACCATTCATTATCATGTGCCAAAAGTACACGTACCCTAGGGAAACGCATCACTTCCCCAATCCTTCGAATCGTATCTTTCGCCGCCTCCACATCCGTATGAGCACATCTAACTCCGTACACAGGGTGGTGACTGACCGCAATCTCAGCTTGACCACGGACGAGTCTCCAATCATGTGCACTATCGGCTGCGAGGTAGATCCAAGCGCCATCTGATGAGGTACGTGCGAGAAGGTTGATATGCCCTGGAAGATGGCCTGGTGCGTCAATGAAGTAGAGGGATCCATCGTTAAAGTAATCGAAAGCACGTTCAAAAGGTCCAATAGGCTTCCAGTCTTCACCATGTGGGTCAAAATAATCCGTCCGGTCTTTCGGAAGTAAACGTGAGTCGAAGAAACTCTTTGGATCCACTGGGTATCCCGATTCGAATAATCCACGCGAATCATTGCCGACCAAGAATCTGGCTTTCTTAAATTTCGCCGGATTACCGACGTGGTCGGCGTGTATGTGAGATAAGACAATGACATTAACGTCGTCCGGTTCGATGCCACCGTCCTGCAAGGATGCAACCACATCTTTGTTGATGTATATACCAGAATCTTTCAACGTTTCCCTCATTGCTGGAGTAACGCCCAGGTTATCTTCATCGAGGTTCATCCCCAAGTCGAAGACGAGTCGCTTTCCGGAGGGGGCATGCGTAATGAGGAAAGCTAGTATTGGAGCGAGGTGCTGATCGTTTTCATGGACACCAGCAACGGCATAATTGCAACGGAACGGGAGGAAGCCAGCTTCAAGAGCAGAGACATCGCAGAACGCTTGATTGGAAGCAGGAATGGGTAGTGAATGAACGCCCGATGTCATAGTCGATAAACTTGTACTGGACGAGCTGGCAAAATAGATCTAGCTTTCAAGAAGGAAGCAAGATAGAGTATGTCATGTGCATCAAAACTCTCGCTTAAATATGGGCTAAATAAGAAACATGCTCGGACCCATTTATGCTCGAGAGCGCCCAGTTTGTCAGCGACATGGAGCCTTCATGATCGAAGCAGTAGTCTCATTAGGTAAGAGATATTATGTATCCCGACGTGCATTAGATATTCACGATCTTAAGAGGCTCGTCGTTTGCTAATATCAGTGAGGAAATGTCATTATGTATCCCTACCCTCATACAATCCGTACCACGTAATTTAGTTAACGCTGCCGAAAATTTGGTACCGCCTGCAGATACTCGGACCGACTTCTTCATATTGTGCTTTCGTGTGACAGTAGGAGTAAAACTCCGGCTGCAGACGTAATCAGACAACAGGTTTGAATCGTGTAAATGTGGAGCTTACCAAGGAGGCCAGAAGTGAGCCACCGAACCATACCGCATACCTGTTTGAGATTAGTATGTGTCTGTGATGAATTGCAGACTGCTGTACAGACCTTTGCCTCTTATGCGAAATTACGTCAACCTCTACACCAGTAGACTACAGACGCATTGTAAGTTCGTACAACAAAATTTTAAAGAAAGGGAACTATTTACCTTCGCCCTTGTTCCACTTGCAAGTTCGCTTGCTTCAATACGGCGATCTACCAGTTGCTTCAGATCGCGCTTCAGCCGTTGGCCGAAATGAGTGAACATTGTCGAACCGCCAGAAAGGACGATATTCTATACTGTGGTTTAGATGATCTGTACCTCGAGAAAGCTAAAAAAAAGGGCCCACCTTGTACAACCCACGTCGAACATCGATTGGTGAAGCTTGGATTGTGGTATCAACGATTTCGGGCAGAGGTGTTAGGAAATCAGACGAGTAGATCTCAGGGTTGAAAAAGATCTCCGGAGCAAGGAACCGTTCATATCCGACATCAACGCCATAAGTCTATACCAGACGACGTTCTGAGTACATGGATGCGGCGATACATTTAGGAGACAACTTACCTTGCCGGTCACGCTGTGCTCGCCTGTGTATCGTTGGAACATATTATACGGATCGGTGTCATATTTTCTGAACTCTTTCACTATATCCTGGCACACGTAGCTATAGTTTTCCTTCACCTTGCTCGCAACACGCAACTGGTCTTCAGGTGGGACCGTAGCCATCTCGCCGCGCTCTCGCATAAGGTTAAGCACGAACTGCGTGATATCACGGCCGGCAATTGGAATGTGTTTGATGGCACTTCCAATGACATAACCTTCCGCGCAGGGTATAACGTGCGTAACACCATCACCAGAATCGATAACAGTTCCGGTCAGGGTGCGGTCAGTGACTTTGTTCGACGACCAAGATGCTGCCAAAGCAAGCACAGCTTGCACAGCGATATACAGGCCCTTGATATTAAATGATTCGAAGAAGATTTCTGCTGTCTGCTCGCGATTTTCGGGTGGATTAAGCGGAGGTTCAGTCTACGTCATTCGTCAATCAATGTAAACTCAGTTGATCCACTTCAGCGAAATCTTACGCACGAGAAGGAAATAATGATCCTCCGGTTCGGCACGTAAGTATTTGAAGATTGTTTGCTCCCAGTAACGTTCCATGTGATCCCAATTGTCTATCATACCGTGTCGGATTGGGTAATGTACGCCATATCCAGGAGTTTTCTGGTTAGCAATCGCCTCGTCGCCTATAAAGAAATCAAGATCTTCCACTCCTCGCTTGGATGCAAGATTGCCAGGTTTTGAAGGAATGGGCGGACCAGCGCGGGTAGACTGTGCCGTAGCGCCTCCACGCGTAGCTATTGCAGTTGGAAACACACTATGTATTTGATGCCTTAATGCTTGTCGACAAGGAACAGAGTGCATTTAACGTACAAGGATGGATCAGAGTTTCCCGCGAAGCTGGATGAAGACGTTAAGAAATGCAGCTTACGAATTTCAAGTTGACATACCCAATTTTTGAAAAACCTGTACCATTGTCGCTGATGATAGGAGCAAGCAGCGACATGGTGGACAATGGAGAGATGCAGTTTGAGCGACTGCGTCGCTGCGAGTAGGCTGCGCGACGATTATCGCGTCACGTGCTTCTATCGGAATGTTCCGAACATAATAAACGTTTTTATTTTCAATAATTAAATATTGGCCTCCTTCATCGACGCCATCATCTTCAGCCTTGCCCGTTACCGGAAGTGTCTTTACAAGAGACATCCACCTCTAATTTACTCCATTTGATTTGCGTCAGCCGCCTGTGGATTCCAAACATGTGCGACCCACTCTCTTGTCACTTCCGGTCCGCACTACTCCCATATCAACTATGAATAGCCGATAACGACATGAAGAAAAAATAATAATGATGCATTCGACAAGCATGCAGCTGGGTACAATATTAACTTTGCGATTATCCTCATCTGCTAACTACCATCCCCTCCTGTCTCTTTTCCCTGTACCTGTCTAGGACTACTCCATATGCAATCAGCTCAATAGATACACAATTCGATCGCAGAGCAGGCAACTCACCTTCGTTCGGTATAAGAGATCGCATCATGTTGGGCAAGGGCAAACCGCTGTTACAGTTGCTGTTCCCGAGATTGTGGTGGTCTCCAAAATGCAGAAATCCGGGCAAATCCGGGCAACCGGTTCTGGAGCTGCACTGACGGCCGCGACGACGGCGAAGAGTACGATTGTTAGGAAAGAGCGCATAACTGCCTTGTCGAGCTACTGAGCGCGAAGGTTACCGAGACCTGGCTCCCATGCGGAGGACTTTATATCCATCTCGGCGCTACATAAATACCTAACTCAGGCATCTCCGACAATCACTGCGTTCCATCACTGACTTGTCTGCGTCCTGATCCAACATCGCTATCTAGATTGAGGTAAACACTGCAACTGGGGCTAAATCTCAGTGCCTGTTTTCTTTGACTTTTTCATCTCAACTTCTGGTCTCACGGATCAAGGAGCGATAGTTCTCTGCGAAATCCACGACAAGCGATGGTAGCCTCGTACCGGCGAATGGGGATCTTACAAAATTGTAAACATTTGCGATTTGATCAGTAGTCAGTCTGATTTCCTGCTTAGACTTGCTGTCTGGTATCTCTTTTGCAACAATGGACGGCTGTTTGAAAGCGCCGCTGTTTCATCTAGCGACAATGCGCGGACCTCCTGACATCCACGGTCAGAGTACCACGGTCAATTGGCCCTGCTTTTGCATTCCCAATTGCTGCGCACGTTCTCTGAGTCGCCGTCGTGAGTTGTTCGCAATTGTGCCTGGATCGAGCGCGACTCGTAATCTATTTGAAGAGCTCCCATTTCGTCTGTCTGTTGTGCTGCAGTTCTCACGATATCAGGCACGATACAACGCAATCACTTCCATTTATTTTTGCTTGCCACAAAGGGTCCTCCTGGACTCTGCCTATTAAACTAATCCCACAGTCCACCCTGACCAGCATATGAGATTGCATGCAAATTTAGGCTGGTAAAGGGCGCACGGTTTGTGATCAGTGACAAGATAAATCGGTACGATGCAATATGACTCACACGATTCGGCTTAGTCGCATGCACATTGTGACAGACGGGGGTCGGCATCGCGCTTGAAAATTCCGCCTATCTCGGTGCAAGGAGGACACTCTATTGCCTTTACGGGTGCCGCAGTTGCTGCAATGGCTGCCGCGAATGCGAAGAGCGTGACGATGGATCGCAGGAGTGTTGACTGCATGTTTGCTTGTTCAAGAGTTTTGCCTGAAATCCACTGCAACCTGAACTCTTTATATACTCAACTGCTGATTTCTTGGCAGCAGCTGCAGGATAGAAACTCTTCATCTTCATGTTTGGTATTCAAAGTCGCGGCTGAGCACTCTGAAACTTCTGGAGGATTCAAGGAACGCAATACGTATTGCATTCTAGAAGGTCGCCGCCCTCGTCGCAACTGCTTTCTCATGACTATTTGGCATACATATCTGGTTGCTCATCACTACAGATCATAGGCCACAACATTTGATCCAAACAAATACCGGCGATGCTGTAGAAGAACGTGTCAGCTTTTCGAATGACAATGTGTTACACTTCGTTGACCCACATACGTACTGGACGACCTCAAGCGAGAGAATTCCGCTATAGAGGGCAAATGCACCCAGGGTTACGCTTCATGTACTCAACTGCCTCGGCATCTCGTTTAGCAGTTTGGATCGGAGTAAGCGTCAGCGTCGGACATGTGCACTCGGTTATCGTGTGTACAGGAGGAAGTGGAGCGATCGCGGCGTTTGCGAAAGCGACGACGGCAAGAATGGAGAGAACGGAGGACAGCGCGAAACGCATTTCGAACAGGCTCAAGGAAAAGTTTGCTGATACTAGTGGATTGCCCAATTATAATGTTGGTTTTATATTACCGCCGCTGTTTAGCAGTCTTCAATGGCGCTCAAACTTCGGTGGATTCACACTCCGGACCATCCATTACTAGTGAAACGGGACTTTCGACGGACAACAGTTCTCTTATTTCGTATCCAAATTATGCTCAGGTACAGAACTACAGGAGTTCAGCTGTGTTGCTTATTTATTTCGCGGGAACGTCGTGGATACAAATACGGGACCAAATTATCAATCCAATTTCAAATTATCGTAGATTCCGTCGGGGATTGAAGCCTACGTGAGGAGGACGATCCGAGCGATAATGATGGGGTACCTGGCTTCAATTTAATTGTTCTCGTTTACCTTGTTGGGACCGCGTCAAGTTAAAGAATGATATGGAACTTACCCAGAGGTAATATTATGGACATCCGCAACCACATCCCGGAGGGAAACCGCTAGGCACAGTAGTCGTGGTAGACGAGCACGCATCTGGCGGCAATGGAATGCAAGGAGGGCAGTTGATTGGGCTCGGAGTGCTAGCCACAAGGCTGGCAAGGGCGACAAGTACGGTAGAAACGATTACGACTTTCATAGTGCGACGTCTTTCCTAACAAGTATGTTGCTTTCTCTAGCTTTTATAACTGTTGTGCAGACGGGGTTCGGCGGACCAATTCGAGGACCTTGAACACTCACAGAACAATCTCTAGATCCCTGATCCGATGGTACCGCATCTGTTTAGCGGCCCACCATGGTTTACCCAGAACACAGCTCCACTGAAACGTACACATGTTGGGGAAATAAGTATGTTCTAGCCCTGCAATTGAAAGTTCCGAGAGGAATATTCTCAAACAACTTCTGAATCCGATAACAGTCCATTTGACATGCTTTCGAACTGCTACACAGAGTTGACGATCGAGGATCTTATAGTTATTACTCTTGATGATCTCTCACTTCGGCATGCATCCACACATATACGCTTCGACACAGGACAGATAACCAGTTTTTGACGCCCCCGCTCAGAAGTTACTTTTATAAAAGGTCAATAAACTATCCTCGTTCAATGAATAACCTGGTGCTCACAAACAACAGTGTCATATAGTGCTAGCTATCATTACCTCAGGTATGATGGACTTGTAGGCTTATATCTCTGGTGCTCAAGAGATGAAATTATCACTGTAGTGGGCATCGACCAGGTATTTGTGGCGGCTGGAGAAGCGGGGCCGGTAAAAGCGAAGAACAAAGCCAATAGTCACAAGTTTAAAAAAAGTAGTGATTAGCCCCAGTTAACTCTTATGCAAGGTTTCAGACGTCTATGCAAAAGAGATGGAGGCATCGGCAATCCTCAGTACAGTGGGTGCAGCAAACAGTATCAAAGTGACTTTTGGAGGGACTCTCGGGTGCCTTTTATACAGAGGATCCTTTCTGCACAGCTATCACACTGGAGAAATATAACGTATGGAATACTATGTACGCAATCTCCATTAATGTGAGCGAATTATTGCCTCAAGATAAGCTACAGCTATAATGCACAGATTCGCTACATGTGCTACACTGCACTAAGCCGTGTTCCCATAATTATCCAGCCATATCTCAGTACATCAGCCTTTGTGAGCTCATGGTCATCAGGGATATAAGTCTTATAATCATCTCTCAATCTTCTCTTGATGTCGGTGGTTTGAAGTGCATATTGCAGCATTCTTTGCTCGTACCTGTCCCAATGTTCTGTATACGCAGTGTAGTGGGTATGATATTGCATTACAGATGCCTTGTCTTCTCTAAGCTTGTCAATTTTGTTCTGGTCTTTTCTGTGACCCATAGCATTTCTTGCCTTATCTAAATTGCGGTTAATTACGCTAATTTGGCTCTCGCACTCTGCACATTTGTCTGACAACTTCTTCCTTGTTTCACTTGGTTCTTCGCGAATATTAAATCTACAGAGGAAGGAGTTGATCCTTTCTTTCATTTCTTTAAGGTTAGAAGTATCCCTTATTTCTGAGTCTTCGACAAACTTGGTGAAGCACTGCATGAGTGTTAAAATGTTTCTGTCTGCTATCAGACTTGGTGGGGGCGGGTACGTCCGTTGTGGGAGTCCGTCTGCTGCTAAAACGCTAGAAGACTTGCTAACACTTCTGTGGTTGTCCTGTGACATTCTGATGGTTGTGATATGAGGCGTGAACGGACTGATCTGCTTAAGCAGTGGACAGTGATGATCTAGTGGACCATGGCGCTTTTATTGCTCAGTGTTGGTTTATTATTGCAGAGATCGCCACTCAATACGCCACGTTTGCATTTCATTCATGCCAAAGTAGTAAGGGCGACTAGTCTATTACAAAAGGACATGAACCGTACTTTGCAATATTCCGGCGAGATGCACTACTTCTTAGTTTGTAGAAAGGCGAAGCACAAATTACATAAGGAGTTTGCCCGAAATCTACATTAGATCTGGCATTTTGCTTGAGCCTGAGTGATCATGATCGGTTCTTCTAAACTCAGTGGACTGGTAATCTGTACATGCTACGAATAAAATGCCTAAAACAATTCACTATCAAGGCAATGACTATATTTACCCTACTATTTATAATCACTTGCCTGGTTTTCGGTCCAGAAGACCAGAATTTCGAATAGTTTCTTCGGAGATACGTGACAAGGGACATTGTGCACAGTACATTTCCATCGTACAGAACACGGTAGACGACAACAGCGACTGTTTACAAATAAACGAAAAAATTACATGCACACTTTCGCACAAAAACAATAGCATCACAGCAACCCAAAATATGTTAGTACTCCTCTCCCAACAATGTAGCTAAATTCTACCGTCCTGTCGCAAAGTCATTCTACTGTCGGTTCAGTACAAATATCGCTAGTCTGCATGAATGCATAGGGTACTCACAGACATTGTTAGCGTCTACTGCAGCTGGGTTTCAGACAGAACTGTCGGCAACTGGGGAGGGTTCAGACCTGCCTACGCCGGGTCCACACTTTCCACCCGAGCAAGGGAGCGGCACTTGAGCCGTGACGACCGTAATAAAAGCAAATAGAAGAGCGGATGCAAAGGTCAGCTTCATAGTGAACGATGTTGTTAATGGCAAGCTCAGTCCGGCTTGGTTTTTATACGTCCCGTGAAGTAAATGGGAGCTATTCTCTACGTTGGCACGTTTGAAAATCAAAGAGCTGACTTCCCAATGGTGTCTGCATACAGTAGGCAGTGTTCTCGGAGAGGTGCCAAATATTAACGCCGGTAGATGATGCATAATATGCATGATCCCGGATGTCCTTGGCAGGCACAATATTATCTGTCCGCGAAACACACGTTTTGCGTCCTGTAGAAGTGAGCGTGAGCTCTTCAGATTTTCGCTGCGCTGCAGTTAACCACCTCTACAAAGGCATAAAGCAGAGTTATATTCGAATCAGAAGCCAGAAACGACAAGTTGAGGCCGGTTCGTATGAAATACGGCCTGTTCAAGAATGGAGCTTCGCAACGGCGATATGATGCCGTTGTTCTCTCTTTTGCTGCATATTAGAATATGGCAGCCAAAGCGCCCATATGGCCACAAGGAAAGAAAGTGAAATGGTTTATCCCATGGAAGCAAGACGGAAAATGCGGACTGTTCAGATGTCGGGGTATACACACACGCTCAGAAGAGAAGATGTGTTCATCTACGTATTGATGACCGACAGACAAGAAGTCCTTTACCGACAGACGTCCGCATAAACAGAGGTACGACAGTATGCAATAGTCCACTTGAAAGTCGTTCGTCGGAATTTGTTTTTACACCCGCTCAGTAAAGTATTCGACGCCGATCCTTCGATGACGTCAAATGAGGTCCATCGAAGCGTCAAGGGTGTTATTATGTAAGCCGGTCAATCACACTCCGTGTTCCTGAAAACATGTTGACAGTCACTTGAAAATCAAAACTCTAGCCTTCATTCGTTTACAATTATGCGCGCTAGGCACGTACATACATTATCAACAGCATGAAAATTAATCCGCTCTACTTTCCCAGGAAGTTTGACTCGGACTGTATGTATTTGAGATTGACGGTGATTCAAACTATAGCGCAGAAGCAAGTTCCCAATACACGCTGGTCTGGAAACAATGGCTGCCAATAAGGAGACGTCCCTGACCACAGTTTGGTCCGACTACGCTGAAAATGCAGTACTGAAATATGATATCGCCGTGTTTCGGCGAGCGGCGACGAGTGCGGCGGATTACGATCAACAGGACAGAGCTGCCGTCTGAGAACCCGCCCAACGTCGTGTTTGATGGCAGACGACCAGATGCCTCTTTCGTGTATAGTAGTAGAACAAAACGCATCAAGTAACGACTTCTTCGGAGACGCCGGTAATAGACGAGGAGACCTCAGTTGCTGTGGTCAGGTCGGTCAGCAATCCTTGGGTATATAAAGCAGTATGTATAGCTAGTCCAAATACATCGACTACTCTCCGGCTCTACACAACGCACTCTTTTCTGCATAAACTCACGTCCTTCACGTAAACATGCGTGCTTCTTCAATTGCCGTCGCCGTCGTTGCCTTTGCCGCGAGTCTTGTGGGCGCTGCACCAGCCGAGACCACTACGACTTCGGCACCTCCGGCCCAGTCATCCTTAATCTTTAAGTGCGACTTCGTCTGCCCACCGGGAGTACACATCGGTAACGACGGAGGCATCTGCCACTGCCCTTGAGGTGAGTTAATGAATAATCTTTTAGTAGCCTCGTCTTGACAGTCTCCTGAAGGACTTTATGCTGTCGTGATTTACACTAGCACTTGTGATGGCCTCAATCATTGACTGTGGCGTTCCAAAATGTCGGTAATCTTCCTTCCGAGGGCTCAATTGACTCACCTGACTATCATACTTGCAGCTATTTTTATCCTCCTACATAACATGTTTCATGTCGTGCATGCGTCTGATATTAATAGCATTATGTTCTGATACTGTCCGAAATGAAGCGGACATCAAAAATTGGAAAATGGAGAGATCGAAATTCCCATACACATACTGATGGCCGTCGGATCTTGAGAGCTTGCGCCAACGTAAATGTCTAGACTGTGCGCTAAAGAAACCAATGATATACAGAATATATTCCATTGTTTAGCCTATTGAGACGACCCTTATGTGCACGAACACACCGCAAGCATCAGTGGCGTTAACATTGCAAATAAGGTAAAGACGTACATTGTATTGCTCCATTAGGCGCGCTTTAATAACCAGCAGGCTCTTCAGAAGCACTATATAAAACTCCTGTTCTTTGCCAGAAATTTATTCTATCATCTGCAAGGTCAATCGCATCTCTCTCCCAACTATTCGAACCCGTAATAGCTATGAAGTTCACCTCTATCGCTCTGGCCCTCGCCACATTCTTCGTTGGCAGCGCGCTCGCAAGCCCCACTACTACCACTATCGACTGTGCATGCATTTGCGCGCATACTTGCGTCACCAGTGAACCAATAATATGCAACTGCCCTATACAGACGCAAGTGGAATAATTAAGCCTAGTTCGTGTGTCTGATATTGACCTCTAGTTGCTCTCAATAGGCGCGTTTGAATTTCGGGTGGCGGGACAGATGAGTTCGTGCACTAACAAGGTCCTCGACGGGAACAGCAGTCGAAAGGTTATCAGGAAGTGATGGATGGAAGAGCTGTACTTGTCCTGCGATGTACGCAATGACTATAAATGTGAATATATCTCGAATCCAGTTGTCAGTAAAAAGATCGTAGAGGAGCATGACCGATGCACGAGCCGAGGAAGTCATGTACTATATGCACGTCAGAGGCACCGTATGGCGTTCAATCCTCAGCACGTAGATGCTCAACTGGTGGAAATGTGCTGCCGGCAAGTTTACTGCAAATTTAGCGTGCAGGAATAGAACGTAGTATTCGTTGAGATGATAAGTACCAGAAAAGAACAATACGAACTTTCCTTGCGTCGTTGTTTTGGAGTGCTATGTACGATTAATATGGTTTATCCATACAAGCATCGTTCTTCTTTCACAGCTTAGCACTAAGGTTAGCCATAAGTCTGACTTCAAGTACTTGCTATCATTTAGACCGGCGGCGGACGTCCCCGAGAAATATGGCAAGGAATAAAAATAGCTGTGGACGCGGAAAGTAGGCGGACTGAAGAGTACTGCAAAGGTCACGTTGCTAAGTTGGCTCCCCGGCTCGAGAGGATTCTCATACTAAGCATTTGAGTGTGAGTAATTTTCTCGGAGGGCCTATACTGCAGATGCAAACAATGCATACAAGCACAAAGTAACGAGATACAAATAGGGGTCTGCGCGTAATTTACGTGACCATTACGGTTGCGGGTCGTAAACTTACGACCCGTAATTTTTGTTCTGAAGCCTATTACGGTTACGGTACCGGTGTATACGCTGTATATGGTGTTACGCCCGTAATAAAACAATTTATTATTTTGAACCAATAACTATAGCATATTAGCTCTCTTTCTTTTTACAAAATCCTCCAAGTACTGTATAAAAACTAATAGGATGAAAAGACAGTCTAAAACTTGCTGAAATACCTCAGAAAAGTATTGTTATCAGAATAAATTATTATGTAATAAAAATGAATATATTCTATATAATAAAAACAATAAATAAGATATGATTTAGTGTGAATGTTTTGTATTTATTGGCTTATAGATATGTTATGGCTTATCATAGTAAGAAGAGCAGAGTATATAGTAAGTTACATGTACATATCTTTATTACTATTTATATAAATTTACTAGACTGTAACTGTATACACACGTATACAGTTGTAACTGGCAGTCCAATTACAATTACAACCTGTAAAATACAGGCTGTAATTTTTCAAGTCTGTACTGTTTATGCTTACAGATTGTAACATATACAGTACAGTCTGTAAGCATAATTACAGTATGCTGCAGAACCCTAGATACAAAACAGGTAAGGGCCTACTCGCTGACAGTTGCACTGGCTGCACGACCAATACCCGCTAAATTTCAATCGCCGGTTATAGCACTGGTGGTTGCAAATCATCATCCGTCGGAAGCAGCCAGCTGCACGTCTGCCAGTGGTTAGTACTAATAAGTCGCATTTTCACTAGTATCCTTATTATGCCATGTGTGACAGTGATTGAATCTGCTGGTTGATGGTTGCGCTGGAAATTGCCAAGCGTCACTGGTAACCACCAGCCCAACCAGTGTAACCAAGCTGGGCCTGAGAGTGCAATCTGCAACGCAAACAAGGCAAAACACAGAACGTCACTTTGCACTTTGTATAGCTGGTTGATCCTGAGAGCAGAATCCCAAATATTGAACATTTGCTCAAGGGAGCGAAAGTAATATAAGGCCTCAACTCGAGAGCGTCTTGTCCCATTATCCCTTTACCTGCAAGACAAACATCCACTGCACTACACAGATCATCACTTATAGTAATCATGAGGCTCACCTTCCTTACTGCTACTATTGCAACATTGATTGTTAGCACAGCCCTTGCAGGCCCTGCAACCATTACTGCCACCGATGGCGCCATTACACCCATTACTGCCCGTTCTACCACTGATAATTCGACTGTAGTTACTTCCACTGGTACAGGCAATTCTACAAATGGAACTTCTTCTACAAGTACCTCCACTAATAGCACTTCTACCACCACTTCTTCAATAGGCGGTTCCAGCACGGGCAATTCTACTGCAACTTGAGATCCTTCTCTCAGACTATCATTACTGCCAGTATTACCTCTACCTCTCCTTGAACATACTATGTAGTACTACTGTCACTACACATGATACTATCACTGGTCATACCCTTCCTTGTTTTACTACAACCATCCTTGACACAATCCAATGCATATTGACAGTAAAATTGTGTAACGAGAAAGCTTGTACAATTCCTGTGTTCACAATACACCGGGTTGCTCACCTTTATTGTAGTTGGATGTTAGCTCGTAGACTTTGCAACGATTAGATGCCCAAGACTGAGCTCCTCTGCGATTTGTACAATACTATGCCGGTCGATTTGTACAACTCACGGATACAGTGGCTCTCAGAGAATCTGGAGCCAGGGAGTCGACATATTGTTAAGGTCGTTCATACAAATGAGCCGATTTGCTGAGATATATTGGGAATGCTTTTAACTTACCTATAAAATTTCTCTTGAATGCAAGTCCATTGATGGGCTATTGAGAAGTCGGGTGCACGTCAGGGTCGAAGAGCGTATAACATTTGTGCGCCAAAGTATTCCGGTGTCGAACTTCCCAGTATAAGTTTGCATATTGGTGAATGTTAGGAACACTTTCCCAACAAGGATGACATCGGTTTTGTAGGCACAATCTGACAAAGTAAAAAGCAAAGTCGGTGAGCGAAGCAAATGGCCGAAACAAGAGGTTTGACTGCAAAGCGAGTTATTTTCTTTATCGCCGAGAGATTGCTTGTGAAGAAAGAAGAGTAGCGAAGACCGGCACTACAGAGATCCAAGGAGTACTGTGCTGGACAGAATATCCCGGAAACTTGAGAGGCTTGTATCGCTTGCGAGTGCGACGCTTTATTCTTAGAGATCTACACAGGAGTCATAATTGATGCAAAGTCCGAGGTTGTGCGAGGGACAAGCAAAACAAGTGATTAATTTAGAAGCATTGGAGCAACAGGATGAGTGATGCCTCCGCACATTTTCGTCACATACATACGCTGGACTGTCTTGATTATCCTCGGGAATATGCTCTCCTCAAAACACTTCCTCACCAGTCAACAGTGGCACCTAGCTGTGATCCAGTTTTGGCAGGGAAGCAGCTAGGACTTTTCAGCATTCCGACGTCCTTCGGTCGGTCGTGTCGTACCTTATCAACTGACCAGCCATAATCAGTTACACAGAAAAAGTAACTTGGAAAGTAGGTCCATCTGAGCTAATCTGCTTTTCCCTGTATTTGGATACAATTACTAGCGTGCCAATGAAAACGATGTTATGGTATATGACATAAAGATTGTCGTCATATTCGGCCTGGGATTATCGTGAGGGCTTTGTATTGCATTGCTTTCTTTGGAGCATCCAAACATATCGCGAGCCAGGTGACGACACCATAGCCGAAGTAGTGTATATCGTGTGCGTAATGGTGGTGAAGTCGTGGAGCGCCTGACAGAGATCAGGTTGGAGGTGGTCTGTCTGGTGGCGGCTCCGCAAGGGGCGGATATGCTCTTTTTAGATGTCGGTACTTGCTGAGCCGTATTAAAGCGAGGGTTTCTAAGTAATTTCAACTAGGCATCAGGGAAGAATACTGACAGCTGGGCATAGATGCATACCGTTACGAATAAATTCTCCAAACTGTAACGCCTTTTCGATATCTTCGGGATTACTCAATTCCTTATTCTCTTCATAATAGAGGCGTCAAATATAAGCCTTATTTCCACGTCTCTGAGAAGTATCCCTAGTAAATACTGACTTTCAAACATCTTTCGTAGCTTTCCATGAAAGTCGTATCTGTTCAGTGAACAACTGATGAATGTCTGCGAGAAGAACATCGTCCATACGAGCACTCACGATGGGTCGGGATAGTCCCGTCCAAGTCTATGCAATTCCTTGTAGAGTGCCATAACTCGATGTCGAGCGTGATTTACCGGCATAGCACTGGTAGTTAATGTGGCAGGGACGAGAGTGGACAACGCGTTCGGCGACTCGGCAGCGTTACTCGCTATGGTGCATGGTGACGTAACGCGACGCTGATCGCAAGTGATCATCGAGTCGGGTTCCGACGTTTACCGTCCGTCATAGGTTGTCTCTCAGTGGCATTTACACATGTTCTCAGAACCTCCTTAACCTCCTACCACTACCATCCTTTACAAATCGTCTCCAAAAGTGACCTGTTTAAATTATCTCGAACTTTCATAAATGGGCATATTCTCTCGACTCCTGCCACCTCTTGCTAGTGCTTACGGACTTCAAGCGAGTTCGTAAAGTCTTGTGTCTCATCTTTGTTAACACCGACCTAATATAATTTAGTCTTCGCTCTGATATTCGTGCCTCAGAAGAATGAAAGGTTCTATGACCTCGGTGGTGCACTGGGGTTTCTTTCTACGACGTTCGTTTCTATGTATTACCCTGCACTGAGGGACAAATACGTCCTTGGAAAGAACATCCCTCTACCCAGACTTTCATCTTTTGCTCCGAGACAGCTGCTCCTGACCGGATGCCTGGTACTCTGGAGCACCCGGCTTGGATCATTTCTCGTAACTGTATGCTAATATTTTTGTCGTCGACATATTCGCGACTAATGCCACCGATCATAGCGAGCAATGAAAACTGGAGGAGATTCGCGTTTTGACAAGGTCAAGCATCAACCGGGAAAGTTCACGTTTTACTGGATGGCACAAGGTAGGCTGCAGAATCACATGTGATTTAAATAGGTGTCTTAATATTTACGACCCAACATAGCCGCATGGGTATTCCTTGTCGGACTTCCAGTTTACTTGGTAAGTTCCTCGCCCAATACACCCTTCCAGCTAATATTCATCGTCCCAATAGGTAAACACATTGCCTCCTAATCTGCATCCAGCGCTTGGTCCAAGGGATTATGTCGCCTTGAGCCTCTTTGCTTCCTCCTTCCTTTTCGAAATAGTCGCTGATAATCAAAAAAGCGTCTGGAGGAGGGAGAAAAACGAAAAGAAGCACGATGAGTCTTTTATTACTCGTGGTCTATGGAGTATCAGCAGGCACCCTAAGTTGGTTCATCATACCATTATTTTAATTGTGTCGCCTGATCCAAATATCCAGCTACGTGGGCGAAGTCGGAATCTGGACGGGAATATGGGCCTTATCGGCCTCGTCTATGCAGACTCCATATTTTCCAAAAGTAGCACCACTTATCGCGGCGGCAAGCCCGATAATCACATATTTACTCCTAAGAAACGTATGTAGTTTCTCCTGTGTCCGAAGACTTCATGTGCTAACGCATAATTGCAGGTGTCCGGTGTGCCTCTTCTAGAAGTAAGTGTGGTCCTTCTTCAAACTTCCGTTAAGTACCCGTTTTGATCCCGAACACCTTCGCAGAAAGCCGGCGACAAGAAGTTCGGTGATAATCCCAAGTGGCAGGAGTACAAGAGGTACCGTTCGAGTTAATTTTTTCGGCAATATTCTAATACGGCCCCTGTAGGAATGTGCCTGTCTTCTGGCCATGGGGACCTGTGGACTAGACACATAATGTTGTAGGCAAGGTGGTGGCGTTTGCCTTTGAAGCGTTAGGTTAGGCATTCGGAGTTAGTTAGAACTGTCCGTAAATGATACTGTATTGTTATTGTAGCATTTCCACTGAATGATTATCAGATCGATTGTGTGCGTCTACTTTTTGCTTGGCTATTTCATTCGACTAAGCATCGGATTGAACCGCTTGAGTTTCCGGATTTTGTGCGGGGTATATGTGCGTAGTGAATTGTCAGTGTGGAAGGGAAAGTGAGGTGACTTTATAAGTTTATTGCGCTTCGCTGCCGAGAAGGTGTGTTTCCATGTGACCGAGATCGATAAGTCCGAGCTTCATCGCTAAGAAAGAGGATAGCGTCGGAACCGGGAGCAAAAATAAATGATGACGATAACGAGCTTATCTTATCTGATGACATAATCCATTTTTCACAATGAGCTGACTTTTTTGCGCATGAATTTAAATAGACCACCTGGTCATCACTTTGAACAAGTTGGCCCCGCCACCACCACCGTCTTCCCACTGCATACAGATCCTCTCTTTCGTTACTGTATCCGCGCCCCCCTCATTTG
This sequence comes from Fomitiporia mediterranea MF3/22, assembly GCF_000271605.1. Taxonomy (NCBI): domain Eukaryota; kingdom Fungi; phylum Basidiomycota; class Agaricomycetes; order Hymenochaetales; family Hymenochaetaceae; genus Fomitiporia; species Fomitiporia mediterranea. The sequence continues at coordinate 3,727,636 of NW_006760387.1, forward strand.
TTGTCTCTACTGCGCGCACACACGCTCACCTTGACCATGGATCTCGTGCTAGAGGTCTGCGACGATCTCTTCCTCGACCGTGTCTGGTCAACCCTAGTCCCTTTGTCCGCATTTTCCGGCATTGCAGCATCCGAACCGCTGTACTCGCTCAATAGCTCGATACCACTCAAATTTACGATGGGGAAATCGCTTGGCTCGTCGTGGTCACAATTCATTGGTCTCGCGCATCTACCCCATCCCCAACTTCCTGCCGTAAACCTTTCGCAACCACTCGCCGATGTCGCACAAGTTTCTGCTTGGCCACGCGACTACTTCTTACGACAAATATTATCGCTCACAGTGCTGACCATGGTTGGCATCCATGTTCTTTATTTCCTCTTCGCGGGCTTGTCGTACTATTTCGTATTCAACCATGACATGATGCGTCACCCTCGGTTCCTAAAGAATCAAGTTCGCCAAGAAATTCACAGTAGCCTGCGAGCCTTTCCCGGAATGATGGCTCTCATGCTCCCGTTGTTTCAAGTGGAAGTCATGGGCTACTCGAAACTCTATAACGACCCGAACAAGTACGGTTGGTGGTACATCCCCTTCTCTGCAATATGGTGCGTCACGCTTTCGGACATTCATCGGGCGAGCGTGATGATTAATTTGATGAATAGGTTCCTCGTGTTTACCGACTTCTGCATCTATTGGATACACCGCTGGCTACACATTCCTTGGATCTACAAGCGCTTGCATAAGCCGCATCATAAGTGGATAGGTCCGTCTTCTATGCACTTTATTTGACTCTTAGGCTCACACGACCCATCAGTACCGACTCCATTTGCCTCCCACGCGTTTCACCCCGTTGATGGGTTTGCCCAAGCGATACCGTACCATCTATTCATCTTCATCTTCCCGCTGCAACGGCACGTGTACCTTGGACTCTTCCTCGCAGTTAACTGCTGGAGCATCTTCATTCATGACTCGGATATGATTACCGGACATCCGCTGGAGAACATCATCAACGGCCCGGCGCATCACACGCTTCACCATCTCTATTTCACGGTGAACTATGGACAGTACTTCACATGGGCGGACCGAGCTGGCGGCTCATATCGTCATCCTGCGAAGGAATTGGACCCGTTACTAGAGGTGAAGATGACTGAGCAAAATGAGGCGGAGAAAAAGGACCTCTGACCGTATTGGTTCCGAACCTTAGACATCTCACTTATATGATCATCACTTATTTGTTCTTGACATGATTAATTACCTATTATTTCGGCATGATTTTACATAGGGGCAGGAATAATTTTTTATTATTTTCTGCGAAGCTGTATTGTATATCTTCCTAACATTGCGTGTCTGTAGTAGCATCCAGTACTAAATACATCCGGCTCTTCTCACTTTTTTTCTTCGTCTGCTCATTTCTGTGGCGGTTTAACGGCACACACATCACGTGATATTAGTATTTCCACGCAAGAGTCATCGTTTTGTTCAACTCCTGTGCCTCTAATCCTCGCCGCCGATATTGGCGCGTCCCAACTGACTTGTGTTTGAACCACCATGTCCTTCTTTCCCACTACATCGGGTGCGACATCCGCTACGCTCGGTGGAACGGCCGCAAACGAACCGAAAGATGTGGAAGTCTCCGACCCGCCTAGCGATTCAATCAGTTCGCTGGCGTTTTCGACTGCTGGAGAATACCTTGCTGTCGGAAGCTGGAATAATGAAGTATGTCTACAGTCTCCTGCTGTCTCTCGGCGATTTTGTTGGACTGGGTGTACGAAAGGGGTGAATTGACGCTTGTGTTCATCATAACAGGTTCGAATTTACGAGGTGAACCCACAAGGAGGGCAAACTCAAGGAAAAGCTATGTATACGCACCAGGGACCTGTTCTTGGAGTATGCTGGAACAAAGTATGCCCATCTCAGAAGTCTTCAGTTTCTGAACCGTGTCTAACTGATAACTTCCAATCCGCTCTTGTCATACAGGAAGGCAATAAAGTAATTTCGTGCGGTGCCGACAACGCTGCGCGCATGTATGACTTGGCTACGGGCCAAAGCTCTCAGGTTGCGCAGCACGATGCGCCTATAAAGTGTGTGAGGTGGATTGAGTCACCCCAGGGCGGGTTTCTTGCTACGGGTAGCTGGGACAAGACTCTGAAGGTTCGTTACTCGGCTTTATTTTTATTTTTTCATGATCACTGACAATAAGACGCTCACTAGTATTGGGATACTCGTTCATCGACACCTGTTTCAACTGTTCAACTACCCGAGCGATGTTACTCTATGGACGTCATGTACCCGTTGATGGTCGTTGGTACTGCCGAGAGACACATTCAGATATTCAATCTTACGAACCCGACTACACCTTACCGAGTAGGTCGCTGTATATCTTTTCTTCTTCAGTTCGACCCTTTACTCAATCACATTTGTAATAGACACAAACATCACCACTTAAATGGCAAACACGTGTGGTTAGCTGCTTCCCTTCCGCAGATGGATATGCCGTCGGGAGTATTGAAGGACGCGTGGCCATCCAGTACGTGATTTTTCCGACTTCAGGATTAATAAAGTAGCTGAGCACGTATTATTGGTCAGATACGTCGAAGAAGCCAAGTCTAGGTGAGTCGTAATAATTTTGTGAAGTATTTCTGTCTATTGATATATTAATCACAATTGCAGTCAAAATTTCTCGTTTAAATGCCACCGTAAAGATCAGTCTCCTACCGCGAAGGATCAAACTCTTGTCTTCTCAGTAAACGATATCGTATTCCACCCCGTGCATGGAACCTTTTCCACGGCAGGGTCGGACGGCACGGTCAACTTCTGGGACAAGGACGCGCGAACGCGGCTTAAGAGTACGTTTCTTCCGTCTATTTAACACTCATTTGCATCGCCATACTGACTTAAGTCTGCGCGTCCAATTTTCAGCTTTCGAACCGGTCCCCGGACCGATCTCCTCAACGGCCTTTAACCGCACGGGAAACATCTTCGCCTACGCGGTTTCTTACGACTGGTCGAAGGGATATACTGGGATGACACCCGGTCACCCGAATAAAATCATGTTGCATGCATGCAAGGAAGACGAGGTGAAGAAGCGTGCGGCTAGGAAGTGATGAGATTTTGCGAGTGTCACTTTCACTTCATGCCTGCGATGATTTGATGTTTATGTCTTCTTCATCGATCGATTGTTTCCTTTCTTCCCTTGATTTTCATTTTTGTTGCATCGTTTTCTTTTGTGTTGCTGTACAATGACAATGTTAGTTGCATTTATTTCATCACTCTGCGGGAGAGAACTCAAAGCTAAGTAGCCGTGTGCTCTTTGTTCGTTTCTATCCATTGGGAAGAATGCTAATATACAATACGGGAGGCACGGCAGAATCCTATCCCCCTTACAATGTGAGTTCATTACAAAATTTGAAAGCTGCTGTCTGATTTACCGGAAATACATTCTGGAACAAATTTTTTCAGGCATCAGAAAAGGCTTCAGCCTCTGCTGAAATATACTTAGTCTCTGAAGTTTGTTCGTAATGACAATGCCACTTCCCACGGTGTATCGACGCGTCAACAAGCGTCAACAAGCGTCAACAACGCGTCTTCACATCTGTGAGAGTCTATGACTCGACGCCATCATTTTGAATCTTGATCGTGTATCTACCACAAAGCACCATGACCTTTCGACGTCCAATCACCAATGCTGCCCCTTGCAGGTACATGCGGCGACGTTGCGATTTTCTGAGCAATCGAAACAATTAGTATTATTCTATTTATTATATAAGGCATACGCGGAACCGCCCTTTGTCTCTCTGACTCGAACGTCACACCAGCTCAAGCCACAGATCGCCGACATTAAATAAGCCACCCGGCTGAGTTGTGAGCCTTTCCATCATTCTTATACTCTTTCACAATCCATGCAGCTTGGGACCTCGACTTTTGACACTGAACTACGATGTCTTTCTACAGTGGCTATGGTAGCAAGCCATCTCAGTCCTCATTTGCAAGCTTGTTAGGTGGAGCGTCAGCGGCGACAACAGCGTGGACAAAAGACGCAGAGGTATCAGAACCGCCTGGTGATTCGATTAGTTCGCTTTCGTTTTCGCCCATTGCGGACTTCCTCGCTGTTGGAAGTTGGAATAATGAGGTGCGTCGAGCTCGTTTCTTCATGTTTTCAGAAGTTTACGAAGATATCTTATGAATTTGTATGATGTTTCTTTGGTATAGGTTCGGATATACGAAGTGAACTCAGAAGGAGGGCAAACGAGGGGGAAGGCGATGTATCGGCATCAAGGGTCTGTCCTAGGAGTTTGCTGGAACAAAGTATGTAGCAGCATTATGTAGCCGTAAAAGCCCAGCTGCTCAAAGGGTTTGTACTGACTGGACTTTCGTTACCTTCGGTAAATCCTTTATCAAACCGCCTTTCAGGAAGGAAACAAAGTGATTTCGTGCGGAGCGGATAATGCCGCGCGCATGTACGATTTGGCTACAGGACAGAGTTCTCAAGTCGCGCAGCACGACGCACCGATCAAATGTGTTCGCTGGTTCGAGTCTCCTCAGGGAGGGATCGTGGCTACGGGTAGTTGGGATAAGACTTTGAAGGTACGACCTTTCCGTTTATCGAATAAAACTTCGATAACCATTAACCGTTCCATCAAATCTAGTATTGGGATACGCGATCTTCGACACCCATAGCGACTGTACAACTCCCTGAACGCTGCTATTCGATGGACGTCGTATATCCTCTTTTAGTCGTCGGTACTGCGGAACGTCATATCCAAATCTACAATCTTACGAATCCGACTGTACCCTACAGGGTAAGAACCGATGTCACTCTGGGTCTACTATTTTTACTGATGAAAGGGCGATTTAATTTGTAGACGCAAACATCGCCTCTGAAAATGCAGACACGTGTCGTGACTTGTTTTCCATCCGCGGATGGTTATGCTACGGGAAGCATTGAAGGTCGCGTAGCTATTCAGTAGGTTTCCTATATCGATCCTCAAGTATGAAGCTAATTTAATTCGTATTCTGTCAGTTTCGTTGATGACGCAAGGACCGGGTAAGCATTTACTACCCATTCTTTAGCAGATGATATCGTTTTCTTTTAACGCTATTTCGTGCGATATAGGGAGAACTACACTTTCAGATGCCACCGCAAAGAGCAAGGCCTCAATAAGAACCAGACAGATGTCTATTCCGTGAACGACATCAACTTTCACCCTGTTCATGGCACCTTTTCCACTTCAGGATCGGACGGTGTCATCCACTTTTGGGACAAAGATGCACGTTCACGATTAAAGAGTATGGTGTTTTTCTTATTCTTCAGCTCTTCGTAAATTGACCCTGGAATCATTTTGCTTGATGTAGCTTTAGATGTAGCTCCTGGACCGATTGCAGCGACGACGTTTAATCGAGATGGACGTATTTTTGCGTATGCTGTTTCGTATGATTGGTCGAAGGGATATTCTGGGATGACGGCTAACCATCCAAATAAAGTTATGTTGCATCCGTGCAAGGAGGATGAGGTTAAGAGGCGGAAGAAGTGATGCTATGATTTTTTATATCGTCCATTCGTATCATGTTGGTTTTCGACCTGATGTATATCGAGAGATATTTTCTTCGAGTGATTCGTTTATTTATCACTGAAACAACTTGTTTTCATTGATCAATGAGAGGTATAAAGAATGCTTTCCTTTTAGCGTTACTTTTCACGACATTTTGGCTCACTTAGTTGCGAAGCCAGCAGTGACATTGCAGACAGATAGTTTGAGTATCGCAAAAGTAAAGAAACCGTAGTATACAATACGGAAAGCAACAGACAGAGCAATTACAGCACAAAACAATTCGACATGCCGTCTTCCAGAGAAAACCGGGTTTGAGTTCCACAGAGACAAAGCGACTATAGATATACAAGATGAATGAAGCGAGCCATTGTAGTACAGAACGGTTCGAAATCTCCTTCCACAACCGTGCAGCACGCATCTTGCCTTACAACCGTACAAGTGCAAGTGGCCCTTTTGCTGCGAGTCTTTTGGCAATCTTGATGATATGATTGCACATGAGTGTGACGAGTTTCAAAACCGTAAGGCTTGTATACGGTGATTGTTGGAGGAAATCGCATTCATTTGATTCCAGTAGGGTGGATATTGTCTCAATTGCCATCCAGAACCGACATGACCGTAGACACGTCGAGCTTGGCAAGGCTGCCCCCATACAATAGATCTAATACCAGGCCAATATGGGCGGCGTTGGTCGTTTCGAGGCGTCCTCGTCCCAACAGCGTTCCAGAGCTTTCCAGAGCGCATCCGGAATGCAAGTGCTGGAGGGTTTCTGCGGTCGAATGTACGTCGAATACATTTTTGCCAGGAATACCCTCTCCGACTTTATTTCGTCAAATGGCACCTTTCCTGTCAGGATCTGCACCAATGTAAATATCCGATAAAAGCCCATAGAAAATTGAAGTTACCTCTACGATTGTCATTGCTAAAGACCAGATGTCCGAAGCTTCGTTGTACGGACAGAGTCGTTCTCTTCACGTACCAGCTCTACAGCCATCCAGTGCCATGATCCCTTGACAGTCTGGGTGGTAAATCCTTTGGTCCCGCATATACGGGAAAGACCGAAGTCAGCTAGCCGCGGATTCTCATTGTCGTCTACAAGAATATTTGCCTAACAAGTTCATGCCCAGGTCATCGTGAGCGAGGCTATGCTTGTAAGCACATACATCATACGACAAACACACCGCTTTAATATCTCCATGCACAACGGGATCGTGGGCAGAATGAATTGCAAATATGCCCGCTGCAACACCAGACAGCTGAAGGAAAGATTGGCAAATGAAAAATTAGCCTGAGATAAGGGTGTGACGATGAAAGACGCACTAGACGCATGCGATCAGCGTGTGGGCAATGCTCGATGAAAGTATTCATGTCTCCATTTACATAGAACGGAAGAACGATTCCAACGAACTTCTGATAATTAGGATCGGGATTTTCACACACGCCAAGGCAAAGCAAGACGTTGGGATGCACTACTCTCTGTCCCGCCCTCATTTCGCGCTCCCAACGCTTCAAGATATTTATCATCAAATGGCAGGAAAATAGACAATCACAGTACAAACCAGTTGTGCCTTTGCCCTATCCTCCCACATTCGGTGCAGGTCAAGAAACTTCACAGCAGCCTGTATTCACCTGAATAAGAACCAGAAAACAAGAGAGTTAGCAAACTCACAACGGTGCCCGGATATTCTGCATTACTAAGTACAGCTTTGTATACCACTGAGTATCCACCACAAGAAAACCTTTCCCCTAGCTTAAGCTTGCCAGTCAGATTCCTCAGAGTGACGTTTGAAGAAAGGAGAGCCATTGCAGTATGAAATTGTACAGAAGTGGGTTGCGTATGCATATCTGCACGATTAGGTCCATCGTGCGTGACTGGGGAACAAGAAAACGGCACAGAAAGAATACAGAGGCACTGAAATATAGTAGAATAGATGCTCAAGACTATGATTGGAAGGAAGATCAGCAACCTGACACCAGGTTTGAGGTCACGGGATTACACTGCCAAGTTCCCTATAGCTTTACACAATTACCGTACTGCAAATCATTAATATTCTCCAGCTCAAGAACCTGAGATGGATATCAAAATGCACATATAGACTAACAAATAGTTGCTTTACTTGGTTCTTCTTTTTGTTGCAACAGGAGTGATGTTAACTCTCTTTTTAAACTTAGAGTTTTACTAAAATAATAACTTTTTTAAAATGTTTACACAACTAAAAGCTATGATTATCACCAGCTTATACTATAATATACTTGCTTCTATTGATGAGACAATCTCTGACCAGGGATCAAAGAAAATGCCAAAACAAAAAAATAAGATAAGTAATAATAATAGACACAGCTACTCTTTTCACATGCTGGAACTGTCTCTGAGCTGACCTCTGAGGTGAGGGAAGCAGTGTGGGTTGGTCAAACAATTGTAACAAACTATCCACGGGATTGCATCACAGTCACTGCGATTCCATATTTTCGCTGTGATGCTACTGCCGAATGATAAATCTGTTCTACTCCCCAACAGTATAACTTATCTTTGAAGCAAGGAGGATGAAGAAGGCAATCGACATTGAACTGGTACTATGATCCGTGCCCAGTTCTTTCTGCCTATTCGTACTGCATTGACATTTCGACTTGAAGAAACACACTTTTTATTTTCAGCCAGCCAATACATACTTACACGTGATGGAGTCAAGCCGAAGCCATATCGAGTAAGTGAGATAAGATTATACAAATCGTTGCCGACGCAGGTCAGATAATTGCGTGAGTGCGCGAGCGCAGCTTGGGAACATTCGTCGACAGTCAACAGAAATTTCAGTCTCGTCACTTCGAGACCTCCCCTCACGCCTCGGCGTCGGCATGTTCAGCCTTATACGGCCGCCTGCGTCAAGATCATTCAGGCTCTCGTCTACTCCTCTCTCTGTCCGCCGTCTCACGAGCTCGCGTTATGCATTCCCATGCTCTCGACGTGCTGCTCCCTTAAGGCTACCTACAAGTCACCCAAATTTCTGTTTTAATAGTGTACGGAGATTCGGACACCTCGCAGGGAGTAATAAAGAACCTTCATCCAAGTCCAAGGAAGAAGACGCGAGGACAAGCCCCAACCCCATCAAGAACGCAGCGGAGAAGACCGCGAAGGATCTAGGTGCGGAGAAACAACTTACTGTTGCTCAGCAGCGAAAGAAGGATTGGGCAATAATCAAGAAGCTGCTTGTTAATATATGGCCCCAGGGAGATTGGAATGTACGGAGTAGGGTGTTATTTGGCTTTGGGTTGCTAGTTGCGGGTAAGGTACGTTCTCTGTTATCGATTTTTGACTTGGTTGGACAGGGTGATATGGACTTATATTTTGCGATTCCAGGTGCTGAATGTACAAGTGCCTTTACTGTTCAAGAATATCATCGACGCTCTTAATGTCGAGATCACGCAAGACACTGCGGTGTGGGCAATTGCAGGAGCGCTTATTCTGGGATGTCCGTCTCTCACGTCCCGCATTAATTGATAGACGATCCTAATTCGTTACAGATGGTGCTGCACGAATAGGAGCAACTCTATTCACTGAGCTCCTCAACGCCGTTTTCGCCAGCGTCGGACAGAAGGCCGTCCGCAGAGTTGCGCGAGAGACTTTCGAACATCTCTTGAACTTGGATCTTAAATTCCACCTCTCAAGACAAACTGGTGGACTAACTCGAGCAATTGACCGCGGGACAAAGTAAGTCGAATTCGTATGCTGAAAAATTTCCTTCTTTTTTGGCTGATACACCTCAGAGGCATCACGTTCATCTTACAGTCTTTGCTCTTTCGCGTTGTGCCGACTGCACTTGAGATTTCCATGGTTTGCGGGATATTGGTAGGACCCAGCTACTAATACACTCACGTTTACCTGACTGAAATCTCTGCTCTTCGAACTAGACTTATAAGTTCGGATGGGATTATGCTGCAGTCGTGGCTGGGACCATGGTTGCGTACACCTGGTTTACCGTGACTACAACATCATGGAGGTAAGCTTCAAAGTACGATCATTCATGAGGTACATTTAGTGAATATTGACGCTTGCTAGGACGAAATTCCGTCGTGATGCAAATAAAGCGGATAATAAAGCAGCGACCATAGCTGTTGACTCACTGATAAATTATGAGGCAGTAAAGGTAACATGTTCACAGTTCCGTACGATTCAAATTAGTCCTTAAACTTCTTGTTCCGCAGAACTTCAATAACGAAAAGTTCGAAATCCAACAATACGACAAGCATCTCGCCGAGTACGAAAAGTCATCCGTCAAAATAACGACTTCCTTAGCATTCCTGAATTCCGGACAGAATGCCATATACTCAAGTGCCTTGACGCTCATGATGTTCATGGCAGCACAAGGAGTTGTCAATGGCACAATGACTATAGGTGACCTTGTAATGGTCAACCAACTTGTCTTCCAACTTTCGTTACCTCTGAACTTCTTGGGAACGATATATCGCGAGCTACGACAAAGTTTGCTCGATATGGAAGTTTTGTTTAACCTTCAGACTGAACACACACCTCCTCCGGTAAGTTATCTCGCTGAAACAGTCACTTTCTCTCGACAATAAACCGTCTCCCGTCCTTGCAGGATAAACCAGATGCCAAACCACTCGCGCTCAAAGGCGGCTCAATCCGCTTCGAGAACGTGAATTTCGCTTACCATCCCGACCGCCCCATCTTCCGAAACCTCTCCTTCACCATCCCCGCAGGCAAAAAAGTCGCTCTCGTAGGTCCCTCAGGTTGCGGGAAATCTACCGTCTTCCGTCTTCTCTTCCGTTTCTACGACCCTTCCTCGGGACGAATCCTTATTGACGATCAAGACATCTACTCCCTCCAGCTTGCTAGCGTGCGTCGCGCGATCGGCGTAGTTCCACAAGATACACCAATGTTCCATGCGGATATCATGCATAATATTCGATATGGTCGGATAGACGCGAGTGATGAGGAGGTTATTGAGGCGGCACGGAGAGCGCATGTGCATGATACAATTAGGAGGTTGCCGGAGGGGTATAAGACGACTGTTGGTGAGAGAGGGTTGATGATTTCGGGTGGAGAGAAACAGAGGTTGGCGGTTGCGAGGGTGTTGTTGAAAGATCCGCCGATTCTTTTCTTTGATGAAGCAGTAAATATCTCTTTCTGTCTCGATTTATGTTGTGATACTGATTCAGGTGACTTGTTCTGGTTTTGATGTAGACTTCAGCACTTGATGCCCGTACAGAGGCGGAGCTTATGAAAAACATCAACAGCATCCTCCTCGATAAACGCCGAACAAGTATTTTCATAGCTCACCGGTTTGTTCCACTCACACTTATTCTTAACTTTGTACCAACCCCGTTTCTTACCTAGCATCCGAACCGTCGTCGAAGCTGACCTCATCCTCGTCTTCAATCACGGAGAAGTCGTCGAACAAGGTACACACCAAGAGCTGCTCGACAAGGGTGGTCTATACTATTCCATGTGGATGGAGCAGGCTTACCAGACTATCGAGGAACCTAGTGAGGAGAGCTCCGTACAGGAAGAAGAGTCTGCATTAACGAAGTAATGCCATTTCATCACACCCTCTTCCCTTTATTGTCGCGGAGGTTCTATCGTGATTTTCACGTTAGTAATATTGTAATTGATTTCCCGTTCCGGTTGGTAGACAATCCGAGTATAATTGCTATGTTCCTTTGTATATACTTTGTCAAGATTAACATACTAGATCCTCAATTCCGCCAAATGTAATGGATAGCTGACTATATGCATTTACTCAATGCGCCCGCGAAGCCAACTCAACAGGCCCTTTGTTCCTAGAGTATCAACCCGTCAGAATGACAGTAAACTAACAAATAGCAAAAGCCTAACCTTCTCTCTCCCATACCTTTCTCGGTGGTACGCGGAACCTACATAGCGCCATTTCAGCTTCAAGGTTTACTTAATCAATTCTAAAAAAATATCTGACTTACACATTGCCATCCACCAAGAACACGTCCATCGGTATCAACCCCATCAACGAAGGTAACCTCGAAATCTCATTATCCCTCACATCAAGCTCCTCGAGGCACCAATCCGTCACTTCTCTGTTCCCTCTAAAATGTCCTGCGACTTGCTCGAACGCTTCAAGTGACGTCAAACGATTCCCCCTCAATCGTAGGATTTTCAGTCCTTTCCGGCCGTTATCATTGGATGGTACGAGTAAGCGCTCGATCACGGCGGGGGATAGGCCGTCTGACGTAAGTGAGTTGTAGGAGAGGTCGAGGGTGGTGAGGGAGGGGAAGGTATCTGCGATTATTTCGAGTAAATTGCGTTTCGTCACTGTTGGAGCACCGCCATCCTCGGATTCGTAGGAAATAGAAACTACGTCGCCTAATGCACACCCGTCAAGAATTAGTTCGCTGAGATGAGGAAGTACACCCCCGGAGCTTTGCATCGAAGGTAATACAGCAGAAGACGGGAAGGTGAAACTCGGGTCTGCACGCCGATTGCTGAGGTTTAGAACTTGAAGCTTCCCAGCAAAGTCCTGCCGCGAGATTACGTCCAATGGGAGCGTCGGAGTGGGAACTAGGAGATCTTCCGTTTTACGATTGCTTTGTGGCGTCATTGCCATCGAGAACGCTCGTGCATGTGCTCGAGTAGGCGGTACAGATGCAGGTAAAGTTAACGTTAACGTCGAAGCTGAATAATATGACGAGTTTGCAAGGGAGAGGTTGGTACTTGGAGGACTTGACTTTCGCGCTGAGGAAGCGGCTTGCTGAGCTCGCAATCGTCGTCGGCCACCCTCGGTCAACAGACCCTGTTCAGCTTCAATTTCCCATTGTTCTTTTTCGACTAGTTTTGGAGACGGAATACGGGGTTTCGACTGAGTCGGAGATACTGCCTTGGTTCGTGCGACTGAGGTAGCCGATGTAGATGCTGCAGCCGCAGCAGCTCTAGCACGTCTGCGTCCTCCCTCTGTCATCAGACCCTGCTCTGCCTCCAGTTCCCATGGTTCCTTTTCTACAGGAGTATCGTTCTGCTGAGTGTTCATGTTTATCGCACTTTTCTTTTTCTTCAAGTAACGCTGCTCCGCCTCGATCTCCCAGGACTCCTTGATGACCCTTTTGCCGACGGAGATGCGTAACTCTCCTGGACTTGGAGGCGCTGTAGTCACATGGAAATTTATGGAGTTACTTCGTGGAGAGTTTGCAAAATATGAACGAATCGCCTCTTCCGTGACCTCAGTCTCGCTGAGATCGAAAATCTGAAGGTTCGGGAAGCCGTTCGCCGGTGGTTCCAGGAACGATTCGTCCCTGATCAGCGCATGATCCATAATTATCTCTTGTAGACGCTCGAGGCTGGCCAGAGCAGAGATTAATCCACGCGACTCTCCTAGAGGATTCCGGGTTAATATGATGCGAGTTACGTTGCGAGGCAAGTGTGCTGAATCAATAGTTGCTGCAGTCAGTTTGTTGTATCCAACATCCAGAACGCGCAGGCTTGGTAGAGGTTCGGTTGAGCGAGTAACGTCGGGTTGGTAGAAAATATCAGGACTGAGTGACCCAGACAGATCTACTGGATCGTTAAATCGCGCGAAAGGCAGAGATGTGAGTTGATTATTCGCAGCATTGAGAGTCGCAAGGGCCGGAAGGGAGAACAGCGAGGGAGGAAATTCAGTCAGATTGTTGTTTGACACATCCAACATTGTTAGCAACGCCAGTGAAACCAGTGATTCTGGTAAGGTATTGAGTTGATTGCTGTGAAGCTACTTGAAAACCCATTAAAAAGCTGAACGAACAAGGTATCTTAAATGGCTCACATCAAGGACCTTGAGACCGCCGAAAAGCGACAATTCCGGCTGAATAGCAACAATCTCGTTATTTCGTGCTTTGAGAACCATAAGATCCTGTGCCTCGAACCAAGAAGTTTGTTGTCTGCTTTGTCTGCTGCGCTTTGACACATCATCGGCAGGATATTCAGGCTCATTGACAGAATCAAGAGGCTTGGGCATAACACCAAGATGTATCTCGAATAAGCAAGACGGAATGCATGGTAGGGAACGTGATGAAAGGACGAGATTGCCTTGTAGAAGAAATATATTACAAATTGAAGGAACAAAGATTATATTATCAAACTCACAGACCTGAACTGCGAGCTCGATCGATAGTCTCTCGTACACCTAGTCGACCCAGGTCAAGCGTTTCGTCTTCTGCTTTTCGAGGTCTCTCAGGTAACGAGTCGGGTCCCACATCCAGAGGACCCGTAACCTTCTGCGTGGCTTGTGCTTTCTTTACTTCTGCCCTCTTCAATGCGATCTGTTCCTTCAAGCTTAGCTTTTCCTTTGGAGGTTCTGGTACATCCTCAGTCTTCTTGCGAGGAGTTGGAGATATCGGTCTTGGCTTCGTTGCAGTACTCGGCACGCGTAGTCTCGTCGGGGTAGTCGGGGTAGTAGCTTTAGTTGCTGTTGTCGTAGATGCACGATATTGACCACGTATGTTTCCAGTGGATTTCGCCGGACGAGGTACACGAGACATACTTAGACCTGTCCAAAAGGCCCGGATGACGAGTGGATGAAGCTGGTCAAGAGAAAGATTAAGCACGCGTGAGATTCAGAGTGAGACGCAACGCGACGCCGATGACCGTGACTTTTCTTCACCATACTCGGCAAATAAATTCTGCAAACACAACTTGGTCTTCAACCAACATGATTTCGCAGAAGCGCAGCATAGATGAGGTCCAAGACGACCATGCAACCGGTCCACCAGCGGTCAGACAGAAATTATCCACTGACGAAACGAACACTTCAGCTGTTCCGCCGCGAATCAATTATCCTTCTAACACTACTCGAGGCCCAACTCCGGCTTTTCAATATCCCAACCAGCTCATAACGTTCTCTTATTCACCTTCGCGAGAACTGGAATTTACTAATTCCGCCATGAGATATTACGTGGAGCCGCCGTTCAACGCAGACCTTGGATTTGCTTACGAGACTTGGATAAAGAGGCCAGAGGAGAGGGGCAGATTGGACGGTTTGCTTACTGCTTGCCTGAGGGATGAAGTGCTCCCCGAGAGGAAGAGAGCAAATGCAATTTCATGGAGGGGTGTCATGACAAAGTGAGGCTTTGATGATGTAACTGCGTTTTGTTATATTGATATCAGTAATGCGAGAGAGAATATTGACGGCGCCTTATGAAGACAGAGACGCCTGGTCTCTCAACGTCATGTATTTGGACGGTACGCTCTACTTTGAAGAGCATCTTAGCGACGAGAAATTGAAAGAAAAGTAAGTAAGAGGATGTGCAAGTTAGTATAGAAATTCATTGTTGATCCAGAGAGAACATGACGCCCCGACACCGTCTTCAAACGTATTACGGCTACGCCTTTGAGTCATACTGTAGCTCTGCAACACCAGATCCCGCACAAGACCCGGATAAACGCACCAATGGCTGGAGTGGAAACGTGAATACCAACGTCCAATGGTGCAGTGTCGTGAAGACAAAACTAGGCGACAATAGACTCATTATAGGTGGAGAGGTAGATTGCGTTGAAGGTCTGCCAAATGCTCTCGAAATTGCTTGATCACCCGTAGACGTTGATACGCCAGGGAAATACACGGGTCAGCCGAACACGTTTGTCGAATTGAAAACGTCACTGGTTATTCGAAATGGAGTAGATGAGGCAAGATTCGAGAAGTAAGTGGCATGCCTCCTCGAAGAGCGCAGGATTAGATGTTAAGCTATGGCTAGGAAATTGCTTAAATTTTATTTTCAATCATTTCTGTTGGGTGTTCCGGTATGTGCCACTACAATGAATGTCCATACGACTTGTTCATTATCACGTGCGTTTCGTAGACGATTAAGGTAGGATTCAGAACGCCAGTAGGGCTTCTCAAAAATCTTCAGTCATTCAAAACCGTGGAACTTCCTCGACTTGTTCGTAACAAGCCAGGTGCCTGGGACCCAAACCTTTGTCTTCAATGGGGAGCTCAGTTTCTGGCTTTCGTCCAATCAACTATTCGGAACTGGCGTTTCGATGAGACTCCTTCAACAAATGGAAACAAGGATGAATGTTTACCTAGCAGGCCTGAATCACGAGGCGATACCCCAGAACTGAAAGCAGTTCCCAGAGAACAATGTGTCTGGAGAGTAAATTTCTATCCCGGAAAGGGTGCTGAAGTGGTCCTACTTGACAACGCAGCTGTGGCCGATGTACGTAATGGAGAGGATCGCATTGGTTTTCTTCCTCGCGATTACTGGGATATGGTGGTTAGTCCAGCGAGGACCGAAGAAATAGATGCACGGAAGACCTCATAACCAGGCCGGTCTTAATCGACTCGGGGTTTAAGTGCTGGCTGAAGCGCACTCCTCTTTGTCCGTCTTGTTTCGCAAAAGTGTTTGTGAACAGCAAAGCTTGCGAAAGGCCAATGCGAGCACTTATCGAAAATTATCTGGACGTTGTTACATAAGCACTTGCCTGGGGCCACCGAACCACCGAACCACAGATCCCTTTCCAGAAAATATAAGAATCCGCCGTTGACCTATGTCTCCTCCACAACTCTTCCACAACATTTAACCTTCTCAGCAATAGCTTGCTCAAGAATCCACACTCTTTCCGCTCGTTCACTTGCTTTCCCCCCTTCTCTATCAATCTACCTTTCGTTCATTTGGTGAGCTATTTGATCTTGCTCGTCCCATCCTTGAGGTACTGACTTTCTTTGTGTGGATAGGTCGTTGAGCGTCCCATATTCCTTCCATTCTTTAGTTAGACTTCATCATATATCAGGTGAATATCCACTCAACTGGCTAGCCGTGTAAAATATGACTTACGACTTACCCACAGAATGCAAACGGAGACACAGTGGCGTTTGAAAGAACCTGTCCTCGACACAGAGAAGTATCTCAGGAATCCTGCGAAACATTCGCCATTCCGAACCGCCAGTTATCGCCCCTTCTACTGGTGGGACGTAGGACCCGACTCGGCTGAAGCGTCCTTGCCGTGGCTCGCTAAATTCGATCCATACCTCCGTGCAGACATCGCAAAGATGCGCAAAGACAAGTATCAACGCGAGTACGACGGATGCAACGTCTATGCGTTGCAGAACCAAACCAATCTGAGGCGCAAGGGGGCGAAGTACGGCGATGACCGCTGGACGCACATGAAGCGCTGCCAATTGTGCGACCATGATAACGTCGTTGCAACCACGCCTGGTTGGTATCGCTGCCAGGGAAGGTCGTACTACGGTACGCAGTGCACGGGACAATTCGAGGTGACTGTACGGGATGCCGCGCGCGCTCGGAACATGCGCCCTGAGGACCTCAAGCCATACGAGGATCTAAGCGACCGCTATGACTATGAGGCACGCCGAAAGAAGAACATGTAAGCTACTAACTAACTCATTTGGTCGAAGTTTATATTAATCCAGTCTTCACTCAGGGCGAGAACGAAGGCACTCCCTGTTACTAAACCACCTGGCTTTTGGAAGCGGGCATTGGGTGTAGCCTGACGTACATCGGCAGATGCGGGTCTCTAATTACCTTTGTATATGCTTCAGTTGTACTGAGCCTGTAAACTGATCTTGTTCGAGGCACAAGTTTGCTCATGTATATATGTATATGTGCCTCTGGTAGGCAGTGTATGGAATATTTCAGAAGTCGTAACAGAGTGAAATTGAGTATGTCGTGGCATCAGGCACAGAAAATCTCAAGCATACATGTATTCAATCATGATGCTGACGTGAGTAATGTGGCTTTAGCACTGTATCCAGAATTCCTACCAGCATGATTGCCAACTACAAAACGTGCAAAACGGGAGAATGCAAGTGCTCTGATATAATATGAGCATTTCAAAGCAACCAAGATCCGGAGGGTGTACGAGAACAAGTAAAAGAAAGCTAGACAATATCCGGTACCAGTAAACAGGCAAAACAAACACGACTTGTATAGAAATTCAGACGTGAGTAGGAATAGGAAGCGAAGCACGTTAATTCGATTTAATCAAGCAATTGACTCCATGAAGCGTTGCAATTAAATAGTCATTCAGAAGAGAATCTTCAGTCTAGACTGCTGGAGCACGGCATGAAAAAGTGAGAATCCTTGTCAAATGCTTAGAAGCGTATGAGCATTTCCTAAGCAATGAACCCATACTGAAATGAGGTGTCTGATAGAAGCATAAAAGCAGCAGAAACACTGCTCTGACTCGGAGTCCAGAGGAGTGACAATCGATTCTAGGCAATGACTCGGACGCCCGTGTTGCTTGACGATTGCAGATCGCCATCAGCATCGTCTCTGAATGTCAATGTTACCTTACTGTCTCCGTTCTGATTGCTAGATTGCTCTGCATCCCAGCCGACGCAACGGGGGTGTTTGGTGTGTCTAATGTCAGAATGGGCTGTTGTGCCTGGCACTCCGTTCCTTCGTCAGAGCGCACTATCAAACCAAACCAAAGGTGCTTATCAGTGACACTTTATCGATACGTAGGACAGTGAGAGCTTACAGTGCCTGTTGAGAGCATCCATACGAGCGAAAGTGCGTTTACAACCATTGCATTGGTACGGCCTGATATTCAAGTGAAGTTGCTCGTGACGTTTGCAGTCGCCCGGGTGTCCGAATGTCTTGTTGCATCCGGGCAATTTGCATATGAAGGGTCACATAATAAGGGTCGCCCTTCATTATGGGTCTGTAAATGATCTGAATACAAAGTACGAAGCGATCGGTCATCAGCTAATCATGCCTTTACCAAAAAGAAAGGCTAAATATAAGAAAACGTACTCTTGAGGTTGAAATGGCGAGTAAAGGTACTCCCGCATCCAGGTACAGGGCAGACAAAGTTCACCTCGGTGCGTTGATGATGTTGACCAGTTGCTGCTGGTGCAGAGTGAGGGTAATGACGCTCTACACGCACGGTTGGTACACTATTGTCAAAATATGGGAAATGTGGGCTGGCACCTGGAGTACCGAGGCCATAGCTCAAAGAGCCTGGAGGGAATGAGTATGAGTCTGGTAGCGGCTCATTTGTGTTCACACGCAGACTTGTGTGCGGGGGTGGGTACGGGGATGTTCGAAGAGAAACGCGTTCGCGCGGAAGGCTGCGTGAGTGTCCATGACTATTCCCGCTACGACTCACCGAGCTTTGATGGCCTCCACCAGCACTCGTCATGCCCAATCCTCCCGAGGGACCAAGGTGAAAGAGGAAGGAGCTATCTGGGCCGGGATGTTCAATCGGATCGTAGTCGTCAGCAGCGAAATCAGGTGGACAGACGGAGATATCGATGTTGCCGAAGTGTCCTTCGGTGCCGGTAGTGTACGTGTCCGGGTTGGTAGAAGGCTGAGGGAACTCGTTGCCCAAGTCCGACCCCAAGGGATAATTGTGATATGAACCGGCTAAGGCTGCAAATGAGGGTGTATAGGGTGTCGCAGGGATACTAGGTTTTGCAGCTAAGCTGAACGAGTCCTCAAAACTGGTGGATGTGTTGAAGTCTGCGAAGGCAGGGTTGAATGGGGAAGATGATGCAGGGTGGTTCCCTTGAGCAGACACGTCGAGGTCGGAGGGAAGGGGGAAGTGCTGGACCTGCGAAAGCGGGTGTCAAATCGGCCGACGAGGCATTGCGTCGATGTCCGTGATTGTCACTACGGGAATGCCTTGCATCGACGCCGACGAGTGCGTCTTCTCGTGAAAGGAAGTTGTTGTTAGAGTAGCCTCCACCAGTGTCCGACAGACTACCACTGTCGGAAGTGGTTCCTGACATTGGAGGGCTGAACGATGCAGGCATGTGAGGAGTGTTGAGACAGAGCAGTTGCGCCTGTAGCTGTATTCCTGGGCCTGCGAATGGAACCAAACAACTATGACGATTATAGACATTCCCATCTATATGATCCGGGCAGCCGGGCTACCATCAAGGGCCACTTGAAGGGCAGCTTGTGCATTCCCAGTATCAACACAGTTCCTCCTAACAGTATTGGCCCGGGAGCTTGATGTTGCACAGATGTTGTCACATACTTTATTTGCTGGGATCAATTAGGATCAGTGGTACAAATTATCTTACTACTATTATTGAGTACACACCTTCCATAGCAGGGGAAGTTGAAGAGCTGGACTCAGCATCTTTCCTTTCCTTTGCAACGTATTAACTATGGCTAACATTCTGGGTCGGCTGTCTGTAGGCTTCCAACAGCATTTGCATGTAAGCCATAGCGTCCGCTCTTGAGTACAGCAAGATCACAAGTCATCTGGAACAGTGGGTAGTTTGCCTGTTGAAATTGCTCCCCATACTTGGAAGTCCTGCTTCAGGTCTGGGAAAGGCCGCTTTCGTGTCAAAATGTTTTTTGCAATAGGATTAAGTAATTAGGAATTCCAAGTATTATTAGTATTACTCACCAGAATAGTCATTCCAAAAGCCCATACATCAGATGCTTTTGAGTGTCTGCCTTCAGAACCATTGATAAGCTCTTGTAATAGTAATAGGAACCTTAAGGTACCTCTTGCTCCACCAGTCAGGCTACTATGAGGTCGGAACGACCTTATATATATATACTCTACGCTAGGGACGATGCGCAATATATGCGTATATGCACATGTCTCGGAAAACGCCGAAACAGCGGTCTTAACAGAAAACGTTGGGGGTCTGGAGGCAACTTCGGAATTGAGCTGTGCAGCAGCACTGATAGAGTACGAGTGGAAACACCCGAGAGCCTGTGGGAAACTAGTTTTCCACAGGTCATTTTGCTGGGCCTCTGGAGGCGTGGTAAACCTCGCGTGGACAACACTTAGTCAGTATATTAGTAATATCATTATAATGTTCCAAAAAGGAAATTTTTAAGAATTTTGTGCTGTACCTCTATTGAGCTGAAAATTTAGGTGTAATATTAATTTCAGACGTTGGTTATACTGCTGAGAGCAATTATATTGTGTTTTATAGTCTACCAGTGTTGAAACCTACATAATAAATAGATATATCTAAGAGAAATAAAAAGAAAGAGGCAACCAGTTACATTGATCAGGCTTTATTATTGTTCAAAATTTGTAAATCATCTGAAGAGGTACTAGAAATATTGTCCACATCTATCACTTGTACCTCTCTATTTTTATCAGAGTGTACTCCTTCAAATGAAGGAGTATCTGAAAGAATGTCAGGCAAAGTAGGAGATGTTGACCTAATAAAATGACAGACATAGAGTATATACACTCTCAAACTATCTATTTTCCTTGCTTTTTGTCAGGTTGAGGCATTTTTTCTTAATTTATCTACTGACATAATATTATGTATGACTAATACATTTGAGTTTTCCACAGGCCAATTTCCGGCAACCCTTGTGGTAGTGAGGTTTACCTCGTGGGAAACCTCTGTGGTAATCCTCACTGTGGGAAACTAGGGAGTTTCCACTCGTACTCTAAGCACTGAGCATTGTCACGACGGCGAATGCATGATTAGTAATACTTACTAATAAGCCAGACCATACTACATATTGCCACATTAAGCAGTGAGGCAAGTAACCGTTGAATAGATTCTAGTGAAAGTGGAGTTCATCCGAATCCTCACACATATGCACTTATGATATATATGGTGTTGAGATTTTTTTGACAATACGTGTGATATTTTGGTATAAGTTTGCTAACAATAAACACAGTCTAGGCAGGGAAAATATCCCACAACACAATACATCCGAATGCCACTCACATAAGAAGCATACATATTGTACAGCAATAATGGCATCAGAGGTCCAAGGGGAAGGACAACAATGAGAAAAAGTAGAAAATGAAGTTACAAGATAGGCGAACAGAAGAACAATTACGGATATTACATCTACAATGAGGCGATACCATCATACAGGCATGTACATCTTGTAATATCTTCGGTGCTAGATCTGCAGATACAGGTTCTTGGGCTGCTTTGCTCCAAGTATTCTGTACGTTTGGGCGATTACCACTGCACATTCCTGTCTCTCCACATACAGACCCATATCGGAGTAATCCTTCTCAACGCTTTCAAGTCGAGTCAAAGCGTCTCTTTTTTTGGTGCCCTTGCTGTGCCTAAGATCTAGCTCCGTTAGTTGTCGTAAGCAGTCCGTCTCGCCGCGGCGACTCGCTGCTTCTTTGTAAAGTCGCGAAGAATTTTGGATACTATCGCGAGCCCTGCTCTCCCGATCTGTTCGAATGAAGAGTATTCCAAGTTTCAGAAGGGCATCGGCTTCGAAAGTCTTCCAGTGTGTCGAATCCGCCCTGAAGCTCTGTAACGCTTTCGCATAGTGCTCCTCGGCATCTTCTGAAGCGCCTCTTTGCCAAGCTAAGTCTCCAAGTGCAAGATAGCTGACTCCAATGCCCCATGTATTTTAAGTTCTTCCCATATATCGAGGCCAGCACGAATGCTCGTAAAAGCGTCATCCACAGCATTCAATCCGATATATGCAAGGCCAAGTTTAATGAGTGCATACGCTTCCCGGTCTCGTCTTTTTGTTCTGCGATAAATTGTGGCCGCTCTTTGAAACACATCTTTTGCGTCATCGTATTGCGAGAGAGAGTAAGCCAACTCTCCTGCAGAGACTGTGGTGTTCATGCAGTTTGCACACTCCTCGAGCGACAAGGCTTTATAAATCCGAAGGGATTCTTCGAAGAGCTCAGCTGCAGTCATATACTTGCAAAGAGTTTGGAAATGTATGTATCCGAGGAATTCAAAGCATTGAGCCTCCAACATGGGAACATGGCACTTCGTACGTAGAATCTGCAACGAATCGTTTGCGCGTTGCAATGCGGGTTCTGTCTCATTCATTATGTGTAGGACTCTCGCCAGGCTCAACAATGCGTATGCCTGCGTTCAGCAATCAGTAAGGGTACTTCAGAAGTAACCTGAGACAAACCTGTCCGTGGAGGCATCCTGCCTGTAGATGACATTGAAATGCCTTTTCAAAGCTGGTCCTTGAACACTCTAACTGGCGAGTAGAATGGTACAAACAGCCTAGCTGGTGATGACAATGTCCTTGTCCCATTTTATCGTCGAGATCTTCGTATAAGGACAAGACCCTGAGAATATCATTCTCTGCTGTATCCGTGCCGACAACAGGGAAGAAGCGATTGCAGAGAGTTATCGTGTAATTGCAATCGGCCTCGAGTTTCTTGTTTTGCCTTTGTTTGCATATGCTCAACGCTCTTTGCAATTGCGTCAAACAAGGCTTTCCCAACGACGCCTGCAAAACGAACTGTGCCAATTTCACTGCAGAGGCCGCAGCAGAATCAAGATGGATATCCTTCGAAAATGCTCGGTTAACGAGGCTCTCGATGTTCCCAAGTTCTGGAAGTGCTCTTTTGACCTTATCTTCATTGTTCTGATCCGTTCCGGCATATTGTATGAACGTCCAAAAGTAATCCTCCAATGATTTGACAAGACCGGTTTGCGGAAAGTACTTGTCGCAGCTCGCAATATATGCTCGGATGGGCGCGAGCATTTTCAGGCGACCCGATGCTTCATCGATATAAACTAATGAAGTTTTGAGGAGTACCAGCCGAGACTTTTCAAGTTTTTCGAAGTCTGGTATGGCTATTTCAAGATCGTCGTCCCGGATTCCATCAGGTAGCATGGCGAGTACAGCTAGTAGAGTATGAGCCTCGGGAACTCTTTTCATGCGTGGACTGCCAAGCGAAAGCTCGATTGAAATTTCCAGGCTGTGACCAGAGTCCTCACCATCGCTGAGCATAGCAGTACTCTGCTTCGTCCTTTTCCACCGCCTGACAAGACCTGGGACAGTATCCATACCTGGGACAGCGAGCCCAGCCATCAACTGAATTGCTAACGGAAGATAATCACACAGAGTTAACAATTCGTCCAGCTCGTCCGTTTCGGACTCGTTTATTGTTGAAAAACCAGTACCAGAGATCGACAGGAACATTTCCCTTGCTGGCTGGGGATCCAAGGTCTGAAGCGGTGGGAGCATCGGCTGATCCCACTTTACCTGACATGGGTGTTCCACACCACGAAGGGTGATAACGAGAGTGACATTCTCGAGCGCGGCTAATCGTGCTAGTAGTTGTTCAACTTCGGTCCGATTTCGTTCCCAGGGGCTTTCAAAATTATCGAGGATAAGAATGGTAGGAGTTTGCGAACCATCCTTAGCTTGGGAGTCGCTCGTAGAGCCGCGCAAGTGAGCTAGAACCTCCGTTTCCGTCTGACCGGGCCGGACAGTAACGCTCTCCCATTGTTGGGGGAAATGAATGTTCGACGCGATCAAGGATACAACGCTCTCTGCTGATACTGCGGAGTCGCACGGAACAAAGAAGCGGTTTGCCGCGTACCGACGGGCAACATCTTCATGATGGAGTAGCTTTAAAGCCAGAGATGTTTTCCCTTGGAGATTGTCAACACATACGCAGTAATTATGGGTCTAGGGATGTCACCTATGCCACCAGGTCCGAGTATTGCAATTCGAGCAGCGGTTGGACGTGAAACACGCCTGACCAATTCTTCCAGCACATCGGAGCGACCGCAAAAAATGGCGGGTGCAGGTCTCAAATTACTCCCATTATATGCATCCTTGAAGGTTTCCTGTCTACATTGTCGTAACCATTAAGGTTATGAATGAGTCGTTTAGCAATATATAATCCAGGAGTCACGGTCCACACCTTTGCTTGTCCTATAAAATTCAAACAAAAAACTATAATCAGCGACACTATTTGAGATTGTTGGCGCTTGAATCCAATCGCGGAAACAAGGGGCGAGTGGAGAAATTGGAATGTACTGACCTTGTCATGATGCTCATGGAGTAAACCATGCGAATCGAGCCTTTTACTTCCCGCCGAGCGTCTTTCTATCCCTCTCAAGCGGTCTTCTATGCGTTCAAGAACGCACAACATGTTTGGAATGCATGTCTGTATCTCGATGGATGACCGCAACTGAACACATAACTGTTAGCAGCTTGTTCAAACTCCAGTCATTCAAACGAACTGAAAACATATTCATTGCGAATTTCAACTCTTCATCGCATCTTTGGATAATCTCCTTATCTCTCTCCATTAGAATGAACTTCCTGAAGTAACTTCGATTCCGATCCGACAACCGTCTAACGTCCCGAAGGATAGCCTCAAGAGACCTGAAGTGTGTGTCCGTTGAGGTCGGAAAATCATGATATTCTATACATCATGCTCCACTTACGTTTTAAGGCGACTTGCCTGGTCTTCCAATGCTTCCGATCTTTTACCACCTGCTTCTACCGTTCTTTCATTGATTGCAACCAAGAGTTGGGCGACGTTATTGATTATACGAGAACAATGTTCCTTGTTCGCCGCGACTCCCTAATCAATCAAATGTTAGGGCGTGAAGTCCAATATAGGTGATAAACAAAAGAGCCTACATCAGCATAATCGAAGATTAGTGAAGAAAGACCAGCAAGTCCTTTCAAGTATGGAATATTAGTTGCTTCAGCGAAATTTGCTATGGTACGAGCAATGAGCAGCGCGCTTGCTCGCATAGATTCAAACGTTTCGTCATCTGTTTTACCAGACCTTTTTACGCGCAAACAGTCCTTCCCTTGTGGCTTCGTCGGGCTCGGAGCCAAGGAAGTCGTGTCAGCATAAGGTAGTGTCGGTAGTGCAGCCTTAGGACTGAAGGGTGACGAAAGAGGCGAATAGGAAGTTGGACTCGTTGCTAGTGGACTTTTTGTGTCCTCAGGGAGAGGGCTCTCGCTGCCACATGATTGTTTATCAGCTGGAGAGCCTACAAGCGTGTCATTCGTTCCCTTTCTTCGCTGCCTGTTGCCATCAGAACGCGATGAGTGCTCGTCTTCGGACATTGGAATCTGCAAGTCGTGCTCGCTGGACGTCGAACATGGTGCAAGTCGCAGACGAGATTTGGACCACCAGCCTTTGCGAGACATATTGACAGGTGTTCCTTGGACTGAGTCGCGCATGAGGACGACGTCGTTATTTGAGAGGTATCAGATTTGTGCACGACTGAGAGGGTACGAGGTACAAGTGCTCAGTGGGGAGCCAAGCAGACGCAAGGATGGGGCAAGACGGTCTTAAAGTACGAGAGGGAGATGTCCTCAAATAAATAAGAATAATAATAGAAGCCCGCGGTTGGAAATGGTATAGTCAAAGACTGCTAATTCGCGTCGAAGCGCAGGACAAGTGTTTCACAGGAGACACACGAAGTGGAGGGCACCCCGATCTATTGCGAGCTGAACCTTCTATATTCAATGCAGTCGTTGCTATGAGCATGTGTATGAAAACCTTGAGTTTGATGATGAGCGAAGCGCTCGAGTCGGCTGCCCGAACGAACAAGTGTCCGCCTCTTTGCAGCTAACGCGGATCCAATGATGTATTCAACAAGATTAACTTAGAGCGGATTGTACGGCCGGGCATTGCTGAGCGCCGTGACAACACTTCTCGACATTGTCTAGAGTAGATGAAGCATCATGATGCCGGCAAAGATACATCACGAAGCTCAAGCCTCAGAGCGCCAGTCCTATCGCATAGTGTGCTTCCACAGGTCATGAGCGGGGCGTTTTCAAGTTTCGTATTCTCTATACAAAAGAAGAGCCAGCGCCAGTGTTGTGCTATTGCGAGTTTGAGAACGAGAAGGCGGAAAAGAGTCGTTGTGAATCAAAATAAAGGGAACACATTGTGCCTTCCTGGAAAGGAATGTCGTTCACATCACAGTCGACGCGTCACCTAGTACGCGTCCTGCTTCAGTTCCACACATCCACCTGTCTTGCCACTCTTCCGCTGTCTCGATCCTCTCTAGCGTCGTTCAAAGCGCTTTGCAACTACCACCACTCGTAATGTCGGAAAACAACGCGTCGTCTTCAAAGGTACCACAAGACGCCGAAAAAACAGAGACCAAGCCACCACAATCCCAAGTAAACGGTTTGGAGGAAGACGACGAGTTCGAGGAGTTCGAGGTACAAGGCAAGCGTGCTACCTCTTGCATACCTTGATTGCTGATTGGTCTGACTATTTTCTGTATGTATGTGTGACTTTCGGATGTTTGTAAACGTACTTGACTTGCTGCGAATGGTTCATGGTGGCCGATGATGTATTCTTGGTGTAGATTGGGATGATGCGCAGACCGAGCTAGCGCATCTCGGGGGTACGACACCTGGCGTTGCAAAGTCAGGTGGCGATAAGCTTTGGGAAGATAACTGGGATGATGACGATGCAGAGGACGAGTTTAGCGTGCAACTGCGGTGAGTACGGGCGTTTACCTTTTCTACTTTCTACTTTCGGCTTCTCTTCGTCTCTTCATTAATCTTCATCATGTCACGATGTCAAAGCTATCTTTGTGAAGCTGGCATTACTCGTGATTATCTGCGTTAATCGCCGTTTGTCTGTTACGCTTGACCGGCGGGCCGCCACCGTCCAACCACAGCTGGGACTGTTTCGGACATCACGTCTCAATGCCGCGTTTTGTATGCAGGACAGTTTCCTGACAGATTCCATTATGCTTCGGGGCATCGCCTTGGCGTTGATCGGCTTTCTTCTTGTTTCCTTTTCAGCAACGCATATACTTACAACCAGTGCGACTTTTCACAGGGGCGAACTTATAAAAACGGGGCAAGGAACAACGAGTGTCGCGCCTGGAGGGACAGATGCAATGCAGGACTAGGCTACCATCGCGTGTATTCGCACCTCGAGGTTTGGGCCCAGGATCTGTTTGCCATTCGTGTCTATAACTAGAGTGTCAGCCAGTATTCCTATTTCTGCACAGTATTCTCACATTTGGCTTCTCAGAGTCAGGTTCGGTTGTTGATGGCTTATCGTCGTTCACGTGGTATATCAAATATATTCAATACACATGACTTGCTCAGAGGTCTATTTTGGTCTGCTTGCGAGTACTTGCCTGAAGAATTTTTCAAAGACACCAACTATCTGCAAAGCCTATAGCCTCTAGAATGACCGATTTTGTATAACAGCTCTGAAATTACGACTTCGTGTTACAAATAGGACGAACGTGCGTCGGTTGTACCACACTTCTTTGATCCGTTTATCTATTCATTTGGCAGCCGCTATTTTACATGCCGTTTTCCGGATCAGATCCATACCGGCCCTGGTTATCTCCCGTCATCGAAGCTGTAGGTATATAAACCAAAATGCAGGCCCGTGTCAAGTTTGAGCTCCTTTCCCTGCTCCCCTATCTTACCAGCTCGGTTGACCCCTTGCACGTTAATTGTAATGACGGAAGCTGTTACCAAACCAGGCCTTTCGCAGGTCTCGCTCATTTTCGCGTGAGTTTCCTCCTTATGACAACACGAATTAATTTAACGGACGAACTCCTAGCTGTGGAACGGCCTTGTTCTCGGATGGTGAGGAGCATTCTGAATGGTATGGATGATCTAGCAGACAACTGAATGTACCGCAGGTTATGCAAATAACATCATTGGTTCAGGTGGGTACGATCAGCGCGGTCTACATGTCAGCGGATTAACTGAATAAAATGTCTCCACAGTCACCACTCGTAAGCCAGTCAGTTTATGATATTTGTGTTTCAAATATAAAACATCTTGGATAGTGTTGAAACGGATATATGGAAGTGACGCAGTGTCCGCTCACAATTACTCCACCACGCTCAGCTCGCTTGCCTTTGCGGGGACGATTGTCGGGATGCTCACATTTGGGTACCTTTCGGATAGACTGGGGCGCAAATTCGGTATGGTGGGTCAATATTTTTATTTTTATTCGCCCTAAATCCCTTGCGGTGGACTCGGGATTGGGTACCAACGCTGTGATAAAGCCCTTCGCTGGGAAGATTTCGATTCGTTTCTCGCTTCCCTAGAGGTCTTGAGAAGATGTGTAGGTGAACGTGCGCCGGCGCCCCTGTTCTCGGTTTGCATAGTTTGATAGAATCAGGGCCTCGAGCTGGGAGGTGATGGAAATTCAAATTCTCCCAGGCTCAAGGCGGTAAATGGAGATCCACATGCACTGAAGAATGAAGGAATTCGAAAATCGAAATTCTGTGCTATTAGATGGCGTGTTTTGGTAGCAATTGCTGTGACTCTGGAATAACTGGTTTACAATACTTGCTCCACAGATGACAGCCACTGGTATTGTCTTTGTGTTTTCGGCACTCTCAGCTGCTTCATCCGGTGCACATAACAGTCTTCGTGGGATGCTTGCGATGCTCAGCGCATGTCGGTACGATTATATTCCTTCCTCTCGATATACACACAGTAATTCACTGGTCCTTTTTAGATTTCTTCTCGGAATTGGCATAGGAGCAGAATATCCATGTGGATCTGTCGCTGCCTCAGAACAGACAGAAGAGGAAGGTATTGCAAAGAATGCCCAACATCGGTGGTTTGCTCTTGCAACAAGTCAGTTATATTCAAAAGTAGTGTCCTCGAATGGGCTAACCTTCCATGCCATCTTAACACAGACACCATGATTGACATCGGCTTCGTCGTATCTGCATTTGTGCCTTTGGTACTCTTTTGGATGTGAGTTGTCCGTAATTATCCCAGTGGTGCGCTCGGCTGAGTTAATGGATAGCTTCGGAGAGAATCATCTACGCGCAGTCTGGCGTCTTTCGCTTGGTTTGGGGACGATTCCTGCGCTGGCTGTTTTCATTTGGCGGTTGCGAATGGAAGAGCCGACACGTTATAAGAAAGACTCAATGAAACGAGCAAAGATTCCTTATTGGTTGATTCTCAAACGCTATTGGAAGGGCCTTGCTGCAATCTGCGTTACTTGGTTCATCTATGATTTTATTGCCTATCCAGTAAGATCTCACCTCTAAGATGATTAATTCTAATACTAAATATCCAATTCTTTTACCTTTTTAGTTCGGTATCTACAGTTCGACTGTTGTCAATAAGTTCGCAATATCCAGGATCTATAACTTTTAACCGTTCTAATTTACCTTCCTATTTTCAGCATTACTGGAGGTTCTGATTCATTAACCATCGTCTTTGGCTGGAATGTTGTGATCAACTTGTTCTATTTACCTGGGACGATTGGTGGCGCATTCATTGTGGATTACCTCGGCCCGAAATATACTATGATATTCGGTTTGATGTCTCAAGCAGTCATCGGCTTCATAATGAGCGGACTGTATGTTCCTCTCACGAAGCACATCGGAGCATTCGCAGTAGTATATGGCATCTTCCTTACTCTGGGTGAAGTCGGTGAGCACCGACTACTACATAACTTTTAAGGTCTTCAATTTAACTCAATCTTTTAATTTATTTTAAAGGACCGGGCAATTGTTTGGGAATGTTGGCTGCCAAGAGTGGGCCTACTGCTGTTCGCGGTCAGTACTATGGTATTGCCGCTGCAGTTGGCAAAGTTGGTGCTTTCGTTGGTACCTGGGCTTTCCCACCTATGATCGATGGTATACTCAACTTATTCTCGTCTGACAATAATCTGACTGAAAGGCACGCTTGTCTAGCATTCGGTGGTGCGGATTCAACGAAAGGGAACACAGGCCCATTCTGGGTTGCCTCGGGCCTTGCAGTCTTCTCCGCCATGGTGACGTTCTGCTTCATCCAACCGCTTTCAGCAGATGGGATGTCGAAGGAAGACGTTGCTTTCCGTGCGTACCTTGAGGAACACGGGTGGGACACCTCTCAGATGGGAGACGGGAGCGAGTCCGCATTAGTGTATGACGATGGTGCCAGCTATGAGAAGGATGTGAAGCAAACTGCTTAGTCACTGCCTTGCGTCCGTCTCTGTGCTGTTGTTCACGATCTTTACGGTATTTAACCTGCTTTTTTGCGCTGACGTTCACGCTTGCTGTTGTATCGAAATGTTATGATATTTTTGGACACGTCTTGTCTTAGCTTCTTTACTTATACGAATAAAAATAAAAGTATTTAAACTACAAAATATTGAGTGGCATGCCTGTGGCGATGCAAGAAATCGGTATATCTCATGTCTTCAAGTTCTGCTTAGTAAAACCTAAGCATGTGATCAATGTAACATGTGACGAGCGCGTCCTGACCCTGTGCGTCAGACGCGTTTCACTTCATCACTCATCTTCCATATTATTCGTGAACCCACAAGTCGGAAATGTAACGGATTTTCCGCATTACAATACAAGCCCTAAGGATAAAATAATACGATGGCTTTTCGACCTGTGCATACTGCGTCCTATCGACCTTCAGATTGGCTACTACTCGGGTCGAGCTGATACTTCTGCGAACTCCTGAACGTGCTTTTCGTCAGTCAACTGGGCTAAAATCCAACGCAACAAGTTTGAATTACCTTAAGGGCAGTGGCAACCCGGTGCGTTAATAGTGACACCCGGCACACATTGAATAGCACAAATAGGAGACACGGTAGGCTGAGGTTCGGCGACTGGGCTGGCCGCAACCAGGCTTGCGAAGACCGCTGCGACGTAAACAGAGAGAGTTGCGAAGTTCATGATTTCTGTAGCGAGTGCTTTCTGTTGTCTTTCGGTCGCTTCACTGAACCTTTGGGACTCTGCGCTGATTCCTGGCTTTATACTGTTCGCCACAGCGCAACCCTGAACGAGCTTAGTGTACAAAGCAAATATCTCCATTTCACCGCTCAGTGGTACATAACTTGTGAAACTCGTTTCGTGTGAAGGCTGTCAGCAGGGTAAATCCTAGCCAATATCTTACACAACGAATCGGATTCTCGGGGACTCCTTTCGAGGAGGTAAATATTGATCGCGAATGATAAATCCTGTGTACTTACAGGCACATCCGTCCCTTACCATTGCATCAACCGCATCAAAATAGTTCTAAAATTATGGTAGATGTCCGGGCACAGCGGTGCTCGGACATTTACGCTTGATTGGGCGGCGGCCTCGTCGAATTGTCTCCGTCCTGAGACTCTTAGCAGCCGTTTTCTATTGTGATGAAATTACGCGGGAATTCGCTCGAGGTACGATTTTCTAATGTCCGAAATATATGGCCGTTAAGTATGTTCGTCTCCCACAGACCTTTACGTGCCTGAACGCACGTTCAATACTTCGCATCCGAGCACCGACCGCCTTGTTACCGGGCCTACGAAGTACCTGACAATTCAGAATTTCGTATAAAGGTCTAGTACATATTCATTGTGCAGGCTTCCGCCAACTCTGTAATTGCTGAAAGCCGCGCCCACTGTCAAAAACATATAGACGCATGAACACCCTCAATAAATGCGTTGAATGGCATTGTCGAGCCTATCCCACCCATTGTCGAACGCATACAACTGAACACTAGTCCGTTCTTTACTTGCTCCGGTTATAAAAGATTAGTTCTGCATCAGCATTTCGCCACCAATTCTCCCATTAACCATGAAATCATTCGCCACATTCGCTCTCACTGGCCGCCTCGTTTCTCTCGTCGGTCCGCCAGTCTTTGCACATCATACGACGGTCTCCTGCCCACCATGTCCACCGCTGCCGACTGCATCACTGAGGGTGGCGAGGGCTCTTCCCAGGGATGTCCAGCTCCGATCTCCGTCAGACGAAATATTCTGTGCTTGTCCTCTCTAAAGTTGTAAGGCTTGCGCAAACGTACATTCTGTTCTCTCGCTGATAAATTGGTCCAACTGGTTTGTAATTTGTAGTTCGCTAAGTGGTAGGATCGATATATCAGATTGATAAAGGAGAAATTGAGCGTACCGTTGTCTGCATACTGTAGTTTATGACGGCATATTTCTCTGAATCCTTGTGCGAGCTGGACACATTTGATTGCAGATCAAGGGAGTTGAAGCTGTCAATGTTGGTAGCTAAAGAACCATCAATACGAGAAAGGCACCAAGGACATGGCGTGTTAAATGCAATTGCATAGAGTGCACGTCTGAAAAGCCTTGAATTTATCAGCCCGAGAGTGATAGATTACTCATAGGAATATTCAGGACAGGACAATTAGATACTTACATAATATTATTACATGATCTGCAGCCTCGAGAATCGAGATACTCAGATAGCCGTGATTGCTTGCGCTCAAACACTCCACGTCTTAGTAGTTCCCGTCGTTGTCGACACGTAAAATGGCAGCGGCAGCGTCGTCTTCTTTGCCAAGTGCTCAGACTCCAGCTCCTTACACATACTCGGCACCGTCATCTCCTCAAATCAGTACGCGTCCGAGACCTCCTGGTGCTGCGACAACTACAGCACCAACATTCAAAGCACCAGCACATAAGCATGCGCACCATCTTCATTCAATTCCTCCACGCGAGAAATCTACGCGTACTCTTATTCTTGATTATCTCTTATGGGTCCATGCTCGGACTCGCCTGCACCAGGCGCGAGCAGAGCTTGGCATGACCATCAACGGTGACGCCTTATCGGATATCGGGGAAAGTCCAAGAAGCGTGACAACTGGCATGGACGTCGACAGAGAATCCACAAATGCCGTACCATTTGATCAAGAGGTCATGAGTGACGGAGAGGACGTACTTAACATTAAATTTGGCGCAAAGAACCAAGAGAGGAATGAGCGATCCCCCGCGGAGGACGAGCATGAAGCACAACAGAATTTGCAACTTGCACACGCCCTACGACTCCGTGCGGATGGTGTGGAGAAAGTCCTTATCGCGATGCTTGACCAACCTCCCGAAGTTCAACCTCCGTATGCAGACGAAGATGCACCGCGAACGCCACCCGCAATACATGGTGTCGGCGAGCATTTCTTTCCGAACGGAGTTCGATTCCGTCTGACTTTGAGCACGCTTGTGAACGATCTGTTCGCTCGGGATATCCCGACCCCACTATCTCCCCGTACCTCAAATACACCGGCATATCAAGCGCGAAATGCTCAGACACCTTCCAGCACTCCGCATGTAACCCCAGTCTCAAATGCAAATAGACCAGCTCCAACGTCGATGACACTGCCTTCTCCTGCCCTATCCAATAAGTCATATCGACGGGATGATGATTTTCTGGATAACAGCCTCCCGAGCTGCTTGCTTCAGCTTGCATCTATTTCGAGTTTCTCGATCGATACCGACCGTCAGGTGGCCGGAGTGACTTCTCTGCCAAGCTTCTCATCCTTTACTCGGTCGAACACTAGCCCAACTTCAGATAGGTTGCCTCCGATCCTCTCCCCCGATGGCTCTTCCGGTCCACAGGTGCGTCGTTTTGTTTTGAGTCCCCTTTTCACCTACGCCAGCATCGGGTAAATTCCAGTTATTCGAAAGCTTCTTCAATGCTTCCATTGCAGCTTCTCTTGAGAATAATCTCACGCTTGTCCTAATTTGCCAATCCCCGAATGAACTCTCCCGGTGTTATTAAAGTATAGGCAACTTTCTTGACTATTTCCTCGTACAGTTATCTTTCACGACTCCAGGACCACGAAGAGCTGCGGGCCGTGCCCTCAGTTTATATGAGTCCGGAACAGACCCTTCAACTGCGAACTCGCCCCCGTCGCTGCGCTGTCCAAGACATCTCCATCATAAATGTCAGATCTGTGCTCCAGCTCAGTCGCCTTCGCTGTCTACTGGTTCGGGGCCGTCTTTCTATTCCACCGGAGCTTCTCCAAGAAGTCCTGTTCAATCACGTTCTGCTATTTCCCTAGGTAGCAATGGCAAAAACAAGCTGCCGGGCGGTGCGCCTATGGCTACAGGCCTCGCCTCATGGAAGAGTGGGGCCGGAATCGGCGCTGGACTCATGAGCCCAGGCGCAGAGGGGACAGTACTCCGCCGTCGTACGACCTCGTATCATGCAACTTCGCATCCATCCGCCAAAGACGTTGGCCTTTGTTCCCAAGGCGGAAAGCTTGCCGAACTCATTCCGCGATTCATACGTCTAAGCGCACTAGTTGCGGTGGAGCTCGGGCGGGAAGCAAAGGAAAAGGAGGACGAGTCTTTACGCACCGGCGATAAGCGTCCAGGGTCATCGGCCGAGCGGGACCTCGAAGAGGAGCGCGATCGTGAAGATGACGCTGCCAGCACCGTATCGTCTGGGCAATCGAAGCCATCGGCTCTCAAAGCATCCGACACCACTTCACCGTACCTTTTTTCGCTCTCCTTCCGCCCGACGCGCGAATGGTACGGCATTCTAGCTGGCCTTCTCACTCGGGCAGTGCTTGAAGGCTACTTGAGTCGCGGTTGGAAAGGCCCTTTGGGTATGGAGTGTCTCCTGGGTGTTGGTCTCGGACTAGGCCCATTCATGCCAGGCGTGAAAGGTAAAGTGACAGCGTCTACTTCGATCGGAATGCTAACCAACATGCCTACCTTTACTCACACGTATAGAACCCGACGAGGATGAGTTCATCCACCTCGACCCGGATGAATGCCCGTCACTTGCGAATGCTGCGAAGATCCTATTCCCATACCTGTGTCGGCAGGTCAAGGCGAGCGATGGTCCTGAGGCAGCTTATGAGGCTGAGATGTTGCAACGAATATCTGAAGTAAGCATCTAGCTATGGGTGCTGAATTACTATTGACAAAGGATTGTTTGGTAGTTCCTAACTGTACCAGCGTCAACCCCTGATTTGTCCACACATTTCGAAGATCTCGCTTACAAGTATCCCACTGAACCTGTCGAACGAGCAACCGTCAGATTTTGCGAAGCTGTCGCGAGTTGGAGAGGTCCACCCGAGCTCGAGAGCGTAAGTTTTGCGGTATTATTATTACCAGCTGCAGTGGCTCATTAATCGTCTCTCTGTAGCAAAGGAAACGCAATCAGCCGACGCCACAAGATACTGCCTCCACATCGACGCCGAGCATGTCTATTGACTCCCTTGTGCAATCCGCGTCGGGTACTCTGCAGACTGTGCCTCTACAGAAGAAGTCTCCCATTGAGAAGTATTTTACAAAGGGGCTTCCCCTGCTGCCTGCTCTTGCAAATAAAAGACGGAGATCGACTGTTTCGAAACCTCCGTTGTCTGATTCCAGACAACGAAAACCACATTTCGAGACACCGGATGATTGGACAGGCCCTTACGGAATTTGAATATCTACACACGCATTAAACCGTATTCTTGACATTGGAACTTTCCCCGCGCCCACTTCCTCATTTTTTCTCCAAGTTCTCCATCCATGTATTATTTTGGTTTGGACGAGACATAATTGTGTTGCTATGCGTGATGATTTTACTTCATTTCTTGTTGCTATCAGCATCTCGCGCGATTGTTTTACATTTCGGACGGTGGTGTATGCCGGCTGGTGATCCACCCTACCCAAATATCTCGATAGCATTCAGAACTCGAAACTAGATGACAGATTGTTTCGGACGCATTTTACTCCCAAGTACATCTGAAGTCATGCTCCGTCTGTGTTCTTTGTACGGGCAAGGAAATCTGGAACGGTCTCTCCCGTAGAGCGGAAGAGTGTGCCTTTTATTTCGTAAAGCCTGGTATTTAGTGGACATCTCCATGTCGCAGTTAGCACGTTTCTCCGGGCCGTCATCAGGAATTCAAAAGGTGACATGTCTTCTCACACAACGACCTTGTGGCTGGGGCGTGGTGTTCGATTCAGTTCCTATCCCCGATGAGTAATTGGAGCTGGGACCAATCTGTTCCAAGTTCGACGCACTGTGACTGCTTGTGTCGCTGGGTGGACTCCGCAACATATGAACAGAAAGCCCGTACCTCTTCTCCCTAACTGTTACCGCGTGGCAGCTTGCAACGAAACCAACTGCATGACTTTCCGCTCCGATCCTACGCACTTCAGGGTTGTTACGGCGCGACCATGCGACCTACATTATGCGGCTCTTTCTCAGCATCTCACATGCTGCTGGTTCGCTGATCAGAACAATTTCGAATGACCCCTGGACCCAGCTAATAATGTATCGGACTGTCTGGACATTAAAAACCCTAGGACCATAGTGAAAAATGCAATGGGGCAAACTTGGACCTTGGAGAAGCCTCGGCGGTGTCAAATACGAACTTCTGAAGAATGGTGCATTCATTTGCATGATGTACTCCGGCGTGCCCATGTGTCGCCTTCCTTCTGGCGTACACGGCCTTGGAGGCGAAACTAGCGTGCTTTTTATCCAATCTGTAAACCCGATGGTTCTGGAGATAGTTTTTTAGGGTGAAGAGAGGGGTCTATTCTTGAGTCAGTGGAAGACCCCGAATGCGAGCCAGCCTGGTCGCTCTGATTTTTGGGTTCGGCGTTCAAGTGCATCATAACGACAGTAATGTCGCGCGCGGTCATGCTTTACGCTGCCTCGCGGATCTGAAAGCAAGAGTCGCGTAGGAAGTTGCGATTATACACGAACACGCTCAAAAACTCGGATCCTGCACCACGATCAACAAATTTGCAGTACAGTCAAGATGCTTCATCAGCAACGGCACGAATAGTTCGAACTGCTAAAGGCATCTGATGCAATTGTTACAAACGATATGAAGCGCCAAGGTAGACCATTCGCACTGCTGCGCAAGTGCGCTCGCATCATGGAGATTAGGACGGAGTGTCCGACAGCCGGCGGTTGTCAGTAGCCGTCACCTAGTGCTCAACTTGCATCAGCTGTTGATCTAGTTGAATAACGGCGCAAACTCTTTGACCGACGCGGTAGGTTTTCGTGACGCAGCTCCCTCGAGTTGCATCGCGGGTTGATGGAGGACACATTACTCGCGCGAACTACAGCCGACTGCGCCGATGTCGCGGGCAGGATGATTAGTGAGCCTCCGTTCTATCTATCTAGTCACCGCAGATCTATCACTAGAGTCATGCACAACTTTGGCTTTCTGTGCGACTTCGAGGCGTCAGCTGCGAAGGCCTTCCAGGCGGCTCTTGTGTTATTGCAATTCAAACAAACGTACATGCCGTACGAATAGCCCAAGTTTCTCCGGGGATACATAGGAAAAGGCTCCTCGCGTTCGCAGGCCGGCCCTTCTCTGATTCTGACAGACAGGGGTTTAGCGACGTGACGTGGGGGTGGGCAAGAAGGGATTTCACAAAGTTGTAGTATACACGAGTAGTTCTCCGTTAATACTGGATGCTCACCAATGTGCCCGTGTACAGTGCACACTTACCCCGCACTCCTCGCGCCTTATGGGCCGCTTTACTCTCACCCAGCAGCTTACCCTTCTCCGCGAGGCGTTCGCCGAGAGAAGTCGAATACTTATTACATAATTCCTTGACCTCCGCCCACATATAAATTTGAAATTTTGTACGTCCATCCGAGGGCTTCCATATATCCGTACGGCGTGTGCCGCAAGGTGTGCGCGATGCGTTCGTGTATGGGTGTCAACTGGAAATAATTTCCCTTTGTCCCTACTCCATTAGTGTTTAAGGGTGATATGTGTTGTATGTGCCAAATCCGTCTATTCATCAGATTTCGAAGCTGTCCTAATATAGCATGTAGGAGCCTCCTGCTGTGTTAATAGATTTATGTAGTGCGATGCTCACTACGGCCTCTGCCCTCCACTCCAGTCATTCTCGACGAGTACGACCTTTCCCCACATTTGGAATCAGGAACATACACGAGAGTAGCAAGGTACACATAAGGGTGACTCCCTCTTCGGGATCGCTCGCGCCGCCTCATTGGACTGACGATCAAAAACCATGCTCGGTGCAGCGAGGCGGTGTACGCACCATACATGTTAATCTCCGGGGGTTCCATACTTCTTCCGTCAACTTTACTTGCTTGTTGCCAAGTTTGAAATAGGCTGTGCTTGTTTCAAGAGGAGCTTGAATGCTTACCAAGGCTTCTCTAGAGTCAAAAGCTTCGTGTCGTCACTTATTGCACGATTGCTTTTAATTTGATCGCAGTGCGGGTCCGTACGATCCCGTTGCGTTGTTATTCATCAGCGATCAAGGGCTTGCAATGGATTTCCACCGCTCGTTCTCGACTGACTGATTGTCAAGTAACTCAGATTGCTATTCGCGTTACGAAACCTAACGACAGACACCGGGATCAATTAGCATTTGCCTAAACTTCATCCATTGCCCGAAGGTTCAAAGCACACATCTAGTTTGCCCACACTTCTGTGCATCCGCGACATCTTTCTTCAACATCAAAAAAGATGGATTGTATTTCTCCGTGATCGGGCAACTGCGCAAGTGTTTGGAGAAAACGTGCATGTGGTGGCCCTGTGGTCTTCGCGCAGGGTCGCTGAGAAGCAACGACAATGGTTCTACGACGAGTCAAGAAGAAGTTACCCGTGCTACTTATTCATTCGTCCTTGACTTGGTTTTGCCGAACTACCATAGTAGTGCAATCGGTCTAGCTACAACCCGAACTCAAGGCAACGTCCATAGATGTAATTAGATAACTTCCTTTCTGCACCCAGACACCTGAAGGAAGGATTGAGGATACGATCACCCGGATCCGGCGGGAACTTAAAACAATGGATGGAGAGACCGAGTATCACATCTCTGCCAATTTGTAAATTCTCCAAGGCTCATTAATGACACGAGGAAGGCGTTGTCCTAGGGACCTCAGGCTAGAACTCCAAAATTGCAAAACCGTCCACTAGTCTTCCTCGAACCTATACACTATTCCGTTGCGGATCTGGCAAGTGAAAAGTGCTCAATACTTAGTCGTTGTCCCAATTCGTCAAATCGGCGACCCCAAGGCAGTGCAGGCGATGCGTATGTACAGTTGTGCATATACTCTGCACAGGTCTGACTATAATTAAACGGATCTCTCACGCAGGGTCAATATGTCCTTAGTCAGTATATTTAGCACCTGAATCTGGATTAGACAAGTTAACAAGGCAAGGGACAATGAGGGGATCTTCCGGTTATGCCAGGAATGACGTATATTTTTATTTTTACGGCCATTTGGTTCCGTTAAACGAAGAAAAAATAAGTCTCCTTCGTTCCTGACTAGCAACATCCGGACCCGAGTCGGATCGTGAACATATTAACGCTATGTGACAATCCTCCCGTTCGTCGATTTATTTGATGGCTGATACAACTGTGCGAATAGCATGGATTGTTATACGAGCTTTATCAGTGGCCATGTTTACTTAAATTGAAAACTTTTCTTGAGAGATGATGTTGATGTCTGTTACGAGATGGACTGAAAAAAAAGATGATGGAGATTAAAGTTTTTAACTCTGCTAATTCTGCCACCAGGGCCGAAGAGTGAGTAGAGATGTGTGAAGCAGCACGGTACTTCGTTTTGGCGGAATACAATACTGGCGTGGAATAGGGACCACGAGTACCATTGCGAGAGTATGTATCAATATCAAAGTTTGATAAAGCTGTTGCGAAGCGTTGAGCATTGGTCCGTGCTCGGGCACAACTAAACATCATTCGCCGAAACCTCCATGGACCGTTGCCTTTAGCCTAGGGAGGGGGCGACAACTCGGTATCCGAGGGGAAGCAGAAGCTATTGGTCTGTGCTGACGCACAAGCAACCATTGTACGCACTCCGAAACCTCCGTGGACTATTGTTTTTAGCTAAGTGGTGACAGCTCGGTATCCGAGGGGCAGCAGAAGCAATGTAAGAGCCACAATCAATCTGTTCTTCGCGCAGCACGTGAGACATAGATCTCCAGCACACGATAGACCTGACCCGGAGGTCCAATTCAACTCAGGAGAAGCATGAATCAGGAGAGTTATTTCGGGGAGCCCTTGTTCCTGCATTTTCGGTTGCTCGATTCGATACGTAAGATAGCAGTTCCAGGCCATTTGATTGCATCGCATGAAACAGCATAACTGATACCCTTTGTTATGGAGATGTCTCCGGTGTTGGTATCGTCGAACAACTCCTTTTTCGTCCTGCATGTCTAACGCTAACATGCAGGGTCGGCTGGATGTGCATGTCGTTCGTAAGTGTGTTGTGTCCGTCATTATTTTTCACAGAGCGCTTGTGGGTGGTGTTTCATGTTTTAATGAATACCGCGTTATGTGATGAGGTATGTAAGTATGTGAATAATAGAACGGACGAACTTGCGATGACATCCCTATCTCCAAAGGTTTTTTTTTCTGTATCAAAAAAGGCTCGCGTGGAATTTCAAAAGAATATATCAGGTTTCATACCTCTAAAGCTGATTGAGCCACACACATAATGTTGTTTGTTAGTAGACCGAGAATAGCACCCTCAATTCATCTGATTCGTCTTATCCATGTTGAAATGAAATCGATCGTACCTGATAAACCCACAGAACTTTGAAAATACGCAATTCGCTAGCGCTTGAGAAGCCACATGGGTATTGTACTTTGACTGAGAGGTGTTTGAGTGTGTCAGATGCTGATGCTTCATTGGATCCGTGGACTACTTCGGAAGCACAGTCGCTGGAGGGGGGTCAATTCGGAAATGAAATTGTCTCCAAAACTTTGAACCAGTAGGCGCCCAAGATAAGGTCATTGCGTGGAGTTAACAAGGCTCTCGCGGTATATTTGTATGTATGATAGTTTCTTGGCAGCTAGTAGTTGGATGAATAGATAGATCCCAGAGCAGACGTGACAGATTCGTAGTCCTAGAAACCGAGGCTTTACACTTGAGAACGAACAAAGCGAGGATTAATTCTTGCCAATAGAGAACAGTGGCGCTGATCAGGGAGCCTGGAACCAAACTGCGTTACCAATTGATTCTCGAAGTGGAAACAGAAACGGAAAGATTGCGCCGGTGTTAAGGAGTGCGCATCTGGCGGCTCGATAGCCGGAAGCGAAGGAGAGAAGCAATACAAGCGTAGGATTTGAGCCAATAGAGTGTACAAAATGAGATCGCGAATCCTAGCCGTGCTTCTGCCCTTCATACTTAGCGCCTATGGAGCCTTGTTCTTGAGTCGTTTCCATTTGGTTAGTCTTACGAGGGCCCCAGAGCGGGTGCTCCGTCGCTGTATGGACGATACCGTAGGGATGTTGCATGATAAAAGGAGTGAATGTCTCATGAAACCCACTTCCGTTGCGTCATTCGAATCCAAAGTCGTAAGATTTCAAGACGAGCTAACATTCCTTCTTAGCAAGACAAGGCCCGGCGATTGCACAAGTGGAATGCACAACTCCGCTGATTTGGCAGGTCCGTTGATTGAATGATGATTGTGAGGTCTAGAAAGCGGTTGATATGGCTGGAAAATCGTGGCGAAAAAACGTGCGGTGGTAGCTAAGATACGCGCCACCGATGCAAGGCAGGAAGTTGTGCATATGATGAGCTGAGGTGCTGGCGCGATGGCAGATTTGCCTCAGACTAGACTCTCGGAACGTCGGATTCAAGGTCAAGGCTGGTCGGTATGGACGTATGAAACGCGATTGGAGATGGCATTGGTCAGGATCAAGAGAGTAGATATGGAAGCGCACGAGCTCGGCGGACCAGAGATGAGAGAGATGTAGAATCAGTAGATAAAACGCGGGAGGTGAGGATCTCGGATCGCGGTGTCTCCAGGACGATGGACGTCGGAGGCGTACTAGGACAGGGACCGGAATAAGATGCAAACATTGAAACAATGGGATTAGAGGATACAGAAACGCGAAAAGGGCAACAAAGAATAATTACAAATATTAAATGCGGACGTGGTGCACTCGGCTTGCCGGAACGGAGCAATAGGATGGATCAGGTGACTGTGAGACAATTGTTCGTAATATCCGGATTAGGACAGGCGATGTAGGGCATCAGGA
Source organism: Fomitiporia mediterranea MF3/22 (assembly GCF_000271605.1). Lineage (NCBI taxonomy): Eukaryota > Fungi > Basidiomycota > Agaricomycetes > Hymenochaetales > Hymenochaetaceae > Fomitiporia > Fomitiporia mediterranea. Next base: position 3,769,531 of record NW_006760387.1, read on the forward strand.
TGCATGGGATGAGAGAAGAGGCTAGGGAGTACAGCCTCGCCGTAGACAGTCCAAGGCAGTACACGCGAGTAGCTGTAAATTTATCACCGTCTACACTAGTGAGTCGTCGAAGGCCACAGTTGCAGCTGCAGCGCCCGGGTTGCTCGACCGCTGGGTGCAGAGAAAGACAGCGGGGCGAGCCAAAGAGAAAGTGAGTCGTCGCACAAAGGACCGCCCATCAGCGTTACTAACCCATCTCTCTCTCCGACCACATCCTCCGCCGCCCGTCCACCGTCCTTCCCGCCCGCGTGCGTCTCACAGCCTCGTACGTCTCTCGGACTAGTGCACCGCCTTGGAGGACTTTAACCCCGTAACCCGCAAGCCCTTCGTCAGTCTGTGAGACCAGATAAACAGGCCTCCCTAGCGCAATATAATCTACAAACACATCATACGCTCACGCTCCTCCTGATCCCTCTCTCTTATCCCTTTCTGCTGAATCATATATAAGCCGCCTGCCTAACGCTCACCATGGATCCCCCGTCGAACTTTCATCAGCACCAACACTCCCCCTTCCTCCCCGACCTCGACGTGTCTGCTCAAGGGAACGACCCTGCATCGTCTTCCCCATTCAACCCCGCCTTCGCAGACTTCAACACATCCGCCAGTTTTGAGGACTCGCTCAGCTTAGCTGCAAACCCCAGTGTCCCTACGACACCCTATACACCCTCATTTGCAGCCCAAGCCGGTTCATATCACAATTCTCCCCTAGGCTCGGACCTCGGCAACGAGTTCCCCCAGCATTCTCCCAACCCGAATACGTATACTGCCGGCACCGAAGGAGACTTTGGCAACATTGATATCTCTGTCTATCCACCTGATTTCACTGGTGACGATTACGATCCGAGTGCATACGACGCCCCAGATAACTCTTTCCTCTTTCGCAGCGACTTTATAGCTTCGCTTAGCGAGCATACAGCTACACCATCTCAGAACCATTGCCAGAATCAGTCTTCCTCGCCGAGCCTCAGTACTTCCTCTCTTGGTTCGAACAACCCCGGCGTGTCCGTCTCCGTCACTCCCGCACTTGATAATCCAATGGCCGTCTACAGATCCGGATCGGCGCATGATCATGGCTCGCCCGCGTCCTCTAACGGCGACAATGATTATAGCCATCATCAGCAACAAGGCGATGCTGCGCGCAGTCGTGGATCTTCCATCTCTTCGCAACCGAATGACTACCACGGTTCTGCGACGTACGGTATGGAGAGCGTCCATCTGGACGCATCCCCAAACCTGAACCAAACTCATTCTCCATCTTGGTCTTCGAACAATCAAGCTCAGAACGTCCAGTCCCCTCCTCCACAGATATTCATTCCTGGCCAGACTCCAGAGATTACACATACTGGGACCTCACCAGTTCCATCACCAATGCCTTCCAAGTTGCCACTCCCTGGTGACAACAATTCCATCCTTCCGCCAGGGGGACTCAGTATGAATGTAAATATTGTTCCTGCCACGCCAATTAGCGCCGGTAACACGCAAGGTGGTACCTTTCAGAACATGGGTATGATGAATCAGGGTGAGTCACTCTCAATTATAACTCTTCCTCGGAATTCCGGGAGCCCTTTCGTATGCTTCTCTGGCATTCCTTTTCTTGCTTCTCGTCAGCTGTAAACGACGAGTACTTCTCCGTTTGCTACATTTGAGGGAATGGTTTATCCCGAAAATGTAATTCAAGCATATTGATAACGTACTCGATTGATATTTCATTTTCCCCACATGTAAATCAAATAATACCGTGGAACTAACGAACTCTCCCTAAATCCTCTTATAAAGATCGCACCTCAGCGTCCAGCACTCAGCCACAGGGCTGGGGTGGTCAGTCGAATCAACAACATCAGTATAGTTCTCAATCGCGAGGCACTTCCCCACTTCCTCAGCTTCCGCAGGCGCCGCCACCTCAGTATACATTCCCTCCTAACGCGGCGTTGACTCCTCCGCCCTCGGGTGGAAGTTCACTGAGCGGGAACGGCGGCGATACCGGAAATGCGCTGAGTGCGCTTCAGCTATCGCGCGATGGTAGCCCAGAGGGAGGAAATGGTAATGTTGATGGAAGCGGGAGCTATTTGGTTCCGATCTCAAATCCAAGAACACGATCCAAGTCTGAAACCGCCATCCGTCCGCAATTATGGCAAGGAATGAGCGCCGGATATGACGCTCATGCGCAAGCGCAGAATCAGAACCAAAACCAGGGCTTGCAACAAGGCTCTGCTCTCCAGACAGCCGACGGTTCTTATGGGACGCAGCAACAGACGCAACTACCCCGTCTCAATACTCCCCACCACATGCCTGCATCGTTCGGTCCTCCGATATCGGGACCAACTTTCGACAGTGGTAATTTGTCGAGTACCGTTGGAGGCTACTCTAGCAACAACTTCCTTTCACCGGAGCACGCACTTGGTGGAGCCGATCTGAGGCGTTCTCGTAGTGACAGCCAAGGGCATCGACGCAATGCCTTGTCGGCCGATATGACACCCATTTTTGCAGATCGGTCTCCAGGTATGGGAGGTGTCAACTTGCATTACAATCCGCCGGGTTTCAATCGTCAAGGTAGTCCTTTCCTTCCGCCTGGACAGTCAAGCCGCCTTGATCCCTCGGGAGGAATGGGCATGATGAGTGCTGGTGGCGCTCATCGACGCTCAGTGAGCCATGGCGGAAGCAGTCATGGGCACTCACGCAGCCTTTCGCGCGAACGCGTTTCGCTGCAAACATCTCCGTACCCATCCCCGCACGCGAGTCCGCGCGTGAACACAAATGAGCCGCTACCGGACCCGTACTCGTTCCCTCCAGGCTCTTCGAGCTACGGCCTCGGTACTCCAGGTGCTAGCCCAGGTTTCGACGGAAGTGCACCAACGGTGCACGTAATGAGCCATGACGCACAAGGCCGTCCAACGGTGCAGACTCAGGCGCCGATTCAGGTCGTACGGCAGAATGTCACAACTCATGCAACCGCAGATGCGAGTCAGCGTCGTCGACGCACTGAAGCGAACTTTGTCTGCCCTGTACCTGGATGCGGGAGTACGTTTACTCGCCACTTCAACCTCAAGGGTACGTTTTCTTGTTTTAACCGATTTTTTTTGGCAGAGGCATGACCAAGCTGATTTGGATCGCTTTGTTCTTTGTGATCAGGTCATTTGCGGTCCCATAATGAAGAGCGGCCGTTCAAATGTAAATGGCCCGGATGTGACAAGGGATTCGCGCGGCAACACGACTGCAAACGTCATGAGCAACTTCACTTGAATATCAGGCCGTATACTTGCAACGGTTGTAAACGTACTTTCGCTCGTATGGATGCTCTCAACAGGCACTGTAAGCTCTCACTGTCCTACGAATCGATAAAGTGTCACTGATAAGCACGTTTGGTTTTCTTTAATAGTGCGCTCTGACGCGGGTACAGAGTGTCAGGCACAACAGCCTATTCTGACATCAGACACGCCGAACAATCCTGCGTTAGCTGGGATGAACGGCTCTAGCAACGGGAACGGAAGCGTCATGGCAACATTGACACTCAAGGACGACCCTGATAACAATTGGCCGTCTTCAAGCACGGCGGGTGTCATGGTCTAGTAATGGTTTGTCAGATTACCGATCATAGAGTGACGCTTCAACGCTTTTCACGATTTTGAGAGACGTCTTGCCATCTCGCATCGTTATCGCGACGAGTATCCTTCCATTCATGCCGTATGCTCTTCCGCGGATCTTTCACGGGGATTTGCGCTTCCTTTGCCATACTACGCTAGTATATACCCCGCTGCCTTATTGACTACTGCTTCGCCACGTTTCCCGGGGGTATCGGCCGATTAGTTGAGTCAGTGTCAGCACTACGCTTTCCTTTGTTCATCCTTCGTTTCCCGGGTTTGCTGTCTGTCGTCCACGCTTGTTTGCTACTCTTGCTTTGCTGCCATGCGCATTTGTATTTGAGCTAGATCTGTTCCCCATCCCTCCAGAGCAACGCCAATCAAACAAACAAAGCCAATGTATCTTTTACTCCTGCCTCTCTCTCTCTTTTACTCATCTTTCTGAATATATTATATTTGTCCTTTCTTGCCTACTTGTCTCTCCATTTACTGACACCGGATACCGCCTGTTTTCCTTTTTCTTTATTCTTGTTCGTCGTGGACCTTGTTCGCTTTGAATTAACTATTATCTTACTCCTACACCTACCTGTATTCGCCTGTTTTGCCCGTCTCTACGATGATTCATGCCGTCAAGTTCTTTGGATACAGCGTCGCAGACAACATATAGACATTGTATATACATGTACGCGAGGGATGTAATTTGCTTGCTTGACGTCGTAATGTACGCAATTAGGCCAGAATTTATGGATATGTAATTTTTCCTTTGTACCTTTGGTTGAGTTGATATACTGCGTATCTACAAGTATCAATGTTGGAACTTGTGAAAGTTATCGTGTTATGATTACTACACTGTTATTGGCGTATTTGGGACTCAGACTCGAGAGAGTCACAGTTGTTTGCGTTTGTTTGCGTTCGCACGTTTCGGTAGCGAAGTATCCGATTGTGATATGGCCTCGTAAGCACCGCTAGTCCAGTGCAAACCTTCAGCTCATAAGTACTTAATAGGCGAAGCAGTGTATAAGCTCATACTACTGTTATCTCTATCTAGCACAGCGGTGGACTCAAGCTCAATGCGATACTTTGTCTCTTTATGTCTCCTATAGCCGGACTCCAAATTAGGTAGGAGGGCTACCCGATACGGTGTCCCAGACTTCTTACCAAATCCGGATGTCCGCGACACAGCGCATACTATTAGTCTATTACCACAACACAGCTAGCATCGACAGCTACTAGCTAGCACCACGAGCAGTTAAGACTAATGTGGATCCACACGGGGTTAGCATTAGGAGCCGCGATTTGGGACTAGTCCGATACACATTGGAATATGAATTATGATAATATCTGACGACGCCGATGATGCAACAGGCGGGAGTCCGTGACTTCGTCCATCGGGATCGGTTGATTGTCTCTGACGAATTCGATGATGTCAATTATTTCTATGCTCTGGCTATGCGAAGTCTTATAAAGCGCATTCGACTTGCTTGTGCCACCTTATTCCAAAGAAATACCCCCGTCTAACACTGCTTGCTTTCATACGCATTTTACACGTCCTCCAATCTTATCCTAGTAAGCGACCATGGACCATGACACAGAGTACAAGCCGAGCGACTCCGCCCTCCCTGAGGAGCGTGCGTACGGTTCCTTGTCTGAGCCACCTGCGAGAGACGCGGCGCGCGAAGACCGCGAAGCTGCACAGAGCGATGCCACCGGACGCATTTCGAAGCGTAAGTGTTTTATTTAATGTCCTCGTCTTTGTGAGGGTTTGTTTAACGTCTCTCTTTATTATACAGGTGAAGTCGACGAACTTCGGGCAGATGCCGGAAACGTCCAGACAAAGGGTACCCGTCATCAGGGGAAGGGAAATGACGCATACAAGCAAGAACGCAAATTGGATCAATCGCTCGCCGACGAGGGTGCCATCTGAAGTATAGCTCTTTGGGACAGTTATTGCTTGGACGGCTGTCAGTAGTCAAGTATTGTAACACATTGAGCTATGGAATTATTATTGCAATTCACGCCAACATTCTTATTCTGGCATTTCTCGGATTTTCAAGACAGAAAGATTCACCACCTAGAGTATGCTCGGGACGGTGCGCTGGACGGCGCTATATTGCGTGCGATTGCAGTCAACGTTCCAGTGCGCTTCAGACATCTTGCCCTGGGCATTCGCCATGACCATTTTGGAAGTAAGTCGATTACATGCCCTGCATCTTTATTTTTTAAATAATGCCAACGACTGTAGATCTTGATAGGAAGCGTCCATTTATTGAACTAATGTTTGATGGTGGTGTCTTTCATCGAATTCTCACACGAAATATCCAACCAGAGAGACCTACCGATTCACACTGCAATACAGATGTTCTCTGGACACTTCTCGAATCCTGCTAGCGCGATGACCCTTCTACACGCCCGGATGCGCACTATGTTGGCGTTGTACTGGACCTCATGAGTGTGGACGCCAAAGATGGGGAGCTCGCTGTAATCACCGTTTCGGCAATTCTCGAAGGTGTCTGGGACAGCGTTTATCTGGGACTACTAGTTGCACCTCATGCACCGCAACCTTATAAACGTAAATGGTCGCAGTGCTCTGAATCGTTTGATGATATTGACGAATCACGAGCTCTTCGAGTTCCATGAGCGTCGTGCTCACGTTGCGAGTAGGCAGCATATTTCATTCTTAGTTTCTTCCGTAGATTAGTCCACCTATGATGACTGTATTTATAGTTCTTTGTGTATCGTTTTGGGCTTTGTATTGCTAGGGAAACAATTGATTAGGTATTAATGGTAACCTCATTAGAAGATATTCAATGCTGGTGGCAATAATACTTCACAAAACTGATCAACGCGAAATTCAAAAACTCTGCACTGCACTGCACGGTTGAGGGCAAAATAGCAGCATTTTTCATGGATCAATAGGATTGAGGAAAACAAGCCTGAGCAATGTTTATCAATCTTGACTCATTCTCGGGCAGTAGTGCTGATACAGAACTCTGTAATTTCCCCGTTCATGTATCCTTCATTCGGATCCTAAATCCATTGACGAGTACACCAAAATTAACCAGATTAACACTTAAATTTATATTGTCGCATACATCGAATCGCATGTCAAGTACCAAATCTTAACAAATAAAAGTACACAAATGACGAAAACAGAAAAATAAGCACATGTCAACAACGAAGATATGAGTACCAAGTCGTGTAAAGAAGTGTCAGCGAACAAGTAGGGTACTTAAGTAGAAGAAAGGCAAACGTAATGCGGAGCGGAGAAAGTCAATGAAAGGAGAAAAGTTGAATGATTAAGGTATAAAGTAAGGTTAGAGTCATTATTAGTTAAAATGCATAGTGCATATATGCGTAAACAAAGGTATATTTCCTTTCAGGGTCAGGTCGGTTTGTTACGGTGAATGAGTAATACGGAGGGGAGGAAAAGATGGAAAAAAAAGTGGGTCGCTCCGAGAGAAGGATTGAAAATTAAGACAAGGAAGACTTCCGAAGGATAGGAAAGGTACGAAGAACATGACGGGAGTAACAAGAGGAACAAATGAAGAGCGAGAATGTATACATAGAACATAGACACCGAAGAACAACCAAGTCCTAATTCGTACTATGTGTACGCACACGCAGAGACATACTATGCAGGCGCAGGCGCAGGCGCTGCAGAACGTGCAGACATTGCAGAACCAGCCGAACGACGAGGGACAGCTTGCACCTCGTCAGGCCCTGCAAGAGCCTCACCGACATTCATACCGCTCTGCGGAGCAGCGCCGTCACCGTTCAACGGCGTCCGTACAACAGCTCGGTCCGGTTCCACTGGCAACGCGAGTGGTGACTGCGTCGCAGGTGCATGATCGTGTATGGGCGATCCCGTTCGAGACCCACTCCCTGCTGTAGTAACGCCTACAACTAGCGTACCTGAATGTTGCGAATGCGACGACGTCCGCGTAATCTCCAACGAAGGCTCGCCATCACCATGCGGTACAGGCACCATAATCGGTTGGTTATGTGGGTAATACGACATTCGTCTCGGCTTCGTGTAGTCAAAGTTCGTGAACCTGAGCGAGCGTAATCAAGTATTGGTCAGATAGAGTTTTTAGCGTTACGAGAAAAGGGTTGGAGAAACGAAATAACGTACTGTTCTTCCAATTGTCGGTATTCAGGTGCCAATTTGTCCAAATCGAGATTCTGTTTCCGTTTCGTAGCCGTGAGTGGCTTTTCAACCATAAGAAATTCGTCAAGTTCGTGAGTGATGTCAAAGTTCGCTTTGCGCATCTATAACGTTTTGGTATCATTAGTTACCATTCTACCGCGGAACCGATAGAGCAGCGCGTAGTAAAACTCACGTCTGGAACGAAAGGGGGTTGTGCGTCCTTTTCTTCCAAAACTTCCCAGTTTAAGCTGGACAACCAAGGATGTGAACGAATGCCCTCAACGTTTTGCCCATCCGCACGACATCCGAGCCGCTTTTTCGGATTCCGCTCAATGAACTAAATGGTTAGATATTTAGAAACATGCGCTCATTTCGGACGTAGATAGGCGATGGGCCAAACGGACCTGCCTAAGTGCGCTGATCCCTTCTTCACTAATAATTTGCGGTGCCCGTTCGGGGAAGCGTAAATGGTCCTTCACAATCGCGGCAGTTAACGAGTCCGACGAACGTCCTTCAAATGGCCGGCGCCCAAAGATCAACTCATAAGCGCACACTCCAAGGGACCACCAGTCCGCCTGCCATGAATAGCCTTTTCTCCCACACACTTCTGGAGCCATATATGCAAGTGATCCTGCGACGGAACTATGCAGTCGCGTCGACGAGTAGTGAATGGCAACGTTAAAGTCTGTGATGTGTGCATGACCCATGATATCGAGTAATATGTTATCAGGCTTAATATCACTGAATGATGTGTGGGGAACCGTCAGCGATGGCATCAGACAAAAATACAAATGTGGACGCATAAGTCATACGTACCGATGAATTATTCGCTGTTTGTGCAGATATGACAGTGCACATGACAGTTCTGCTACCCAAAATCTGACGGCGGACTCTTCAATGTGTCCTTTCCGTTCAAGATGAACTGTACGAATTTTAAAGCTTAAACACGAGGCACAGAAGCGAACAACGCAGGGAACAAACGCACATCGCAGATCACCACCCAGCATGAGGTCCAGCGCAAAGAAACAGTTCGCATCATCCTGGAATGCATACCGCAAGTTCACAACAAACGGATGGTCAACCTGGAAAAAAGGGAGAATAATATTCGGCATTAGCGAAAAATGGAAGGGTGTGAGGAGAGGAGCTGGCACTAACTTCTTCAAGAAGCTGTCGCTCCTGAATAACGTTGGCAACAGCCTTCTGCTTGACGCACTGCGCCTTGTTGATATATTTGAGAGCAAAAAGTTTCTTTGTCCTCTTGTGCTCGACAACACGGACCTAAAGGGAGGTGAGGCCAAGTCGCAACGGCGGCTATGTAGTTCGGAAATACCTTGCCAAAAGCACCCTTGCCGATCGCTCTATGGAGCTCAAAGTGGAAGAGGTTTACATCGGCGTCAAAGTCGACAGGGTCGGGAAAGCAGCAGAAAATGCCTGTGCCCATGGAGGAGAGAAAAAGAGAGGGGAAAAGGAGGGATGGGACTCAATGGGAGGAAGGAGGGAGCGAGGAAACATAACAGACCATCCGATTTCTGCACTCCAGATTCGCGGCCGGAAACAGGCACACTTTCGCACGACTCGGCTACTGCAACATCCAAAACAGGGCACTCTTTGTTTTTCGACAGCCGGCCAGATGGCAACGTCCGTCCGCGAAACCTACTTCCTCAATTTCTCTCCAAGCTTCTCCACTTCCCCCCACCTTTTCACTCGTTCTGTTTTCAAATTTTGTAGAGAGTATTTTGGGTCAAATAAGAGCAGCAAGGATGTATCACGATGCATCCACGGTCCCTTGGCGCGCTAAGTTCTAACCATTAGGAATTCCATCACCTGATAAGTTTCCCCCTGCAAGACGCTTCCCATTTTCCAAACTCAATGCAGTTTCACATCCACGCTGCCGCCTCAAACAACGTTCGAGAAGACCCTCCGTGCCGAAAATAGAGCAGAACAATAGACCAGCGAACAACGCATTTGTCTTTTCGGAGCCTTCCGCAGCGTCTTCTTTCACCTTGTACACGGGAAGCAAACAGAGTACTACACTTGTCAAAAATCCATACTCCAACGAGTTTAGTCTGTCGGCACCATTTCATTTATCCCAATAAATCATTTCTTTGCCGCAACATCTACTGAACGTCAGAATTCACCCACCCTAATTCGGGAAAAAGATACTGCAAAGACATGAGTTTACAACAAAGTTAAATTTGTGAAGTGAGGCTGAATTAAATTGAATAAATGGCCAGCAACCTGAAATCTCGCGAGAGGAGAAAGAAGTTCTTATGTAAGATAAAAAATGTACAAGTGTTTAGACATTCAGATCTGCCTTGGAAAGCAGCCAAAAAGCATCTACGAACTTATGCTATGGTTCCGCCCGGTCTCGAACCGGGGACCTCCTGTGTGTGAGACAGACGTGATAACCACTACACCACGAAACCATCAATTGGATAAGCTGTGCAGTAACTTGTCGTAGATAGTAAGAGCATTAACGAATGGTCTTCATGATACAACAGCATCCGATACAAAACCGTAAGAAAAGAAGGGTATCTTCACCGCCTTACAACCTCACATAAAATATCTGTTTCCATATTATGAAAGCATACACACATGTTAAATTAATTGATACCATTTGTTCTCAGTCTTCCAATCTCCACTACATCCACTACCAAACTTCTATGTCTGTAGTACAAAACAGGGTATACAACATCCATGACTACATAAATATGAAGTGGAGAATCCGTGCGTGTCCCATTCATCTACACTACAAAAGAGGACATTTGTATGACAAGTAACAATAACAAACGAAGTGGTGCTTGCTCGAAAAATGACGTTGATTCATTTATTTGATTGAGTGCGAGATTATAATCCTTGATTTGGGGAAAAGAAAGATACAGAAAGAAAAAGAAGAAAAGAGGGTCCAGTTGTCGAGCACATAAATATTACACAGCAGTAGGGTGGTCTTCGTCAGGTCGGAAGCGTAGACGAGCAAGGAGTACCGTATCCCATTGTTGCCCCGCCGAAACCTCCGACACCTTATTAGCTGAGGCATGTTTCCCTGGGACTTCTTCATGATACGACGGACCACCCGCCAAGTCTGACGGCAACGAATCGAGGTCTATAGAGAACGCGCCCCACTTCTGACCATTTCGTGGTGAAGCGAAGACGTTGAAGTGAACTTGGCCGTCCGGATTATTATGATTTACAAATAGTCCATAGTCAGGGGTATCCAATGTTCCAATGACTAAACAGATACTGTTTAGAATTACACAGGATACGTGAGTCACTCTCAGTCCTCACCTAAGAATACATCCTCTTTCTGGAGGCGATGATCCGTAGCATACAACGACAGGATCCGATCCACATTCGCCTCAAACCAAACCTTCGGAGCGGTCAAATCAGCGATGTACCGATACATTGTTTGTTCAGCGTATATGTATGCGCTCTTGTGACCAGCGCGGATGGGAAAGGAAACTCGGCGGCTAACGTTTCGTCTATCGCAAAAATTAAATACGTTGGCCACACAAACGAGAAGGACGAACTCACTGATAATCTCCCGACGTTCGGCTGCGGAACCACAGCAAACCCTGTATGATATCTAAACCACGTTGGGCCATGTTCCGCCTGTCCTGACGTTGACTTCCTTTCTCTACCTTTCCGTAACCATAAAGGTTGGACATGCCGTCCGCTCGCCCACCTGACGTTCTCGGTGGGTCAAAGGCGTTGAAAAGCGTAACGAATTTCCCTTGCGGACGCTTTAAATAACCCACAGCGCCCAGTTCCACAGGAGCAGGCTCCCACAATGCTAAAATCACTGCAGATGGATTTATCAGATACAAACATTGACAAGCGGAGTTACGCATAGTACTTACAAGATGGATGGAATTTGTGTTGCAGACAGAGCCTGTACCTACTCTCATTCTTGCGTTGTGCAATGCCTTCATCTGCAGGCGGTGGTGACTCGACACGCTCTAATTCTATTCCAGGACCATCGGCAGAATGATCCGTAGCTGTGTTCGTCGACGTAGTTCGCGACGAGGATGTCGACTCATCATGAATGGCGGCTGCGCTCTCCGATTTGCTCCGCGGACGCATCTCCCTCTCAGGTAATCCCTCTGATGAAGGCGGCCCGCTCTCTGGTAGCCTGATTGGTCTATACTCGACCGGAGAAGCGCCTTTGCTGTCAAACCCCTTGTCCTCTTCACGGATAGGGGTAATTATCCGTTGTATTGGGATTGCTTGAGGAGAAAGTGTATGAGCCCCGTTAGTCAAGGTCGAAGGCCCTGGACTGGAGCGAGCAGAACCACTTCCTTCTACTGGAGGGTCGTCGTCCACTAATACCAGGTATAGATCCATGAGCGAGCTTAGCCTCCGATAATTAATAAAAATACGTACTGTCTGGCAATGCCACCGGTCTCATATCAGGGGACTGTTTCCGCCTGGAGTCATCTTCGATTAGCTTGGCTTTCCCTCCCATAGCCGGTGAATCTGAGTATTTGCTTAGACCTAGCTTCTTAAGTTCGCGAACGACCTTTTGGAATGTTGGTCTACTAGATGGGTCCCGCTGCCAGCACATATCAATAATGGCTAGAATGCTCTTAGATGCGTTGGTAGATGTGATAGGTGGTCGCTTGTTCTCTTCTATATGGCATTATATGGAAGTTAGCTAAGGTAGCAGGAAGGTTGAGTCAGACGTACCGATCACAAGATGTCTATATGTATCATCGTCTACCACACCCCACGGCAAAGCACCATGGCCGAAGACCTCGACACAGACAATTGCAAATGCATATACATCAACTTGATATGTGAGCTTGCCAGACGAAGTTCCGTCAACTATCTCCGGTGCCCGCCAACGCAGAGTCCCACCTATAATTTGCGGTAAGATCACGCACTATCTGCTGTATCGGGCACTTACGTGGAGGATGATTCCCGCTCAAACGAAAGGCCTCACTCTTCATCTCGCTCTGGCCGAAATCTGTCAAGACGCAATGCCCATTGTCGTCAATGAGGACATTCGTTCCCTGAAAGCCGAATGATTAGGAAAGGTTTTGTATTTCACTATACTGGATTTTACTTTACCTTTAGGTCCCCATGCATCACTCCTCGTCGATGAAGATACGCCATGCCCTTTGCAATCTCGTATACCGCTCTCCGCTCAAATACACTATCTATCAGCTTCTTAGAAGAGCGCATATAGTCGACGAGATTTCCATTTTTCATGAACGGGCTAACAAGAAACCATGGCGGGTCACCTGTTGCGGAGCTCGCACCGAGTAGAGGAAGCACGTTTTGATGCTTGAGGTTCTTCCAGACAATCATCTCGTGGATGAACAACCTCTGTGGTGTCGCCAGTGTGAGCACCTTCACCGCAACTGTCTGGTTCCTCCAACGAGCGCGGTATACATCTGAAAAGTAGCCAATACCGATCTTTGCTTCCATATCGACTTCATAACTAAACAAAGATTTAGCATATGGGCCTGGACAGTGTCAGAGATTTTTACCGAGTAATTGTCCAATTAGGAATATTGATATCCTGTCCGCGACTAAGCCGACGTAATGCATCGAGTCCAGTTTCTATGAATTCACGATCAAGCGTGTCCCTGTCGGCCCTAGCTGATCGTCTGCTTCCTTTCGCATCCCGCTTTGAGCCTTTGCTCTTCTTGCTTGCCCTTGTGGTGACACTGTCCATAGTTAAACGTCTCCGTAACCCCGTAAGGCCGAGTGCACCGGAGCCGGGTCTACCTCCAGTGTCCGCGTTGGCTTCCGGAGGTTCTTCCGCTGTTTCCGCTTCTACACTCTCCCTAGACTCGACTTCCTCCTCCTTCTCCCGCTCCTGCTCAAGAGCTCGCTGAAGTGTCTTCATTGCTTCAGCAATGTCATCACGATTAATCTGCAACACACGTAGCATTTCCACGTCACTCGATGTAGCAAGTGCGTCACGCATGAGTGCACGTAGGTCCGCCAGATCGAGCGCGTGGTCCTGTGCGTTCTGCTCCGTTACAATCTCGCCTAATTGTTTGCGGATCTCTTCGGGACTGGGTGGCGCGTGGAGCGTGACCTGCGACGCGTCTATCTTTAGGACTTGCGAGTCAGGAGTTGGTGGAGGTGACTGGGCGCCTTCGGATGCTGCAGCACTGGAACTGGTAGTAGAGGACGTCTTCGACTCGGAAGTATCTTCGGAAGTTTCTGTACCTTTTGAGCTTGTGGTAATGTATGGAGGTGGTGGTGGTTCTTGAGGGAGGTCAACGGGCTTCTGCTTTGGCGTCGTGTCAGGATCAACTTTCGATGGCGGCGGCGTAAGCGACGCAATGAGCCTCTCGGTATCAGCCTTTCGTTGTGCTTCCGCCGCTTGCAACTGGCGCAGTGTCCGTATTTGAATAGACACCTACTCCCAATGTCAGTCGACTTGAGTCTCTAGAGAGCGAGCAAACTATTACACACTGAAAACAGACTAAGAGCATCACTTAATGCAGCGTCGCAGCCGTTGATGCTGCGTAAAATATCGTCTCGCTTCAAATACCGTTTGAGGAAAGGCCTATGAACCTGCTTTTGGAGCAGAATATGCACAGATTTGAATGACCTGCAAAAGAAATTTGAGCCATAAAAGTATCATGCCCAGGAGAAGATATTAGGTCTTACTCGACGAGTTTCTGCATTGGGATCATCAACTCTTCGCCCACTTGATCACCAGCTTCGTATATCTCCTCACGAATAGACAACAGGATGTCAGCGCATCGTTCTGTAAGCCGCAAGCAGGCAAGCCTATTTGTCTAAAATAACTGAGGAAAGTAAGAGCATAGATTAAGTATTATACTTACCTCCACGAGCTGCAGAGCATCCCAAATGGTCAACAATACACGAGCCGCCTCCTCTAGGCCAGGAATAGGCGCGAAACGGAGGACATCGGCGCTTATTTCTAGCAAATCATGAGTTGCCTCTACACTATATCCAAGTGTGCTCCTGATCGCATAGGACACTCTCTACTGGTGTGTTAGCGAGAAAGGACGTGAATGTATACGAGTTAGCGTCCGTACCTTCTTGACCCGTGTCCATCGTTCTGACTGCTCAGGCGGCACACTAGCCCTCCTCTTTAGCTCTGCTTTCTCTCGCCACGGCCTCGCAGCATCGCGCGAGCCCCACCAGCCTGTCGGTTCGTAAGGAGATGCAACAACAGAACCTTCTGGTTCTGCCACCGCATTGAGCTGCGCATGCGTTGGGAAGTCAGCCATAGCAGAGGCAGAGGGAAACTGGCCACGAGGGGCCCAGCGTTCAAGATGCTCCTCCTGTTCCTCCCTGGATTCATGTTCGTCCTCTCCGTCCGACATTGTGCAGACCAAGTTCAGGAGATGAATTTATGAAATAGTTGTGGTAGTGGATAATCGCAGAGATCGAGATCCGGGCAGACTGAGGTAATATATACGCGGCAGAAAGGAACACGTCAAGCTGTGAAGAACAATAAGCGAGACGGATATAGAGGCGGATTGGAACTGGAGGCCGGGGATGGGTAGGTCAATGAGTTGGCCAGAGCGAGTCGCATGTGGAAATGGAAGTCAGTGGAGTCTGGATGTCTCCGGAATGGATATGGTGGTGCTAATGTACACCGATTCCAGAAGGCGAGAAATGTAGAGAATGGTCAGAAGGAGAGAGGAGAGTAGTGCGTGGAATGGCACAGGCAAAATGTGGGTACGTAGTTGTACTGGCCTGGTCGTTTCGGCGACGCGTCTAATTAACCGGTGGCAGTGTTACTACCGCGCCCGATGACTCCAAGCCCCTCGGCTCATTCACTCAATCGTCTACATATGGCGAAAGAAAACAAATCAATGCACAGCCAACCCCTGCAAAGGCAGTTACTGAGCATTGTCTTTGACTACGCATAGTATTTTTCCCGGCTTGACCTCAATACTGTACATACATTCAATTTGAATCCGCTCCGAGAGAGCAAATTGAATCCTGCATTCCTCGGGACAAAATCTGAGCCCAGATCTCTCCTCTGATGGATTCCACGTCACCACCATACAACGCCCTTCATCAATCGCCGCCCAGTGCGAATAACCTTCGCGCTCATCACGCTTCCGTCGTGCCCAAAATCCGCGCCGACGTCAACCTCACCAGATGGATGTCTGATCCTAACAAGATCTGTCGTATCTGTTTCATCTCCCCTTCTTGCTTTCTGGCCGATCGTCCCTCTGTCAGCATTGGCAAGCAGCTGCCACGGCAAACTACCTTCTATGCGCGCAGTGACTCCGAGGCAAAGACCAACTGTCATGGGGATCGCCTTATGCAAGACTCCCATAGAATACGCGTGAGCCATTATGCAAGGATATCCCGCCTGCGACGACGTCGAGTCAACCACTGCGATCTTAGGTTGAGCCTTCGCCGCTGCGTCAAGGCCCATAGCCTGCGCACCGCTCTGTCGGATGGCTTCAACGAACCCTTCCACAAGCGAGTCTGTATAATTTAATCCTTTACCATTAGGACGCAAGATTCGCATCAGGTCCTCGGATTTGATAAATACGGAAGGATTCGTTGCGTCTACCAATGATGCCTGTATAGAGTAGTTATTCCCAGACTGGGAGAATGTGAGCGTGTCCACGGGATTGCCGGAAGGGAGCAATTTCCCCGTCCGTGCACCTGCTGGGGAGACAAAATGGAGGTCAATACGTGACGCCATGCCAGGTACGCCAGCCATAGTGACCTGAGGAAGATCCAGAACTGGTGTACGCCCATCCATAGTACTACTAGAAATAGGAAAGCTCGTATCAACCTGTTTCCTGGTATTCGTATTATACGCATGAACGACACCAATATTTGGCGTCTCCGTTGCCACGCGAGGCACACAAAGTCCCTCGTCGACGGCGAAAACGCCGATCATACTCGAGAGGTTCCCGCAGTTGCCAGAATAGTCCAATGTATCATCACGTATGCCAACCTGGCAAAATGTATACTCGACGTCAATATCCTGGGAGCGCAGCTCGTCTGATGGTGGACCGACGACACAGATTTTGGAAAGACTCGAGACGCCGCCACCCATACCGTTCAGCTGTCGGCCATGATCGGGGTCGGGTGAACCCATAATGCCGAGAAATATCGGCGTCCAATCAGCTTGGTGACTTGGAAGATGATCGCGCCTGAGATATATGCCCTTGGAAGTTCCGCCACGTAGAAACGTAGCTGGCAGAGGATTTGAAATCCTACCGTTGGTGCTCATGAATCGTGAATTTGCGATCGCGCCTTGATGTGCACGCAACAATCGCAGGATGCTCTTGTGGAAATAAGTATTCATACGAAAGTCACAGTCACAGGGAAACTTGATCCAAGAAGGTGTTGCCCAGTTATCAAGGCCTTTGTCAACTTTATAAGAAAGTTTATTTTGCAGACTGCTTGTTTGTAGTGCGATGATAAGCAAACGCACGTGGCTGGCACAGCCACGTGAAGTCTAAAATTGTGACCGCTAATCATCACTAAATTCAAATTATTCAAGTTCAAATGCGTCAAAATCTTAGATTGGATTCATCCGTCCCATGTACGACTCAAAGCATTATAGGTGTAATTCATTGCATTTTCCCTTTATTTACTTTTGTAGAGACCAACTACGCCCTTGCGAATGATGCAGCTGTAAGGAATGAAAATAATGTGTAATTATGGCACAATAATTTATAAAAATACATTTATCTGCTAACAACGTAATTGCTATCATGACAAGAAAGGGTGAATTTATACGATTTTCTATGTCCTATTCCACTTAACTGTCTGTACAACTGTCCGGCCCCTCGCTGAATGCCAATCTTGACATGAGTATAGCATACATTGGCAATGGTTCATACAGGTATGAAACTTTAGAAACGATATTGTCCGGGTCCTTCCTTTCCTCTTCGGTTGTGCTAAACTGTCCCCAGAAAGTAGGTTTATCGCTTTCGCGTCGATGAGCCCTCCTTCTGCCAAATAGAGGAAACCCGAAACTATTTGGCTCGTCATACTCATAAAACTTTATCTGTGAAATTGAATTTAGAATATGGAAAGAAAATTAGGTAAAAAAAACTAGCAATGTTCTGCATATATAAGAAGGAAACTTACATCGGTTTCTGGTCTCTTATGAGTGACCATCAGGGCCCATTTTCTTGTTTTGATCATTCCAGTTACTTTGCAAATGTATGCTCATTTAAAACTATTCTGCAAGTGATCGTAACGTAGCGATGCGCACCTAAGATTAGTTCTTTTCGTCCCCTCCCGAAAGCTTGTTCAATATCCTGGATGTATTTATTAAACCAAGCCTTTGCTTTACTAATATCGCGCTTGTCTAGGTGTTTAAACTGAAATTTTTCGGTGTCAAAGACAAGGAATGCTCTTTCTGGATCATTTTTGTGTCCCAAATAATGTTCAGATTTGACTGTCTTCTGACCTTCATAGGCTTTCTTGGATCCCCTTACATGGAATCTCTTACCAAATCGACATAAATGGGATGTTTTTGTCGTGGCGAGAGAATGTTTGCTATCTGAGCGAAGCCTCATCCGCAATTGCCTGGAGTCATCTAATTGGGTAGCGCGCAGTGGTATGACCGACCGAAGTCCATCAATACTCGTTGGATCATATGAATTGAAAAGTTTCTTGAATTCCCCATGGTCGGTTACAAAGCCAACGTCACCAATATCGGCGGATGACGGCGTCCAAAGAGGCAATCGCACTGAGCAAGGGTAAATATGTCTTCGATATGTATAATTGCAACGCTAGCGCTTAACTTACTTTCGTTACTGAAAAAGTGGAACAGTTGATTTTTGTAGACGTCTGCGTGCCTCTTGACGCTGTCCACATTGGTATCATCTATGTCGGAATCAATAGTACTCATCTGTTTAACTCGAGTATCCTTCTTGTGCAACTTTTGTCGTTCTTTCGGCTTAGGTGTTGACGACGACTCTACCGTCCCTATTCGATGGAATGACTTAGTGATTATCAAAACGCGAATCTCATGATTTTACCTAGCTGTCCTGACCCCCTCTGATCCAATGTATATAGTACTCGTTTGCAAAAATCAATACGTCCAGGGATACCCTCAACCAATTCGAACTCTTCTACCTCGTCTAATCTATGCCTTCGATTATTTCTCCTTTTCTCCTTTAGTTTCTTCCTGTCTTCCTCGGCTTTGCGAATTTCTTCTTCGATTTGTTGACGTGCACCCTGCACGCCATTCTCATACACAAGCATCTCCACTCCAGCATTCATGTGATCTACTTTACTCTCTATTCGTTGCAGGTATTGCAATTGATTCTTTTGCCTTGCAACAGCGTCTCTGTCCCTCTCTGCCGTCTCCCTTGCCAATTCCTCCAATCTTGTCTCAAAACTTCTTCGGAGTTCCAATGCATATGACTTAAGATTTGATTCCACGTCCACTGTGTATGCTGGCAACTCTTGCGGTCTTCTTCGTTGGTCCAAGTCAGCTATTCGTTCCAAAACCTGTTGCATATCATCTTTCAAACTTTTTACCACCTGTCTTAAGACCACTGTGTCCATAGAGATGTTGAGTGTCAATATTGCCTGTCACAAAAAAAAGTGATAATTCCATCAGACGCTGTGCCTCCAGGCTTGTACCTCTTTTACACTTACGTTAAACGTCGAGAGAGATGCAGCTAGTTTCGTCTCGTTGGGCTTAATTTCTTCCTCTAGAATCTGCTTTCTTTTTATGAACTGTGTAATCCAATTCACTCCCTTGTGATGAGCTGCTGTTTGATATACCTCATAACAGGTTCTAAACGGATTACTAAGCTAATGGTAGTAGACAAGGAAAGCCATACGTTGCTCACTCAGCATGGGCCGTAACGGCTTGCAACACAGCCTGGCATTGGTCATCTGTTAATTGCTGATCGTTACGAATTGCCTTAAACGTATCGTAGATTCGACGGTGCTGGTTCGCAGCACCCTCGTACAAGTCCATCACTCGAGCTCGATTAAGCTGCATACAACGACATAGTGAGAAATGATTCATTTTGAGATACAAGGATACGAACGTACTCGAACGTACGTCAGAGCGTCAGAGATGTAGTAAAGCATAAGTGAACCGGGAGCGAGGGCTGCCAACGGCCCTTGGAAAATTCTTCCGACCTGACCGCCGAATTGCAAAGTATCTTCAAGTACAGGCTGAAGTATTTGCCTAATCTGCACCAGCCGTTCTTTGATTTTCTGATAAAAAGAAATTTACACGAAAGCATCCGCTTACCGACCAAAATACTTACCTGATTTCGTCGTTCGTGCTTAGCATTCCTCTTCCGCTTCGCTAGCTTGTGCGCATTCGCAGCTCCGTGAACTATTGCCTCCGCGCTATCACCACTATCGTGCTCAGATATTGAACCTACACTGCTAATGGCTGAATCTATTTCCATATCCCCGAGTGAATCTGACGATTCTTCTTCGTCGAGCTCATCTGCGACATCAGTAGCATGTCTAACTATATCTGAACGTTGGCTTGGAGTCCGTTTGGGCGGCCGGCTTTCTGAGTGAGGTTTCGTGTTTTCTACTAAAGTCAGTGTCACCGGGACGCCTCCAGGCTCCTTATCTGACCCCTCATCCGACGCGTCTGATTGGAGCATCATTCCACCCGCTACCTGTGAAAATGGTCTAGTGTGTTCCTGCTGCATAGATGGCTTGGGATTTGCAGACGACGACAGTGATGATGACGTTGAAGCTGAGTGAGTGTGGGTGTGTGTTGTGCGGTGTTTCCGATGTGTTTTCATCGGTTGTCGTGGCTGGTTCTCAGGCTCCAGCGTGCTCCTCGGCGTGGGTTTCGGGGTGTTTTGGATGCTAGATGGTAGATGCTCTGGGCTTGGTGGTGTCGCTTTACTGGTCGATCTTAGGTGTCTCCTGTGATATGTTACGTCGTGCCTTTTGCTGCGAGGATGAATTGTCGTATCTGGACTTGATGATCCTTCTTCCTGCTGATACCCTGAATTATCGACATCAGAACCTGACCCACCACAATTATTGGACATGTATTTTCCATTTCCAGGTCTCTCGCGCCCTCCCGCGTATAAATATAGACCCGTATCTGCGGAAGACTGAGCTGAACTCTCATCTGCAGCGTCTTGTGCTGCTGGATTTTTTTCATCTGGTCTCAAGCGGTCCCTACTCTTTCTCTTCCTAACCACATGCCTAGATGTCGGTGAATTGGACGCGCTGGTTTGAGCCCTTTTCCCATTGGGACTTGCTCCTGAACCATCCTGACCTACCTGATGTCTTCCCCAGTCCCCAGTACGAACACGAGCACGATGCTGCTTCTTCCCCCGATCCTCTTCAGAAGCCATTGGATCGGCACGAGTCAAAGAGCACTACGCGTAGAAGGACAAACAACGCGTCTTTGCTTTTTGGCTGAGATTGGCCGGGGAGCAATCGCCCACTTATATCTGCCCTTCATCTTCGCTAGAAGCACCCCACACCTGCACTTTGCAATGTGGGGTCCGAGCAAAGGGCCATTTCGAGCAAGTCCGATCATAACAAGCTAGAAGTCCAAGTACGATGCGTTTGGTAACTTGGACAAAGCCCGTCTCCATCTTTTCCACTATTAAAAGGTACGCAGGTTGGGTGAGGGCGCCAAACGCGAACGAAGATAGGCCATTCTATTTTCTTGACATGACTGTTGAACATTTGCCGGTGGACTTATTGAAAGGGCGAGCATAGGAGGGTCTAGAACGGGCGGCCAATGGACGCACCTCTCTCTCTCCAACTCACGGCTTTTGCCGCTCCGCGGCAACTACCAGTGGCGTAACGCAACGCTAACTCTTGGGAGATCAATAACACGGTGTGGCGTCGCTGTTCATCATCCGGATTTGTTTAAGCTAAAATCGCCGCATCAATTTCTTTAAGCAATGTTATGTGATATGGCATAAGCTATTTAGTATTTTCTCAGAGACAGAATGGGGCAAGTGAAGCTGACCTAGTGAACGTAATAATTACACAGACAAAATGCAAGCGATCATCCTCACTTTCACCAGAGTGGATGCACGACTGGTACATCCTGATACCAAAAGCCAGATGCATGTGCCTTCACGAGGTTTGCCGCACCCTGCCAGAAACTCCAATGTTCCTTCTACCTCCAAAAGGTAAGAATAACACCAACAGAAGATGATAATGTCTCTGCCATCGGCACTTTCTGTGCAACATCACAAGTAAACAAGTCGCAATTGGGATTAGCCACATCCACATTGTTGAGTGCAATTTCTAGGGTAATATACCCGTCTTCGGCCCATGGCAAAGCAAAATGCAAGACACGAAACTTTGTCGCAGCTGCGACCGATAGAGGGTGATTAGGACGGCTCAGCACACCCAGTACTCTTTAATGAAGGCTAACGTAAGTACACCTGACTGGTAGCACAGAGTATGGTCCAGACGACCGCTTAAATGCTTGGAAAACAAGTCCCTCTGTTCGACCACACAAGCTTCTCAGTATGTTTACCACTAGTCTCAATATCGTGATACACTCACAGAGTAAGTCTCTCGCTTAGGAGTGTGGCCAAGGATTTTTGCACTGCGACATTTCTAGTGGGCTTTGCGGCTTTGACAAGGCCATAGTGCTCCACGCCCCGAGAGAAAGATGTTCTTAATTAAGAGAATATAGCACGCTATAGGGCCAGACGACAAGCACAATTAGTGACAGTGATATTCCTTCAAAAGTTATATAATGCAAAACTTTGAATCTGAGCTGTGTAGGACTGATACCACTTGGAGAGGGTGCCATTCGTCGAGTCTCGTCTGAGCGTGTTTATTCAAGGTTCCCCGCCTTGGTAATGCGATAATACAGTCCTAACCCGCACTGTCAGCTGAACAAGCTATTTGACCATGTCTCGGGCACTCACAGACTACTTCTTGCCGCCTCCGGAGCCAAAGAAACTGGCCAGGCTTTTCTGAGAGCCATTTTGTTGGCGGCTTTTTGCCATGGATTGCTTTGACGACGCTTTCTTGCCTACTGTTTCTTTTGACACCGTAGGACCTTGGCCCTTTCCGGAGATTTTGCTGTCAGCGTTGACCGATGCGCTTTCCCCTTTTGTGGTCGCCTCTTTCTTTGAGGCCGTTGACTTGGATTTTGGCTGCGGTTTCTGCGCATCTACTGCTTCTTCTTCGTCTTCCTCGACAGACTCGTAGGAAGAGTAATCCACAGTGACTAGTGAACGGACTTCAGTGCATAGTTTATCAAACGAAACTCCTATGCATACCCATGTAGCCCTTCTCATCGAAGTCTGTTTTGCTTTTCACAACACGCTTCTTCTTCAGTCCGTTTCTACCAATCGGTACGGCTTTCTTTTGTTTTCGCTTACGTGGTTTTACCTTCGGAGCAGGGTCATCGGAATCTTCATCCATCGCTGAATCGACATGGTCTGTGGTAGGAGGTTCTTCCTCCGCGCCTTGCTCTGGAGGCTTGGAACGCGCTGGTTTTGATGCTTTTATGACGTCCGCTTAATTGCAGAGGGTCTAAGTCTCGTTTGGGGTTCGAGTTTGATGACATACAGAAACGTACCATCGTCGATGTCCATCATTGCACGCACACTTCGGTCAGTGTCAGAGTCGCCTGAAGCTCGTGCCTTTCCTTTAGTACTACTTTTGCTTTTGATTACTGCTTGGTCCTCCACTTCGTCGTCCGATAGGATTACGCCTTTCTTTACACGTGCTGTTGTGTATGCATCGTCGTTGCCGTCCGCCTTGGTCGATTCTCCTTGCTCGTTAGTTGCTAATTTCGTGTAATTTTGCTCTTTCGGTACACCTTCATCCGGATGCTGCCGCAGTACGGATACAGCGTCTGACTTCCTTTTTGTTCCTCTCTATCGGATCAGATACTATCTCAGTTACAAAAGATTGATATTAGCATAAATATACTCGCACCTTCTGTGAATTTTCGGTACCGATGCTCTTTTGCGACTCATCTGATGTAACTGCTGTCTTCGGCGCGGGCTGTTCCTTAGCAGTCTCCTTCGTCTTCGCCTTAGACCAATTTAGCTTGCCCGAAGTCTTGGGTTTGTCTTGCTTTACATGAGAAGCTTGACGGTCGAGTGCCTTCTCCACACGTGGTGGGTCTGCTTCTGGTTTAGGCTTTGCCGTAAACGATGTTGACGCTTGCGATTTTAATGAGCCTTTGTTTGACTTTTCTGCTTTCGTGCCACGCTTGAAACATGAGATTTTGTTATCCCCGATAAAAAGTAGATAGACAAAGACAAATACCTTAACTTGCTGACTGATTATTTTGCCCACAGTTCGTCCCAAATCATCTCCGCCATTCCTGTCCATCTCACGTACCTCTCTCAAAGGCACGCGAAACTCCGATGCATTCTGACAATATGAGTCTCAAGACGGACGAGGAGAGCGAAATATGAATGCATACCAGCAGGGAAACAGATGAGACTGAATACATGTGAAGAGCATGAATTTTGCTGAATGCCATTTTCGATGCTATATGTGAGAGAGAGAGAGAGAGAGGGATAAGCCATGGACGGATAAGGCACGTCTTTCAAAGCACGTACATTCGAGGTCCCCCTCATCAACAATTATGATTTTACATAACGAGAAGTCATGTCTAGCGTCATCGTCCACATCCATATCATTTCCATCACCGTTCATCGAGGTACGTCGAGGTTCTCCAGACACCCAGTATGTCGCGTATACGGGCTCACCAAGTGCACGCTTATGTGCGTAAAAAGATGAAAGCAAGCTGGAGGAGGATAAGACAACACGAAACGTCTATGGATACGCGTACAAACGACCAACTTTTTCGCAGTATTGACGTGTTCTGAAAGTTTGCGACTTAGCAGTCTGTACGTGACCTGCACGCGATACACGACCTATCAGACACATGGTCGAGCTTCACTGTCTAATCCCATACTCACAGGACCCTTTCCGTTAGCAAGCTCTTCTTCAATGAGCTCAAAGGACGCTTCGGTCTTCATTGTAGCTAGATGGCTGCGGCTAAGCAGTAACATGGCACAGGACACGCGACGCGTCTGAAAGCGAGACGCGTTCAATCGTATTCCCACGGTATATTCCTTCCCTCCTGCCGTAATCTATTAAATACTCGCGTACATGGCGCACAGGATCTCTAATACCGAGGTCAAATCCAGGAATGACAAAATATTTGCGTCTCTCACGAAGAGGCTCGAGTCTGAAGACGAGGTGACGTTTGTCGATGCCGCAAACAAACTGATGTCGTTCGTGTCGAAGCCTCAAGCATACTACGCCGAAGCACGTCCACTGGCGCGTACTCTACTTGCATATCTCATTTATCACTCGTAATAATTCGTGCCCTTGTTATCAGATTCTCGCCATGTGCAAGGTGCGAATACTTTATCAGACTCAGTCCACTCAGGTTCGAGTTAACAGTTCTCCTTTCTAGATTGCAAGAGCAACTCTTGCCCGACTGGTGAAATCCGATGCTCCGTTCCGATGCAACCCATACTATCCACCGGACTTGATCGCTCGCATAGCCGCCTATGCCAACTTAGTGCATACAATTTCTCGTCATGCCAGATACTTCGAGAAGGACCGTATACCAAAAGGTGACTGACACATGTTAAACCTATTACAACGAAACGAGCTTAACGATTCAGAAGAGCTTAACGACCTCTTATCCTCTGTGGAGATTTCAATGCCTGAACCAATTGGTATGGGTATAGAAATACCAGATATCGAAATGGGAAATATCTCTCCTATGTATACAAGCATTCTTCATGTCAAAACGTCGGCTCGGCTGAATAAAATCGTCAGGTCTCCCTTTAATTCGGTCCGCGGATCCACAACGCCCAAACCAACGGACAGTATTCGCGCCGACAAGTCATCATTGGAACATCGTAAGGAGGACGAAAACCCACCCGCAAGTGGCGTGACTACGTATTCAGACGTTGACAAAGGCGACAATCAACAACTACAAAATACCGTTGAAGGGAAGCAGCCTCGAACAAAGCCGCTTCCTATTCCTATAACTTCTTCAGCACCTACAATTGACATACCTTTACATGCTTCTTCCTCATCTACTCTTCCTACACCTACGTTTCCTGGTCCCAGATCCAACTATTCCGACGAAAAAGTTAATATTGACAGCATTACACCCAACTCGCCCTCTGCAACTCCTCAAAAAGACACTGCAGACAATTCTTCGAACGACGACACGAGTATTCCAAAGGACTTATCCTCGCCTTTAGAAGAATTGACGCGACGCCATACCGAACCACCGAGTATCACTCTCGGGCCATCTACAGAATTTCAGCCAGCCAGTCTTACCCCCAGTTCGTCCTTTATTAGAAAGACATACTATGTACTGTTACTAATGTACCTTCATACAGGCGAAATAAAACAGATAAATGAACTCAATGGCCTCCTACACGGTAGAGCAGTAGGAAACACCTTAAATAACATATCCCATCCAGCAAGCGTCACCTTCGGATGCATCGAACCCGGAAAACAAGCCGGAGAAATTGTTATCTTACGCTGCAGACTAACATCGGACCAGAAGCACTTGCTCTCACTCTGGCAGGCACGGGATCGCCTTGAGGGGTAAGCATGCGATACATAAAAAGTGACACCTTTGATAAATAACAATATTTAATTCCTTTAGGGACTTAGCTACCAGCTTGTGCCTCTCTTTAGCATGCTATAGGTATCCCAACTCATTCCAGGCTAATTTCCGGCCCGCGAACGAGGCCAACCCACTAAATTCATCGATTTTATTGGGATTACCTGTATCATGGCCAACAAATGCAAGACTTTCTGCGGATATTGGAACATCCAGGATATTCCTCGCACCTCCTCTCCAGGTTCGTCATCTTCATGATATCGTATATTACGAGTCAATTGAATAAGGTACGGCCTCTGTATAGCCATCCGCAGAAAATCTTGTCGATATCTCGCCATTTGTGAACACAAATCCCGTTGAGGTCCGACTTGATCATGCAGCTGATATGAAGGAATATGTTTTCGCCTTGATCTCACACCCTCCAACGCCGTCGCAGCTGTGGGAATTGGAAGAACAGCGGACTCAGACGAGAAGTTTCCATGCAGTTATTGACGGGTTACGAATAACAGCTGCAGATGTATTTGGCTGATACTGCGGGAGGAGTGTGCCTAATTTTATTTCTTTGCTAACGTTTCGTCTCTCTTTGTTGCCATATTGCTGTGTTAAACAGCGTAAAATTGCCCAAGAGATGTAAAATCGTGTGTATATATGTAGATACAATGTGTATGATACCTTAATTGTCCATGGCGGAAGTCGTTAAAAGGCACTATTATGCCTCGAAGAGTGAGAGCCAGTCTCGTTCCGCATTCCCCTTGTCAGCGTGAGCAACAAATTCTCAATTCTCGCTTGTCGGTCCTAGACACACAAGTTATTACCACAATTAAGAGAGGGAAAGGTACAGAAGAATGGACAGACCTGCAATTCCTTCATTTCATCCTTGAGTCGATGCACCGGGAGGTCGCGGATCCCCTCAAGCATATTCTCAATTCTCCGAACACCCGCAAGCGCCTCTTCCGAAATTGGTGACGCAGGACCCATTGTGTTCTCTGACAGGGACGTTACGATACGTGGGGCGCCAAATAATCGTGCTAAAGGGCTCGGCGTCCTCAAGTTCGATAGTCCAGGAACGAGTCCACCTGTCTGTCGACTATCTGCTGGCACGCCCTCCTTAGGCCCACGACGGGGCGAACGAGGTGCGCCAGGGGATGGTAAGTGATCCGGTGTTCCTGTAGTGCTTGCGCTTTGTGCCCGACGTCGCGATGGCGTGCGTGTCCCTTGTCGTTTGCGGAAGTTCTCCCGCGACGCTAGCGAGCGCAACGCCGGTTCATCATCGTCTTCACTGAAATCTTCGAAAAGCGCAAACTCTTGTTCCTCGGAAATATCGACGTCGAATATTGCGTCGTACAGCGTGTGAGCGCGCACGCCGACTATGGCTTCGACAATGGGCATGTTCTTCAGATTCCGCGGAAGTGAGTTGTAGATATGCTGCGCCTTATCTTTCCCTACTGCAAATAAGCTGTCTTCAGACTCGAAATACCGTTCGTACAGTCCGATGACGACCAGAACTGGGAACGACTAGGAAGACGACTTAGTAGGAAATAATTTTCTGAAGACGACGGAACTAACAGTCAAGCGAATTAAAAGTACGTTCGCAGTATGTAAGGACCTCGGGGACAACACCCAGCTCAAAGGCAACAATGAAACGTAGGCTAGGAGATTGAACGGAGGCTGATAGCTGAAGAGAGCATCAAGCTTTACCCTGCAACGCTATGAGTCAGCATCCTGACAGTGCCTACGCCTAGGAAAGCATCACTTACCCCTCTATAGTGCTGATGGTGAATTGGAAAAGGTACTATCATCTCGTGAGCCAAAATTATAATCAGTGAAGCCAGACATGCAACATACCTCCTGACTGGCATTCTGTGTCGTCCATTAGCAACACTGGAATTTCAGAAACAGATTGGACTTGCCTGATCAATTCGAGCAAAAGTATTTGAAAGTATAGAAATCAAGACTATGAAACAATGGCTGAGCACACTCGGCAAGGACTTCTCAGTTGCTACGCACTTGTTAGCAACAAAGTGTTTGACAATGCCGCAAACATTGTCATCAAGATCGGTCCAAACACTTTATGAAAAGCTTCTGCCTGTGAGAAACTTAGATACGTGTTACCAAACCAAATCTCGATCATTAGCCAGATGATTTTCTTCAGCGGCCATAGAGTCTTATCAGCTGGCGAGTCAATGACGTCCATTTAGTTAGTATTATATGGTGCAAACCAGAAGCCCTGACCTAGTGTCCACAAAGTGAAAGCCACTCCGGAGAAGCAGACTGCTGCAACACCCGTGAAGAACACGAAGTCGACAACCATGCCACGTAGAGCTCTGTATTACTTCCATTAGTTCTAAGCAGGTAAAGGTAACTCATATCACGTACAATATAACAACGTTATTTTTAATGGCGAAGAATGCCAGCCTGCAATGCACAGTAAAAAAATGGCCGCAAACATCAAAAATATTGCTCTTACCGTGGAAACAAAATGCATGCCCCGCATGAGAGAATGTCGAATGCCAGTTCCGAAGAATATGCTATCCGCGAGAGTCATTAAAATACATGCCAGACCAGTGATAAATGAAACTCACCATCACCCCGAACCAATCCTCTAACACGTAAAGAGAAGTAAACCAGAAAAATCAAGAGAAACCCAGTGTCAAATACATTCCACATCTGTAAGGCGATGAGAATTTAAATCGGACAGTAGCAAAAGTTCATGCCACTGACGCTCGCTATGTAGACTAAAGACATCAAGGGAGTCAGATACTTTTCGTGGTTTCATATCTAAAGACTTACTGCCCCATCCGTGCTCACGAGCTTGTGCGTATTCTTCCAAGAGGAATGCAAATGCAAATACGATAAACACAATTTCCCATATTCCGAGCTGCATGAAGTCCCTTTCTACAATACCTAGTCAGTGCTGAAATCGCATTCGATTTAAAAAAAAAATACGTACGAGATAAACAGAGACAAAATGTAAGCATCAAAAGAACGAAATTAAGGAACTCTAGTATGGCTCCGTATTTGGGTACTCGAAGCCTGGTACAGCAAAGGACCATTCACTATGTGTCCTAGTGTTTGCATTAAGGCACGACTTACCGGTAATGATCAAGAAAAGGTGCTCTACGTCCATCGTAATATTCGACGGGTCGCGGTTTGTAATTGTCTGCAAGTAACGACCTATTTGAAACCGCCGAAAAGACAAGTCGACCCGCATATATGTCATTTACAACGGCCTGGACGACTGCACTGGCAAGGAATGATTTTGACTTCGTTGCAATTGCCATCTAAATGCAGGTGCCTATAATTAGAGGAACACACAGCCGAAGAACAACGAGAGCGAACCTCAAGTGCGTTAGTCGGATCATCCAAGTCCTTCTCATTGCCACCCAACGACGCCTTGATTTCCTCTACGACTTCCGGAGGCGCACCTGAAATAGGGTTCCAGCTAGTAGTGAGCACAGCAGCAAGCTCAAGCTTCGAACTTGCAAATGTTCGAACGAGCTTCATTGCAAGGATCTCACACATCATGGCACGCGACGCCATCACGTTTGCATGAGCCATGTCCTGATCCGCGGCGTGTATGAAGTGCGAGCGAACAACGAGACACGCGTATACGACAGCTTCATTTCCGAGCTTTGCATACTTGTATACCAGTGGGCGGACGATAGCGAAGCTGATGTCGGATGCAGTGAGCTGTCTGGTCCACCAATGCCACATTGTCAGATATCCTATACATGAGACATGAAATATCGGACTTACTCCCAAGACAATGCGGTATCTGCATTGAATTCACAGACTCAATATCAAGTGCAAAACACATTCTGAATACGCTGAACATGCCTATATTTTCCTGTGCCTCATTAAGCAAGACACCCTCAACGAGGACAACGCGTATTTCTACTCACCGTTACATCCTTCCTGAGGTGGCAAATCAACGGAAATACGCTAACATAGGAGAGGTCTGGAGACAGCAGAGGCGCTTGCTCTTCGGGATCCATGGTGAAGAGAGTGAAGAGGGATCCCATCTGGCAGGCAGAATGGACCCCTGCTCTGTTGCCTCGCGACTTTACCAAGTGGAGAAGAGAGGGCGTCGATCATTTCACGCGTCTCGACCCGCTCATGTGACTGCATACATTCACAATTTCGAATTCGATTCAGGAGGACATCAGATGATGCGGACAGCTCCAAATTTATCTATCTGGATGGACATATCATCTATTATTTTTACTTTCTGTGCTGCTAGATCTCGTTGTCATTACAACGTTCTGGTCCTCCTTAGAGCCCTAATGGAGCATTCGATAAATGTTTTGTCCAGGTCATCCATGATATCAAAGTCACACAGTCTCGTCGGCAACGTGTTTGAGCGAGAAATTCCCATCGCAGGCTCGTCGCTTACTCCACCTAGTGCGTTGGCCTTCAATTTTCTCGGTGCGTTGTGAATGCCAGACGCACTCTCCGTTTCCTTCGCCTCTTCAAGCGCACCTTGCAGTTGCTTTAAAATCTTTGGAAGTTTTTCTGGCTTTATCTGTAGAATTTCTAGCAGTGCGTCATCCGATGATGTCTCGAGTGCTTCACGCATCAAGTTGCGCAAATCCGCCAAGTCAAGAGCAAAGTCATGGTTCTTTTGCTTCATTAGCACATTGTTCATCCGTACGCGTATTTCGTCAGCCGTTGACGGATCCCTAATTTTAACATTATTACGCAGCGTTGCCTTGGCAGGGTAGTCGTTAAAGTCTTCGTGGGCTGAAGGTTGCGCTTCCTCCTCGGTCCGAACAGGCTCTGGCTCAATCTCAACAGGAGAAAGCATACCTGAAAGAGACAGGGTTTCTTGCTTCTTTAGCTTGTCCGGAAGGGCGTCGAGCAGCTTCTCCACATGCTGTCTAGACTTGCGCTCTGCAGCTCTTCTCCTTTCCTCAGCTGCTTCTAGTCGCTGCAATGACCTAATCTGGATTTTAAGCTACGAAAGTGTCAGAATCGCTCTCTGTCAAGCGCAATTAGAACAATTACCGAGAACAACTCAAGTGCATTCGACAGCTTCGCATCACACTCCTCAACCTGACTCTGAATTTCCTTGCGCTTCAGATAGCGTTTATAAAACCGGCGGCGGACTTGTCCCATTAAAACTCGTTTCACAGCTTCAAACGACCTACGTTGGAAAATCGTTTGCATTTGTATGTAAGAAAACACAGACATGAACTTACTCGTTGAGCTGCATCAGGGGAAATGCAAGCTGAGCCTCAATGTTCTCACCTGCCTCACCAATTTCTTCTCGAATAACAATTAGCGTATCAACACAGCGTTCGGTCAAGGACAAACAAGCCATCTGATTGGACTGCATCACAGAGAATGAGAGTAGCCGGACGACAATATTATAATGACTCACCTCCACAAGTTCTAAGGCGTTCCATATGAGTACTAACGACTGCGCTGCAGGCGCAAGACCGCCAATTGGAGCGAACTGCAAGACGCTTGCACCGACCTGAAGTACATCATGTGCTGCATTTGACCCGTACCCGAAGATCTTTTGAACAACGTCCCGGACACGCTGATCAAGGCAATGAAAGTGAGTATAATATGACAAACCGGAGCTGTGGTTTGAAATGAGTTTACCTCACGCGTCTGGACAAATCTTTCTTCCTGCTCTGGAGGGGCAGTATGGTTTGATACTTTCATTTTCCACGACTTCGTTGCATTTTTAGACTTTAGGAACTGCCCGACGTGTGGCAACACTGTAGACTCAGGAGAACTCGTTCGATGAAAGAAATGCTTCGGGCCGTGAATTCTGTCCCATCTCGAATCTCTTGACTGTGTTGACGATTTGTCATCATCCGAAAGGCGCGAAGACTGGATATCTTCAGGTCGCAACAATGAGTTGTCCATTGGTGTCTTGCTATGAGAGTCGAAAAACGTCTTGTCACTCACGGCTTGTGCTTTCCGCCCTTCGGGGAGAGAGAACGAGGTGTAAGAGCGTGATGCCCAGCTACTTAATACTGAGCAGATAAGACGACCCGGAACTTTGCAATTTGCCGCAATAGGACATACTCGTAAGTGGCGAATGTGGCGCTAGGATTAATATTATCGTACAAACGGATCAAAACCGCGTAGCTCCTATCTTATCAAGTCAAGCAGTGGTTGGGCTGTGTTACCCATAGGGGAAATGGTGTGATAAACGGTTACAATTTGGACATCTTTCGTGACGTATTTACTTCATTCCACTATAAGCGAATTAGCGGTACAGTCCATGCGGTACTCGGAAGAATGGACGGTTCTCACCCATGGAACCCAAGATGGCATGTCTGCTGAGAGTGTCGCAGTAAACACCGGCGCGCGTTTCTCAAGGAAAGATCGTGCACCCTCTTCACCGTCCTTACTCGGACCAAGCGTCCGAATCGCGCGTGACTCCAAGAGATGCTGTTCTTCTGGTGAATTAGCGCCACGCCAAATAAGTGCTTTAGTCATAGCTACGGATGTAGCGGAAGTAGTTGATGCGAGGCGCTTGGCAAGTTGCAATGCAACTGGAAAGACGTCTTCTCGTTTCTCAAGTACTTTGTAGTAAAGTCTTGAAATATGGGGTGATGTTGGAGTGAACGTTTCGCTGCTCAAAAGAAGTGTTGAAGCTTGAGAATAACCAACTAAACGCGGAAGGAGAAACGAAGACAGAGCTGCCCTTTGTGTAAGCAAAGTATGGGACATAATCCGGAACATTCGGGTGCATACCTTCAGCGCAGATGCCTCGGGAAACGAAAGGGAATACCAGCTTCGCATCGGCCCAAGCCAGTCGGAAATCGAATGGAAGCTGCATCGTCATGCCTATTCCCGCCTTTATAAAGATTGCTTTTAGTTTATAGAAAGATGCGTCAGAATTTGCTAGGACAAGGCCTACAGCATGACCGTTGACTGCAATGATTGTCAGCTTTCGGCACCGAAGTATAGACATCGTGACCCTCCCGCCAGTGTCGCGATGTGCTTGAAGAAATCGGATGTCTATAAGTCTACACCAGGAATTACAAGACTGTAAATAGCTTACCGCGTACAGGGTCAGGTTCCTTTTCTGCTTCCGGGTTCCAAAGGTCATTCCAGCCGTTACCGATGTCTGCCTATTAGCAGCATTTTAATTTTACCTATTAATAGTGATCATTGCTACGACCTACTCCGGCACAGAATGCCGGTGCATCTGGTTCAGCCGTCAGGACAACTACTCGGACATGATCATCTCTATCAAAAGCCTCAAACGCAGAGATGAGCTGTGATGAGAGTTTTTGCGTAAAGACATTCCTCCTAATCGAAAGTCGACGTATAAAAATAAGGTTCATTGGCTGTAAACTTGCCATAAACGTACCTAGCGGATCGATTCAATGTTACAACAGCAATAGCTCCGTTCAAATCGACTTTAATCTCTGAGAAGCCAAGGGCGGCGTAATCAATAGCGTTGGGCGCTGAGGGAGTGGCCATGGATGGAGGCAGGGATGATTTCGCACGCAAGCGATGCCTCTCCTTAACCTCCTTTTCTCTTACATTCGCTCTCGCGTCAATGGATTTTGCTGGTGTCGGAGGTGAAGTACGACCGACTTTCGAAGAATTCGACACTTCTGCGTATGGGAAGACGGCAGCCGGCTTACTAAGTAACCTAGTCAAAATGGCTGATCCATCATTTTCATTTCCAATACATAAATGCCCCATAAGCAGCAGCAAACGATAATCGGCATGCTGGTGGAAGAGGCCAAAGTAACCCGCAAAGGCTAATGCAATTACCCTCCATTGATACTTAACATTGACAGATAGAATGTAACTTGGGACTAGGGACTGTGGATCCTGTGCGATTCGTGCGAAACAGACGTTCCGGAATCTGGAATATATGAAACCTTAGACATTTTTATTTATTTATTTACATTTAAGTTATTGTAGTATGCATTAGGTACTTCTGCATTTGCATTCAAAAGCGTAAAACTTGACAATGGTATTTGAGTAAAGGAGCCTCAGTTCAATCCGGGCAGACTACCGCGGTCTGTGGACTGGTCATCAAACCAACAAATCAAATCTTCAACCCAATATGGCAGGTGCTTGAGTCATCACGCTCGCTCAACGTTTTGAATTCCAATCTCCGTCTTACCTTCATGTCTGCATATCTAAGAAGCTGGCTATCTGGCACGCCATTTACTAGCTCCTCGTCAAAAACAGAGGTCTCGGTACAAATCTCTACAGCACCCGCTGAAGAGAATAATGGCGACTCGGACGCAGACTCAGATCGCACAGACACGCCGCCTGTGTTCCCGGCTCCTAACAGCGCACAGCGCCTTGGATCCTCTTCGAAGAATGCAATGAATACCTCTAATACACGATCAAGTCTTCCGAAGGTGCTGATGGATACTCAGCTTATGCCGCCACCTCCTCCATCTGCCAATTCATTGCGCGTACCAGGTGTACCGACGTCTCGTGCTGGATTAAGTACTAGCTCTAGTGCTTCGTCAAACAGTTTAATGCCTCCACCAACTGTCTCTGGTACTCTCAGAGTTCCACCGAGTACGACCAAACCGTCTACAAATAAATTTCGGGAGAAGGTTGCACTTGCACCTGGATTTGGTCCTCTTGATTGGGCAGCACTTAAATCATCTGGAGCAGATCTCCGAGTATGTCTCCTCTCCATTTCCTGTTGTTTCAACTCCGCCCTGCTCTACTATTCCCTCGACTTAGTCTTGCCCATCCAATTAAATGCATGGGGCTAATTTAGCATACCTTTGGTATAGGGCGTTGACGACCTGCTGCGCATAACACCGTCGATGTTGAAGGAGCATAACAAGAAAGACGACGCATGGGCTGTATTTTACGGCAAAGTGTATAACATCACTCCATACCTTCCCTACCACCCGGGCGGTGAGAAGCAACTAATGCGCGTCGCAGGGAGGGATGGTACAAAGTTATTTGGTGAGTGGTGCTCATATTTTGGTCTCCTTTCTAATAAAGATCCTTTGTGCATAGCATCTACACATGCCTGGGTCAACGTCGAATTCATGCTTGATGCATGTCTTGTCGGATTTCTCGTTTCTGAATCGTATGGATCATAGAGCATCACTTGATATACCCGTGTCAGAACTTGGATTATAGACCAGACATAGATTCACTCGTGCTGTGCTTTCGAACCACGGACCAACCCAATATTTAACAGTAGACAATGTGATCTGTAAAACCTATATATAATTTAGTGTGCTAAGTTGGAGTCGTATCCACGGTCTCTTTTCTGGTTCTGAGCCGCTGTCAGTGTTTAATCTTCAGTCACCAGTGGCAAAAAAAATTAAATAAAAACCAGCTTGGATTATGTAATATAAGCGGATATCCAAAGTAAGTACCTAGCAACGAACAATTTCGCTTCACCCATCATCTCACCGCTACAGTAATTCCAAGCATGGTAATGAGTGCAACGAACAGATACAACTTTTACTATTACCACACCATCGCGGCTACAGTGCAGAGTAGCGTACTATTTCTCATCCTGGACGCACTACCTAGCTTGAGGAAACGGTAGCGGTTCCTATTTCTGAGGACCTTCAGAGCATTTAAATGGAACGCGCTTCAATAGAAATGCCCTTCAATCAAGATTCCCTGCGCGTAGAACAACGTTGCGAATGCGAGTTAACACTACTAGCTAATGCATCTCAGTCTGGTATATATGTCGTCATCTTTTCGTGCCGATACATTGCACTTAACCGAATATGTAGTCTTTGACAATCCTCAGACACATCATATTCTAGCCCTTCTTCATTGGAAGCGCTTCGAGCAATCAGGTGAACAGGAGGAGCTCGATAAGTCCATCCGCCACGATCGTACTGCACTCAAGCTTCATCCCGATCGTTCCGAATCGTTGAAGAATCTTTCAATATCCCTTTATACACGATACGAGCGTTGGGGGCAGATAGAAGATCTAGAAGAAGTCATCAACTTGTCCAGAGCCGGTCTTCAACTTTGCCCCAAAAGCCATCCTGATTATTCCAAGTTTCTAGACCACCTTGCAACTTCCCTACAAACTCTGTTCAAGCAGCGTGGACAGATACAAGATCTTAATGAAGCCATTGAGTTGCACCGTGCCGCCCTGGAACTTCACCCTAAAGACCAACCCCTGCGCTATTCATCTCTAAACAACCTTGCGAATTCCATGAAAACCCGGTTTGACCAATATGGACAGACGGAAGACCTAGATGAGGCAGTTGAGTTACACCACGCCACCCTCAAATTTTTGCCCAAAGGTCATCCTCTTCGACCGTCGTCTCTCAACAACCTTGCTGAATGCAAACAAGCTCGATTTGGGCAGCATGGACAAACTGAAGACCTTGATGAAGCCATTGTGTTGCATCGCACCACCCTGGAGCTCTTTCCCGAGAGTCATCCTCTTCGACCCGTGTCTCTAAACAATCTTGCGACTGCCATGAAAACTCGATTCAAGTGTCATGGGCAAATGGAAAATCTTGACGAAGCCATTGGATTGTTCCGTACAGCCCTAGGACTTCTCCCCAGCAGCCATTCAAATCGTTCCGCATCCCTAGCTAACCTTGCTGCTTCCTTGCAAATTCGATTCGAGCAGCGTGGATGGTCAGATGACCTTGACGAAGCAGTTGAGTTAAACCGCAACGTTCTGGAACTTGTTCCCGACGGCCATTCGAATCGTTTTAATGCTCTAAGCAACCTTGCGAATTCTATGGTAGTTCGGTTTCAGCAACGTGGACGGGCAGAGGACCTCGACGAAGCCATTGAGTTGCATCGCGCCGCATTAGAACTTCGACCCAATGGCCATCCAGGGCGATCCATGTCTTTAAATAATCTTGCGGCTGCTGTGAGAACTCGATTCGAGCAGCATGGTCGGGTGGAGGACCTTGATGAAGCCGTCGAGTTGTTCCGCACCGCCCTAGAACTTCGTCCCGAAGGCCACCCAGGACGTTCTACATCTTTAGACAACCTAGCAAATGTCATGGGGACTCAATTCGAGCAGCATCGTAAGACAGAAGACCTTGATGGAGCTGTTGCATTGCTCTGCGCCGCGCTAGAGCTTCGCCCGAATAGTCATCCAAATCGTTCTGTGTCGCTAAGCAATCTTGCAGTTTGTATGGTAATTCGATTCGAGCAACGTGGGCAGAAAGAGGACCTTGGTGAAGCCATTCTGTTGTTCCGCGCTTCCCTGGAACTTTTCCCAGAAGGCCGTCATTATCTTCGGATCTCGTCTCTAAACAATCTCGCAACTTCCTTAAGAACTCGATTCGAGCAGTGCGGACGGTCAGAAGACCTTGATGAAGCCCTCAAATTGCACCGTGCCGCTGTGGAACTTTGTCCCGAAGGTCATCTGGATCGTTTTGGGACATTATATAACCTCGCAAATTCCGTATATGCTCGAGTCAAACAGCAGTGGCGTGTGGAAGAGTTTACCGAATACATGCACTTACTGGAGCTCGCTGCTACTCACAAGTTCTCAGGACTCTCGATACGCCTGGATTCTGCGCGTCGATGGGCAGAACTCGCGCGATTACACGATCACGATTCCGCTCTCTCAGCCTACAAGGCAACGATGTCGTTACTTCAACACGCTCTCACCATAAGCCCGACTCTCCACGAACAACATAATTTCCTTGTCAGAAATACCAACCATAGATTTCTCGCCATGGAGGCAGCTTCCTACTCAATAGAGAAGAACAGGATGGAACAAGCTGTTGAGATACTTGAGCAAGGGAGGGCCCTGCTTTGGTCGCAATTACGCGGTCTCAGGACCCCTCTGGATCAGCTAGCCAAAACAAACGAGGAACTCGTCGCCAGGTTCAGGATCGTCAGTCGTCGACTGGAGAGTCTCGCAATAGTATATGACGCGCCAGGATCTGGTTCAGAGATGGAGAGGGGCAGTTTGCCAGCCCTGGACCTGTACACAGGACAGAGGGCATTTGACAAGCTCCTTAAACTGAAGAAACATCTCTCCGA
Organism: Fomitiporia mediterranea MF3/22; assembly: GCF_000271605.1. NCBI lineage: Eukaryota > Fungi > Basidiomycota > Agaricomycetes > Hymenochaetales > Hymenochaetaceae > Fomitiporia > Fomitiporia mediterranea. The sequence goes on from NW_006760387.1 coordinate 3,807,767, forward strand.
TGAACAGGAGGAGGTCATTCACGAGATTCGACGAGTTCCAGAGTTTGAGAGTTTCCTTGACGCTACGCCGTTCAATGTACTGCAGGAGGCAGCTTCGGAAGGGCCTGTCATTATGGTCAATCATTGCAAATATCGTTCCGATGCTCTCATCATTCTCCACCGTGTTGACGTACCTGTCATTTGTGTTCCGTTGGACAGCGAGTTCTATAAGGGTAGTATTAAACTCTACGTTGAGCTCATGAAGACACGCCAATACTTTGGAGCTGCCTCGACCAAGTATGACGAAAAGCTCCGCGAAACGATGAAGATGCTTTGGGATAGAGCTGTTTCTAAAATTGTTGAAAGACTTGAGAAACTTGGAGTCGCCAAAGGCTCTCACATTTGGTGGTGTCCCACATCCGTGTTGTCTGCACTTCCATTCCATGCAGCAGGACCATTCAAGGATGCAGACGGTGCCACGAAATACTTGTTGGACGACTACATCTCGTCGTATACGCCAACGTTCGGAGCCTTGATCAATGCACAGTCGGGCGGCGCCGAGGAAGAGGCAACAGTGCTTGTCATTGGTGATACCTCACTTCGATCAGCCAAGCAGGAGATTTCTAACATCCGAAACTGTGGTGTGGGCACCAAATTACTCCTTGGTAAGAAAGCGTCTCGTGATGCAGTGGTCAAAGCCGTTCGGGAAGCGACATGGGTCCATTTCGTTTGTCACGGGCATTTAGGCGCAAAGCCGTTCGACTCTTCATTCAATCTATCAGATAGCGGACTTACCCTGCTAGATATCGTCCAAGCAAGTCTCCCGGATGCGGAATTCGCATTTCTTTCTGCTTGCCATACTGCACAGCTGCCTTACGATGGTGCACTCGATGAGGTTCTTCATCTTGCAGCAGCCATACAATTTTCTGGATTCCGCAGTGTGATCGGTTCGATGTGGGAGCTACTTGATGACGACGGGCCGCATTTTGCCAGGACTGTTTACGAGTACATTAATGATTGTGACGAAGGCGAGCCAAAGTATAAGAGGGCAGCTGCAGGCCTTCGTAAAGCGGCTTTGGAGCTGAAAGCACGGGATGAGGTTGCGACCGAACGATGGGTTAATCTCGTGCATATTGGTGCATAGGTATGTTGTAACAACATAACATTATTTCTGCTGCGCCTTACCCTCTGTGTTATTGCCCTTTATAGCTTTTTTCTTTGTATCTGTTTATTTAGGTACCATAGATCCAATGTTTTTGATGATCGAAAAGGTTTCCTTCATATACTTGCTTATTTTTATCATTAAATGTGTGGACATGAAAACGGACTTTATGTACATTTGCTTTGTTTGTATTCATCTGTTGCTATATCGCTTTCATATCTAGAGACATACATTGTAAATATTCAATACAGGTTTTGCTGGGTTACACAAATAATCCAAAACAAGACAAAACAGATCAGAAAGCAAATTGGATGGTGAGTGTGTCGCAATTAAAAACAAAAACGAAAATGAAAATGAAAACGAAAACGAAAACGAAAACAAAGTAAGATAGCTGTCTATCTATCGTAATTCTATAACCAAGGTTGAAAAGTGAACGCAAGTTTGAGGAGATTGAATAGAGATACAACAAATTTTGCTGCAGTTTTCCTAGAAGATAAAACGAAGCGGACAGGAGGGAAGGGACTGATGGATGGCTGGTTAGTCGGAATAGACTAGACGTTATACGCAAGATACGGCGAAGCTCTCGAAAATCGACCTCGGCCTGCACATCCACACCCTGAGCCCATCGTAACAATAGCAAGTGCAGCCGTTGCACCAATCGACATCCATATCTAATATAAACGATGTCAAACAAACAAAATGCAATTGCTAAAGGTACGTACGTTAGGACCTAGACTCGCTTCGAAACCGAGGGCATGAAATCGGCGTAGTGCAGTGACGAAGAGTATAAGGGCGAATACGAGTGCGACGAGTGAGGCAATGAAGGATACGAGAGCGAGGCATGTGAACGCTGGGCTTGGGAACATACGTTCGCGTCGATAAGAGCAGAGAGGTGGGATGAAGCTGACGAGGGCGATGAATGTGATGCCTGCAGCTGAAGTGGAAAAGAAAGGGTGTTAGCTCGAGAATATACCTAAGGAAAGTAAGTGAAATTTCTGTGTCAGGAACGCTGCTGCTTGTCCTTGAAACAAGGGCCAGCGAGTAATTGGTGCAGTAAAAGATGTAGAACTGCGCTGACAGAGTTATCTAGCACGGTGCGGCGTGTGAAGGTGTAGACTTCAACACACCGAGACATCCATTGGTTCAAATAGAGCATTTCATGTATAGGATAAATTAATGACTATAACTCACCAATCGGATATACAACAATGGCTTTCGTCAGCCAAGGTGTGAGTTCCGGAGACCAGTCAATGCCGAGCCTAAATCCAATAATGACAAATCCACATGTTACCATCCATAAATCATAACCATCATCAACACTTCACTAAATAAACGCATGAAGTACGAAATCACGCTTACGCTCTTTCGGAACAGCTCGACCCATCATCTAAACACCAGCCCCACTCCCCAAAACGTACTCCGCCGGCCTGAGCGGTATGCAGGAAATACAATGGTTTGACGACCGGCGTAGACACTGATATGAGGGTGCTGCGGATGAAGATATAAATAGCCGTTCATTTGGTGTTGAAGATTACGAGATGAGGGTTTGGATGGAGACGTACAGAAGGACAAGCGCGGCGAAGGTCAGGAAGAATATAAGTAACTGTGCCATAAACATCTTCGATTAAAGCACGGCGCGAATATTGAGAGTCGGCCGGATTTGTTTCGCAAAGAAGAGTAAGGTTCGTGAAGATCGTCACAAGCGCGCCAGGTTTTCCGAAGATCGTAAGTCAAGAAGAAGATAATCCAGGTCCGAGATAATCAAAACAAGAAGAAACAGGTGAGCGTAGGAACAGAAGATGATCAGGATGTATGCGATGCCCTCGTCACCGTAAAGGGCGAGAGAAGACAAGATGAGCGTGATCGAGTGGACGGGAAGATAGTCAACATCGCGTGGGAATACGTTATGTACGCGATCGGCGCTACCGTACGCGTCGCGTCTGTTTCATTTGCGTCTGTTCCTGACAACTCGGGCCGATTTCTGTACTCCATCCAAGTCTGTCGTTCTTTAGCTTTGCATGACTATGAGGCTGACTTTGGACAAAAGTCCAATTGTACAACAAATAGAAGGCTTTAGAGCATGTTTGCTATACTCCAGGACTTATCAGCTGACCCCTCTCAAGGAGAAGTCCATTCATACCCACTCTTGCCTTGCCCATTTCGTCTTAATTGCTCAAACCAAGTGAAGGGAGAACCAAGCTGACCTGTGTCACGAGAAACTAGAGCAGCTGTATAAATAGATTGCAGGGCAATATTCTACAACCCGTTGCCTCGTGTACAGAGAGTTTACTTCAAGCGGAGGCATGTAAGTAGAGCCCTAGGATTCTCAGATTGATTTTCACAAATGACGAAGGGATATCTGCGCTAACCTTCTGCCCTGCCGGCGGCGGACGTATCTCGCAATTTTGCTGTTACTCTGAGCGAAATTCTAAAGCAAGAACTTTGTGCTGGGACTAATAGACAGGGTTAATTGCCGCAAGGTTCCGTTGGTCGCTGGATCGGTCTCACGCGGGTCGAAGCGTCAATTCAGTCAGGGTGAATCTACGAGGCATAATTGCAGATAAGGGACTCTTCCAAGCCCTCGTCACAGAACGACTTGTCGTGCACGACGACCCGCGTTACATGTTGTTCATTCATTTGAACTGATGCGCCAAAGCCAGTGCCATAGCAGTCTGCTTAGATGCTTTGTTTGCAGACACTAGTACTGTTGGAGGCGTCCAATTTCTATCTATTGAGTTACTTCCAAGGCACGATAAGAATCCAGAAGAGGAAGAAACGATCGCGTGACCTGGAAGAATGGGAATCCCGGACCGTTACGGCGGAACTATGGATATATGCGCTGTGGAGAAAATATTAGTCAGCTCGTACGACATCCCTGATTGGGCAGAAACGCGTTGACGCGTGCGCACTTGATTTAGACCTGGATCACACGTCATTTCCCTGTCACGTCGGCATGGTCCCATCGGGTCGCGTTCATTTAATTTTCAGCCTCATTTTCTGGTTTCTCCTCCCTTTGTCTATGCTGGATTCGGCATCGGATGTCTGGCCAGGGAGACGCGTCGATGGGCAGCGCCAGACGGCCGAGGAATTGAGAGGCCTGCCTGGGATAGAAATCCGGCTGGAGCGAGCTCCGAGGCGACGTCTACGTTACATAGACTCCTGCCTAATTGGGAATCGAGGTCAGCCGCCCTGTCGCGCGTAAGTACCCGCGTTCCGCGTCACGTCCTCCAAGTACTCCCATCCCTCGCGCTCATCGTCGTGCAGTGTCCATACTAGTCATCCTATCCCGACAGCTACCACTGCACAGCACATCCCGACCGCCAGGCATGGCGACACCCTCCTCATCGGGAACCTCGCCCTCGCCTGCCCTCTCGTTCGCACTCCCCGCGACCGCGTCCGAAAATTCTACGGACGAGCCCAACGATGTTGACCAGGCCGAGCGTGAAGAGCGAAGAAAGAAGTTGCTGGCGCGAATGGAGTTTGCTAAGGTGAGTATGCGTTCGTCTCCTGCTCTAGTTAAATTTTCCCCGCCCGTCCGATGTGAGAGAGGAAGGGGTCAGTGCGTGGCGCTATGGACGCGTCTCAGCCTGCTGGTACCGGTGCGTTGTACGCGCGGTAGGGTAGGACGGTCTTGTATGGTGCAGATTTCTGCATTGAGGAACGTGCGCCGCGTCGTGCGCGGTCATCGTGTGTGGTCGCGATATGCACGGAATGTGCCCTTGACGGAATACGTTCCGCTCGTGGCAATCTTTCCTGGACTCCTCTCCTCTCTGATACAACTGGCGCGTCGCCTTAGTGCTTCCTGCCTGTCTGTACTCGTCGCGCCGTGCAGCGGACGCGCCCGGCGTTCCGCAGACATCGGTCCATCAGTTGGCTGGGCACGCGTGTTCCCATCGGTCGTTACCGCCTGTCTCATTCAGCCGCTGACTCACGTTTCCACAGATCACGCGTGCCCTTCGTTCCACGCTCGCCCTCGCGTCCTACAAGACAAGACACAACGTTGCCAACGTTCCACTGCGCAACCTCGAGGCGCAGGTCGCCCAACGCGGTCACATTAATATTAATAATCAGCCCACTGGCCAAGCATCGCCATCTCTATTTCCAGCCACATTTGCAAATGATAAGAAGCGCAAGGCTACGAATACCGCAAGCAACACGGGCTTCTACAGCAGCCCTCTTGCTCAGGGATCCAGTAGCTACAGTATGGGCAGACCTGGTCTCGGCACGAGTTCTTCGTCCTCAAATATGGGTATGACAACTGCACATTCGAGCTATACGTTCCCTCCTCCTAGCCCCGGCATGTCTTCTGGCCCCTCTAACCCCTCCAGGAGTCTCTTCGCGTCTATTCTTTCTTTACCACCAGCGAAGCGCGCTCGCACCATCCATAATCCCGATGCGCCTCTTGTTCCTCCACCGTCGCCACCCCCTCAGGCGCAGAGCAAACGATCGCCAAAGAAGAGCACCAAGAAAGGGAAGGAACCTGCGGGAAGTGGCAAAGGAAGGGCCGTTGATAAGAAAGGGAAGGGTAAGGGTAAGGAAAGAGAAAAGAAAGGCGCGTCAGGGAGGGGCAGAGCAAATTCGATTAGCAGCATACATACACACTCAAGCTTCAGTGCGGAAACGGATAACGTGAACGATACAGATATGAAGGCGGCGGAAACGCTAACGGATCTGCTCTTCTCACGCACTACTGGAACGGCGAGCCCGCGCTCGTCATTTTCGGCTCCGACGAGTGCAAGTAGAACAGCGCCAGCCGGTCCGACTATCGGTGCTCACTCACTTTCCAAAGCCTCCTCTGCGTCTTCTGTTGCTGCTGGTGCTGGTTCTCAATCCGGATCCCACGTGCGGACTGCAAGTAATGCAAGTACCGCTTCAGTTAGCACTAATATCATGGAACGCGATCATCGCGCTTCCCCTGGTGCGGTGAAGATGGAGACGCGTCGTTCAGCAACTCCTACAGTAACCCCTCGTCTCTCTACCCGAACAGCGCCCGGCCTATCTGTAGGGGGCTCACTAAGCGCGCAGGCGACTCATGTGTTTGGTGCGCCCGTGCCTTCAGGACAGCACTCTGCGGACAGCGAGGCCGCGGACCTCATGCTCCTGTTGGCAAACAGTCCTTCTCCCGCTCGTCCTACTGTTCCACGTGATCATGATATCACTCGGAACGCGTACGCAGCTGGGCGCGTACTGTTCCCGTCAGGATCAAACGGTAGTGGTCAAGCCTCCGAACTAGGGAGTGTTGGCAGCCGAAGCCTAACACGTAGCATGGGCGGAAGTAGTCTCAGTGGAGAGAGTGCGGAGATGATAAGAGAAAATGAGCAAAGAGCTTGGTCGGACACCGCGACCACTCCTCCGTCATCACAAGGAGAGGCTTCACCACCGCATATACCGAAGACAGCTATCGGACCTCCAACACCAGAGCAAAATGACGGACCAACCGCATCACCCGATTCGCGTCCTTCGAGTTTATCACTTGGACAACTACTTCCCTCTCCTCCGTCATTACCGCAGACCGGTCCACAGACACCTGCACCTGCATTCCGCTTGACTGATTATATCAATGTAACCCCGTCTCCAGCAGCTCCCGCATCTGCCTCGCAAACTTCTGCTGTACCTCATCCAAGCGCATCCTCTCAGCCTTTCCCATCGTCCTTGGGGTCTGGACCATCCGGTCGCTTTGGATCAACTGTTTCCGTGTCATCTCCGCTGCGGAAGAGTTTTGACCGTGATAGCGTCGGACTCGGTATGAGCGGACGGAAGCTATTTGAAGATGAGCCTGGAGGTGCAGACATGGGTGGTGGTGCTGGCGGTACAGCAAAAAGGATGCGTTTTGGAGAAGATGTGGATGGAGCGAATTCATTAGGTTCCGGTATTGATCTGGTGCAAACATAAAGCGGTACATATGCATGAGTTGACTGTCGGCTGAGGCTTGTTATGCCTATGTGCCTCGCCACGTCTCAGTACTGCCGCGACATGTGCATATATGCACATATAATCGTTTTGCCTTGCTGCCTCCAACGGTGAACTGTAACGAGCAGGAGCTAGGTTACCATTTGTGTCGATTCGACTCAGGAATGGGTCTTCATCGCGTTTTATCGATTTGTTCGTATTCCATTCTATGCCGCAACTTATGGTGCAGGATAGGTTTCGGTCTTTCAAGCAAACACATGCTGAATTTCGACATGTATTATCATCATCCAGTGGCAAACTTCTCGCTCTTTCTTGCTTGCGTGCCACTCTCGATTATATCTCTATCGTCTATTTGATATTATCCATTCCTTGTTTTCTTTTCTTCGATTTTTTGTTTGTGCTATCCCGCGTTCCTTATTACTTGGTCTATCTTGCCCTTGGTTTTTCCTTCTTCCCTCCTACCTTCAGTTATCTTCTTTTATATCTCTCCTTCTCTTTCTCTTCTAAATTTCCTGTCTCCCGTCGTTTCCTACCTAAGACGTCAACCCTTGCTGTCGACTCGCGTTTTATCTTCCCATTTATCTAATGCCGCTGTTGGAATTTTGGCCGTTCGAAATATATCGTTAACAAGATCTTTTCCGCTCCATCTTCTTTGCCTTCTTCTCCTTCTCTCCTTCTCTTCTTTCGATCTCTCTTGGACTTGGAAAGAAATATAAACGGTCTCGTTCATTCTGTTCGCTTTTTGCTTTTTACTGTGTGGATTTGTACGATGCGAAGTATCAATGTCATGAATGAAAAGGGAATTGCAATGGCATAATTTGCCTGACTAGATGACTCATTGAAGGTATCAGTGCAGGTTATGTATGGTATATCAGAGAAGTAGAATCGTAGACCACGGTGCACAATCCTTTTGTGTTATTTTCTTCTTTTGAAATGCGTATAAACAGGACACAACAAACTGAGCAAAACGCGTCTCTTTTCAGGTCTTGTTTCCTCTTCACTGGCACCGCTATGTTTCTCTGAATCGCAACCCGGTATGGCCGAGGCTTCCGAGAAAATTCATCTATACAACGAAACAATCCAAGGCCCTCCTGGACTACATTGATGAGGACAAACGCTAGTTTTCTTCTGGTGTCCTCGGCGTTGCAACTTCCATCCATCAACATGTCTATGTACCAGTCGCAACATTGTTCATATTGGCACTAGAGATGACAACTCCAAAGATTTAGCCGCTTTGAGCATTGTTTTTGTTGTTTTATACGAGGATCATACTCAGAGCACCCAAGAGTTTGATCGTCGACTTGACAGGCGTGAGGTGGCTGTTGCACGAAGCTTTCCTTTCCTTTGCTGTTTCCTGCCTACCAAGCAACTAAGATCTTCAAATGTCAACCGGCATGATTAGCATGTGTGGGTGATTTGGATAAATGTATGATCCATGAAAATTCACCTCAGTTGGAGAATCAACTTCCCATTGGTATCAAGTATCAAATTCGTGTCACAATTATGAAAACCCACGGATCAGTTATTCATCAGACCCGACTCAAGGCTCGCCGTCGTTACAGGAGAGTATTACTTTACTGCCCGAGTATGCCTTGGCGCTTTCAAGTGTAAAAAGGACTGTTGGGCGGCGACTTGTCATGCCAGTCACTTTACTCCCAGCACGCAACTATGTTTTCACCACCCACTCTGTTGAGCTCGGATAACGCCTACTCATTGATGGCCGAGCGAATTTTCTCAGATGTCTACTATGTACGACTTACTCGTGTCGCGATTCTAGCAGCGACGATTTACGAGATCGGTTGGGTGTCCATACATGAGTTCCCAGTGACCTACTAACTCGTTGTTTTCCAGTTATTACAATGGGTGATGAGGTACGTTCGGTCAGTTACTTGATTACTTTAGACAGTATCACGAAGTCCTCGTTTAGATCACATATTTCTTCGAAAGTCATAAACGTATATCACTCGAAGAAGTTTTAATTAACCTTCCTTTCTTCCGGTGGAACAGGCTGCCCCATGGAATCCAAAGAACATGGTATTTTGTCTTGTAGGGCACTCTGTTTGAAGTCTTTCCTAATGGGACGTACTAAGTCGAGTGTTTAGACTCGGTATGCTGCAGTTTTCAAAGCTGTCCTATCCATCTACCGTGAGTCCAGATGTCGACCGCCTTTAAATACAGCAAGTGATTCTAGTCATTCAGAACCCCGAATCCACAATACCAGCAATATGTATGTACCCTATTTTATCTGGAAACTATCGACTAATACTATTAGGTGCGTTGGATTAAAAGATGTAGGTACTGGTCAAACCCTTTGTAATAGCTCATTACTCAGTGTCATTCAGGTATTTTCACGTGGTGGGGAATCAATATACTAGGTATTACCCCGATCCCGAACTTGTCCACCTGATACTCTCTGAGCTTTAACTTTAGACTGGTTGATACTGGTTTCTATGGATTGTAAGGCACACTTATATTTCTGACAGGGACATCAAGTCAACAAGTATCCACCTAGATATTCTATACCTTCGTATACGTTCATTGTTCTCGTTGAGTGAGTCGTTATTCTGACACTAGCATTCTGATTTATAGCTCATTAATTATTTTATTTTAGACGTCTATGACAAGAAGAGGGCCAAGTATGTTAAGTCATTGCTTGTTTTCGAAATCGCTGCCACATTTGGCATTCTATTATACCTATCCATTGTGGCAGGCAGTATGTGCATCGCCTATATGTACATGGCATGATGGCTAGACTAATACTGGGCGACTTAGAAACGCATATACAGGAATATCCAGGAGGGCTGACTTTGTGCAGTGAATCGTTGACTCTCTACCCAGTTATAACGACTGTTTATTGGTGCAACATTCTGAAAATTAGAAAGCTTATAGGCTAGCTAATGGAACTTATTTCACATAGGGGTATCATATTTATATACCAAATTTTGGCGGCATCACTCGCCTTTTACCAATCTATCCAACTCCACAATACTCTGGGAGTACGAGGGACGTCACTTGTGAAAGTTATTATCCAAGACCAGGGTACCTATGTATTCCTGTATGCGGTTCTTCATACTGCTAAGTTTAATGCCGTCGCTCACGTTGGTTTGACAGGGTTTTGATTTGTACTGGTGCAAATTTGGTCGGGACACTTTGGCAGAGTCCGCGAACCGTCGCTGTCCTTTGCTATTATATTCTGGGTAACAGCAGCATGTTTGCGTTTGTTGGAAGCCGGATGTTGGTACACCTGAAGCAAACAGCGGAGAAGGCCTCCCATGAGGGTGAAAGTTTTATAATACCATCACATATGAGCACAGACGACTTTCGTACAGCATGCTCAAGTAATAGTACTATGCAGTGAAAGTGAGACGCATCATTGTTGCACGCTTGTTCATCATAAAGTGACACTCTAGCAGTGCCTATAGGACACAGCACACGTCTTGAACAGATGGTTACAAAGGGTGTGACTATCGTATCTTTCGTTGCCTAACATGTCTGATTGTAACGTATCATAATTCTAATACTTGTGTATACAGTTCCAATTTTCCATGCATGAGTCTTTGTTCTTCTGACAACATAAGCTTTCAAACTGCTCAAGAAGTGTTTACCAACATTCATACCAAAATACCAGTAGACTATGAATCAATTTAATAGTCAACGTGGAGCGCACGAGAAAGCGAGCCTTCACTCATTCTATTCTCATAGCTACTCTAGTGGTTCATCAAGGCACGTTCCCTCTTGGTTTTCCTTACTAATCAGAGATACAGATATCATCATATTCGTTCCAGACTCATGAGTATATACATTCTCCTAACTTCACATTTTTATTCCTTCCCGCCAAGCCAACGATAAACTACACTCAGATCCAGGTCCTTGCACCGTGGATCGTCCGCAGTAGCCTTGTATGCAGCTACAGCGTCGTGTCCCAAAGCGATCTTAGCGTCTACTTCCTTCGCACAGTCCAGGAGTAAATTGAGGTCTTTAACCATGAACTGAACTTTGAATCCAGGCTTGTAGCCCCTGGATGGAGCTGTGTCTGGGCAGACACCGGGAACGGGCTATAAATATGTTAATTGATATGCATCGAAAGTTTGATGGTCTCTCACGTTCATATTGTCTGTAGTTCATGACCAAAAGAATACGTTTGTGGACTTTTTCAAATTTAATCAAAAGCTTCACTTACTGCTCTGCCAGTTACTTCCAGTACTCTTCTTGATTACATCCGCAAGTAACTTTGGGTCAACACCATGCCGCATGCCGATGTTCATAGCTTCGGCCGTAGCAAGATTGGTGATGGCGGCCAAATAATTGTTACAGAGCTTAGCGACGTGTCCAAGACTCTGTGCACCGATACAGAATATATTCTTCCCCATCATTTCCAAGAGAGGTTTAAGCGACTGGTGGAAGAAACTATCGGATTCGCTTGCTCCGACTAGGAAGCTGAGTGTGCCCGCTTCGGCGCCGTATATGCCTCCTGAAACTGGGGCATCGTAGAAATGAGCCGAAGATGAACTCTTTGAAATCGCTTCGAAGACCGCTCGTGAAGTTGCTGGATCGATTGTCGAACAGTCGACAAGGGTCTTGTTGTCCACCGGGCCTGAAAGTATACCGCTCTCGCTGAAGAACACTTCTCGGACGTGTTTGCCCTCTGGAACAATAACGAAAGTGACATCCTACAGGAAAGGATAATTGTAAATGATAATAGGAGTTTATGAATATTTAAGGTATTAACAGAGTTAACGGCGACTTCACGAGAGCTTTGACATATCACGACTTCTCCGAGGCCTTGAGTCCTTGCATTTTCTGCAGACTTATCCAGAATCGATGTAACGATGTCGTAGATATATAATTTCGTAGACTTGGGCAAGGCCTTGCGTAAGTTCAAGGACATCCACCAGCCCATATCTAAGCTCCGTCCAATTAATTCTGCAATGACATATTACTTGATAGGCGGAAGGGCTTACTGCCTAGTCCAATGAAACCGACTGCATTTGGAATCTGGCGTTCTGAGGCCGTTTCACTCGCCATATTGTTGTTGAAGGTCTGATACTAGGATACAGTGGGGATGCGTTATCGCCGAAGGAGTTTGTTTCTAAGCTCTAGCAGCCCATAATTCAGTAGTCATCCATCTCGTGAGTATGCGAAGTTGAGCCTGTCTTCAGAGAAGACTGGATGTATTTAGGATTCAGGAGAGGTGCTAGTCACGAGTCCGATGTGCAGCGGGACGCCTCAATTCCATATCCATATATAGACCTCTATATATGCATGGGAGTTCGTTACAAAGGTTCACATTGTGCATACATCATGCCCACATCTGAAGAGGCCCACAAGTTCTTATACGATGAAGGCGAGAAACTGCGAAGGAAGGTGCTGGGGGACGCTCATGTTGAAAGATGTAAATATTAAATTCAACCGCAGCCTCTCTAAAAATTCAACGCCACTGACGATTATACAGCGATGACGAAAGGAATAACTGATTTCGCCCGCGCTGGTCAGGAACTAGCGACCGAGATTGGCTGGTTCGTTACCACATGCGAAAACGATATCGTCATGTTACTTATGTGCTTTACCTTTTCCAAGGGGAACAATATGGGCTCGCCCAGGGCTGGAGTTTAAGCAGCGTTCACTTGTTTCAATCTCGATTCTTTGCGCTCGTAGTCAGCAGACTGAGTTAGCCGCTCATATCAAAGGTGGCCTCAACAATGGTCTTACTGAGGAAGAACTCAAGTACGTGTCCTCCGGATGATTCGATGCATAATCTGAGTTGATGACGTACAGGGAGGTTTGCCTTCAAGTGATGGTGTATTGTGGTGCACCGGCCGGGATGGTCGCGTTCAGAGTCGCAGATGCCGCGATCCAGGAGTGGAAGAAAGAACACGCATGAGAAAGGTGCTTGGACGATAAAGAGGAGGAGAAAATTCAGATAATGTTTTTGTTTTGTTTGTTCGCATTCCTCATCAAGAAATGTAACAAGAACTAGATTGTGATGAGTAAAATGACTGGGAAAGGCTTTTAGATAAAATAAGAAACACTGATAAACGAGTGACGTAACTCACGTCTAATGCCGAGATTGCAAACCGTAGTGCTGCACCACTGCGACAACTACTTATACAGCTTTTCCGCACATAATACTTCATTCTTTCCCTCCAAGCCAACGATAAACAACACTAGCATCCATATCCTTGCATTGTGGGTCCTCTGAAGTCGCTTTGTATGCCGCGACTGTTTCGTTGCCCAAAGCGAGCTTGGCGTCCACTTCTTTCGCGCTATCCAGAAGTAGATTGAGGTCTTTCACCATGAGCTGGACTTTAAAGCCTGGTTTGAAGCCTTTGGATGGTGCTGCCTCCGGGCAGACTCCAGGAGCGGGCTAAGAGATTTGGGGTGAATTGATTAGAAAGTCGATAAAGAGAGATAGAAAGGGTTACGGACGTTCCAGTTATCTACATAAAAAAAGCCAGTTTTGTCAGTTCGTTTTCAATTCATAAAATTTAAGAAAATCGAATCTACTGACTGTTCGACCAATTACTTCCAGTACTCTTCTTAATAACATCCGCAAGTAATTTCGGGTCGATACCATGTCGCATACCGATATTCATCGTCTCGGCCGTAGCGAGATTGGTGATTGCGCTCAAGTAGTTGTTGCACAGCTTAGCGACGAGTCCCTGGCTCTGTGAGCCGATATAAATCAAATTCTTCCCCATCATCTCTAGCAGGACTTTGACTGCTTGGCGGAAATACGCATCGTCTTCGCTTGCTCCGATGAGGAAACTGAGTACGCCTGCTTCGGCACCGAGTATACCTCCTGAGACAGGTGCGTCGTAGAAATGCGCTGAGGGCGAACTCTTTGAAATCGCTTCTGCAACTGCACGCGAGGTGGTTGGGTCGATTGTCGAACAGTCGACAAAGGTTTTGTTGCCAATCGGACCAGAGAGTATACCGCTCCTCTCATCCAAAAATACTTGACGTACATGTTTGCCTTCTGGGACGATGACGAACGTGATATCCTTAAAAAAGAAAATGATAAGCAGAATTATTTTGATCTTTTTCGACAGCACTAACAGAATTGACAGCAACTTCGCGAGAGCTTTGGCATATCACGACTTCGCCGAGGTCATGTAATTTTGCGTTCTCTGAAAATTTATCGAGGACCGATGGAACGACGTCATAGATGAACAATTTTGTCGACTTTGGCAGTTTCTTGCGCAGGTTCATGGCCATCCACCACCCCATGTCTAAGAATCACCGGGTTAGCTTCTACAGCGAAATGCAAATTTCAGACTGATTTACTCACTCCCTAGTCCAATGAACCCAATTGCATCCGAAACTTGTCCATTCAGCCTAACCTCGCTTGACATAGTGTAAGGAGAAACTGGTGATGAGGTACAGTGGTAGACTTGTTACCGGACACGATGTCTACTTAAATGCTCTCGATTCCACATTTTATTTGCTGCGTTCCCCCAAGCGTAACAGAGATCAATCACAAGTTTGATACAGGAGATTCAAATAGCGCCCGTTACAGGTATTGGGGTTCGGCAACAAAACAATCTTTGTGCGGCATTACAGCGGCGACTGGGAAGACAGTCCATTTGAGGCTGTACAGAGAATTAGGGAGAGTGTGTTAGAGCTTCGGAAAGACGCTCTTGCTGGCAAAGATATGCGTCTACGACAATTGACGTTTCTTCGCAACTGAGGTATAATGTCGTCGCTCAAAGTACCGCTAGCCGGTAGATGACTTTGACCGCGTTGGTAAGACATAGTAACCGAGATTGGCTGGGGAGCACGGCGCTCCTTTTTTTTCGACGTCAATTCGTTGCGCTCGAGACGAATCGACTGAGTATATCATCCAGATCAAGGGCATCCCCAACAGATTAGCAATAGCCTGACTAGAATAGAACCCAAGTTTGTGCACCGGCAGATTGCGTGAATCAAGCGAGCTTAACGGATAAATGGCACGATGACGTGTAGTATCGATACGTAGATAGTGGTGAATTATGGGCATGATCACTGATCCGTCGTATGAGTTGGCTAGTAAGAGGGCCCAGGTTTACCTGAGCAGCCCACTACTTGAGAATGTGTGAAAACCAATTCAGGCAGGAGAATTAAAGTGATAAATATTCGTTCGTTTTTGGCTTTTCAAGAAGAGATATGACGAGAACGAAGCTGGTCTTTTGAACAGACGAAGAGTGAGCGAGGAACTTCAGGACGCGGCGAGAAGGGTGAGTGAAATGATGGAGGTTGAATTCCAAATAAAGAAGTCGGCTAAGTATGACGTAACACAGCCGTTAACGCTCCAATTGCCGCATCCGCCACGGTTGCATACTTACCAGCACCTACGATCACAACTCAACCCCTCTCTTCATTCACAATCACCATGTCAGTCGCTGGCCCTTCAACGATGCAACATTCTGATGGCTCCAGGACGCTCGTCCTACACGATGGCCAGCCACGAGAAGAGGAACTTGAACACGAGTCGCCAGAAGATATACTTGCAAACGAGGGTGTACTACACCTACGTGGAAGCAGGAGAACTCATCCACATGTGAGATGGGATGACGATGTCATTGATAATGAAGGAATGGGTAAAAAGAAAACGAAGAGTGCGTCGTATCGTCAACAACCATAGTCCTACTAAACTATTTACTGAACAAAATTGCTATGTTCTAGTTTGCTGCATATTCCGCAAGGATAAACCCTTTGGCGAGTCCTCGTCGTCCGATTCTAATTCGAGCGATTCGGATGCAGATTCGGACTCGGATTCTGATTCAGGACGTGCTCAGCCTGGTGGGAGGATGGGTCAGCGTCGGAATTTCTTACATCGATCGCATCCGCATCCTCATGATCATGACCACGATAGCGAGTGTAACGGGGATGGAGATGGCCTGGCGATGCAGGATACTGATGAGAGTACGGTCGTGCAACAGCTTTCGGATGATGAATATGAACCAAACGCATATGAGCGACCACCTGGCTGGAAGAGGGGGAAAGGGAAGAGAGTTGATAAAGACAACGCAGTGTTCAACCCTGGAGATTAGACCGGAATAGAAAGGACGATACCCTACGCTATCCATTCTTTAGTTTAGAGACTGTCTTGCTTTCGATCCAGACTTTTAATCAGACCGCCTTTCTTACAACCCCACTGAAGTCATCCATTTGTGTATCAATTTAGCCATGCCCATTGTACTTTGCAACATTTCCAACGGCGTATATTGTACGATGTAGACCTACGACTAATCCTATGACCTGACGAAACATTAATACTGCCTTTACCGTGAATGAATCTGTCTATTTCTCCTCTTTCAAATGTCTCTGGCCAAAAATCCCCGTCCCGACACGTACGATATCACTACCAGCCTTGATCGCAGCTTCGAAATCACTCGACATGCCCATACTAAGAAGCAATTTTCTGTTTTCGTTCCATTTACTACCATCTGGATATCGTTTCCGTAGCATTTCCTCCAAGCGGTTGCGTGTCTGCACAAGAGTCTCGAAATCTCGGTTCTCATCTGTGTCGGATAATGATTCGGATAGAGAACCGATGGTCATTAGGCCCTGGAGATATAGGCGCGGACAGTTCTCTAGTACGTGGATGGCCAAGTCAAAGAGAGAGGATCTTTCCATTGCTTCGTCCTTTGTGTCGGAGCCAGAGTCTAGAAGTGGTGGAAGTCCAGATTTTATGTCTTCGCCGGAGGTATTAACTTGTAGCAGGACGTTTAATGGTGAGGATTCCCTTTCTGCCGGAAGAGCACGATTCAGAGAGTCGGCTGCCTTTATAGATGCAAGTGTTTGTAGCGCATATAAGTTAGGTATCCCTGTTCATCCCAGAATAATGTGACATGTCTCGTAAGTAAACCAATAAATGCGGAAACATGAAAGGTCGCTGACCAGCGAGGACTTTTGACTTATTCGTCTGAAAGCCGCCAATGAAATGCCATCGGATGTCTTGAGGAAGCTTCGAAGAAAAAGGAAATTAGAAACATCCGATAAATTAAACACTCTTATTATTTATCAAGAATATCTACCTGCTTAGCTTTGTCTACAAGTTCCTGAGCGTAATTTTCACCGAAATCGAGCTGACCTTGCTCGTAGCAAGCGAGAATGTCGGACGCAGGCTTGTATTTTGAGACTGCAACAAGTACGGGAGGGTCTCGCTGGGGTGATACGGAGTGGGATGAGTCGCGAACACGCTCGCGGATTTCTGCGAGATTTTGCGACAGCTCGGTGACTCGTTCGGGGGTTGCTCGAGGCGTGCTAGTTGACGGCAAAGTTGATGGTGATTCAGTAGCCATTAATCTTCTGATTGTATGTGTTGAAAGTCTAGCGGAGGAAAGGTGTGCGGCTGGTCCGACCAGACGTGAAAGCATACGTTACAACAAAGAAATTGTTCCACCGCTTATTGGCGAGTCACGTTCCCAGTGTCGATCACACGCGTCAATGACATCAGGTTCCGTCGCCGATCATACCGCCACAGCGCTTGCTTTTAGCGGCCACCATTAGAAATAATGGACGACCCAGCAGGCTCAAAAACACACCTCACATGGGCTAATGTTGGTCTAGGATTCGCCTTCGTCGCCTTCGACGCGATAATTTCGCGTCTATTCGGTCTCGGAGTTGGCGTGCCACTCATAACGGCCGCTGTACGATGTGTTATCCAGCTCGCTATCATGGCGCTTGTCCTCCAGAAGATATTTGAGGCTGATAATCCGTGGGGAGTTGCGGGAATCGCACGTAAGTTTTTCTCAACTGTGTTGATGCTGAATGTATAAGTATGTTCATATCTGGAAACAGTCCTGCTCAACTTGCTGGGAACCATCGAAGTTGGTATGTGCTTCGGACATTTCCATGTAAGAAGAACACGAGGATATTTACTGTGGCTCGCCGCAGTTGTGAATAAGGCGAAGATGCGCTTTGACAACATGGTAAGTCTCCCATAAAGGAGGAGATCTGCTTGTATTAATGGATATTATAGTTTTTGATTGTTTTATTTAGCATGGTTTGTTCGACGATTCCGGTGTCTATCCTCGGTGCAAGTTTCGCCATGTCTATCGAACCTTTCTGGAAGCCAGACCAATACAGTAAGAGATGACACTTCTTTTCTTGGTGATGCACGAGGCGGCGCTTACTTGTCGTTTTGTTCATCTCGCATTAATGAGAACAGTTCCGATCGTAGGAATGCTTTGTGGCGCAACTATAGCAGGAGTGGTCATCACTTTGAATTTCGTTCTGAAGGAAATATAGTTGAGTGGCTAAACAGATGGTGAGATTTACTGGCCTGGCGCTTATTCATTTCCTGCTTTCCCAGCGAGAACCGCGACAAAGTTGAAACCTACCTCGCCTTCGGCGCGTCGCGTTTAGAAGCATGTCAGCCTGTTGCAAAGGAAGCTCTACGCCTGGCACTCACTCCCCCCATAAATCAAATGAGGTCAGTGATCTCTATCCCCCCTTCCCTGCATTGTTCTTCTTTCTTCAATTGGGAGATCTGGTTCCGTTTCATCATCAAGCCACGGCAAATGCCTTGTAAATGCGGTCCGCGCCGCCAGACTTTCCTTGCCTTGGTTTATCCCTCTTGATCCTGCTCATCTCGGAGTCAGTTAGTCCTGAAGCAAAGCTAGATCTCGGCAGAGCCATCAACAATATCGAAGGCTCACTGGCGCCGCTGTCGGTTAGCTTCGTTGGATGTGCATCATCTTCGGCAGCTCGAGACATTCATTTTGCAAAGTCCCAATTAGAAAATGGACATCGCCTCTGTGGTGTGATTTGTATAGGCTGATGTCTTGGCCTGTGCATCGACACTCTTACCTAACCATACTATTTGCAACCTCCTTTGCTCAAATGCCATCAGCAAGAACTGCTGCGCTAAGAAATGAAGACGCCTCTAGTCACTTCATCTGACTGAACTGAGATTCTATCTAACTTTTCGATTTCATGTTTTTCTTATTTCGTCTCGCATTCGCTTCGTGCGCAATCCGTTCTACTCATAGATCATTCGCAGGTATGTGCATCTCTTTTCACAAAGTCGCTATCGCGACGCGGACCGCTTCTCGGGTCTTCTTTGCCCACTCATAGCTTCCTTACCCGTATCGGCGCTCCTCTCTTGACGCTTTTCCGCCGCTTTCCCTGTCGAAAATAAACCTCGCTTCTCCGCCGAGCCATACCAATTCAATCTGCTCTTCTTAGGCACGGCTGATCGAGTTGGTCGGCGCCCCCGCACCGAGAATGCGGCAATTTGGGATCAAGAATTTGGCGAGGTGTCCCAGGGGGACCGTGATCCTCACCAACTGAATTACAGGAAACAGAACAATTTTCCTGGGCAATGGCGAGGTGCGGGCAAATGCGAGTTTACTGCGGGTGATCAATGTGCCGTTGCTGAGACTCCTTGAATCTTCTCTGATTTCTGTTCCGCCTTATTTGATTTGATTGAAATGTGCTCTTTACGGTTGGTTGGGTCTGCATTAATTGCCGACGCTCTACGTGCTTCGTTACGTGTCCCGCTATGCTCTACTCGATAATTCGGGTTAGAAATTCGCATCGTATTGGTTCAAGTTTACGTGGCTTATATGCGCATCAATTCGGGTCTATGCTCTAGACACTCTCTTCAACTGCGTCGCTAAGTTACGCGAACGTTATTAGAGCACAACTTTCTCGGAGCTAAGGGCTAGAACATCAAACGAATGTCAACGCTCATCACTCGGACACAACTTGAGCTCTTTGCAGATCTCATTTTTTTTCTCGTCCCTTTTCTCCCTCGCTTTCATTTCAGCATCTTCGTTGCTTCTCCCGTTCATTTTTTCCTTTTGCTTTCACGTTCATATATTTTCCGTCATTTGTGAAATGAAATGAAAAATTGGAACTGACGATTCTCTTTTTCTCTTTTCGGCCTTCCGATTACGCTCATCTTCGTCTTCTCCCTCGACTTCGACTTCGATTCCGCTGGCTTGACGACACCCGAACTCACTCACTCACTAACCAAACGAACGAAAACGAAAACACAGTGTTCTAGGCATCATAGCGATTCCAGGGATGATGACCGGAGCGCTCCTCGGCGGTGCGCCGGTTCAACAAGCCGCAAGGCTCCAAATGGTGATTATGTTTATGATTGCTGCTGCGAGTGCGTTAGCGGCGATACTTGTGACTGTTGTTGCGCTTGGGACTGTTGTGGATGATGAGCAGAGGGTGAGGGCTGGGAGGGTTGATGTGAGGAAGCATTGGGTGTGGAGGATGAGGGAGAGGGGGTGGGAGTGGGGGGTTGGGAAGGTTAAGGGGATTGGGGAGGGGATGAGGGTGAGGGTTGGATTGAGGAAGGGGGGTGGGAATGGAGAAAGGGTGGAGGATGGGGCGGGGGAAGAGAGGAACGGGTTACTTGGTTGAGTGAGTGGGTGAGCAAGTGGGTGGGTGTATGCGCTGTATGTGTGTCGTGTGAGTGTTGAGTGTTGAGTATTGGTGAGGGTGAAGAGTCAAGGCGGAGGTAACAAATGAAGGTTTGTATGTATGCCGAGGAGATTAATTGACGTGAATACGTTTTGTGCTTCTCCCATTCAGGCTCGCGAGGATTATACTCGTCGACCTGACTCGTTGCGTTTATTCGCTTAAAAATTAGAAACTTTAACCTATGTACGAGTGTATGTATGTCGAGGATTAATGAA
The DNA here is from genome assembly GCF_000271605.1 of Fomitiporia mediterranea MF3/22. Classification (NCBI taxonomy): domain Eukaryota; kingdom Fungi; phylum Basidiomycota; class Agaricomycetes; order Hymenochaetales; family Hymenochaetaceae; genus Fomitiporia; species Fomitiporia mediterranea. The sequence goes on from NW_006760387.1 coordinate 3,828,455, forward strand.
CGTGCCGAGTAGAATAGACAATGGGAGTAACAACAATTCGGTGCACTTGGACTAAGAAAGAACGACGTGAAAAGCTCCCAAGGATGCGACTTGAGTAAATGTTGAAGGGAATGCGAATGAATCTCAATATACAAGGCAGTGCTTTGCTTGCTCTTTGACTACTTCCTATCCGTTATTTGTCCGGAGTCTGCACACGTACTACAAGCTTGAACCGATTCTAGGAACATATACACGCATACAGAGGTTTGAATCCTTTCAGTTTATGTATGCACCCGAAAAGCAAGGAAATTATTCACTTTCCAAGTACCCAACATCCTGTAAGTAAGGATAATTTTACATGTCCCTGAGCTGCTCTATCATATGGTAACAGCGTGTCTAAATAAAAATATTCGATATGTTAACTGTTAACGTTAACATACCCAGACGAATTTGAAAAGCCGAGACCGCTCGATGTTTTTCTCTCATATTTTATTACATATTAAACTTGTCGACAAATGTGAGAAAGGATCAAGTTTCGATTTTTGTTTGGCCTCGGCACTGAATGGGGTTACGTACGATCTTTCTCTGGAGCGAAGTGAGAGGAAAGGTAGACAGAAAGATAAAAGGGAGGGATACATGTATTGGATTTTTTTCCCCTTTTTCATGCTCGAAAGTTTCTCCTGTTGTGTGGTAACAATGTTCTATTCCTTATTTAAAATATCGGTGTTAGTGCTCAAATCCTCAAATTTGAAAAATTTTGAGAGTCGAGAGTCGAGACCACTCGATTTGTTTTATTATTATTATTAAACTTCTCGACAAATGTGAGAATTATGACATTGGAAGACATCATCCTGTGCTCCATGCTCCATGCTGTAATCCCTCGGCGCTCAATGTGATTACGTTACTTACGTACAGTCTTTATTTAGATTCTGGAATGAGGGGTTTATGAGGTTGGCTTGAAATGGTAGATAGAAAGAGAAAGGGAGAATGTGAAATGCATATGGCGAAAGGAAGGAAGTGCAGGCTAAGGCAACTAACTTCCCCCATCGGTACGAGTGCATGGTAGCATAAATATCGAGAATTAAATTGACGCATATGTGTAGCAATCCATCCCTGAGTCATGCTCTCTCTTTCTCTTCCCCTTTCTATTTATATATGCTGCCTGTACTAAACTGACGTAACGTAAGTACCTCCCCTCGTAACCTTGCCACCACAACACGCACACGCACACGCAACACCTAAAGAAAACCAATGATGAAAAGAAGAAAAAGAAGAAAAAGAAGAAAGGAAGAACTCCGCCGGCGCTAGCGCTCGTCGCTCGAGGACTGCCCGATTATATCTGTGAGATGTTGTCATTCATTGATTTGATTTGGATTTGGATTTGCATATGGATATAGCTTAGTATGGTATGAGAGATGCTTTAGATGGTAAGATGGTAACTGAGTAGATTAGATATGGCTTGTGAGTTGATCGCGTGACGTCGTTTCCTGATTGTATGATTGTGGTGTGGTAATACCGTAATTGCGGTGCGGTGGTGTGGTAATTGCGGTGATGGTGGCGTTGCCTCTCAGACTAAGCTATGTAAAAATATTTATAGGAGAGTGATATGCTCTGTGTCTGTACGTGTCTCTCTGTGTGTGCGGTGTATGACTCAAAGATAATGAAGATTATCTGAACCATTCCACAGAACCACCGCTCTCATTCTTTCTCGCAGAGCAGTGAAAGAATGTCTGACATTGAATCATTGATCGCACTTACCGGCTCATTCTCAGTAAGGAGTGAGATAAATCCTAATCTAATGATTGTCAGCGGTCCAGCGCCGGCGCCCTGGGATCCGGTCATTCCGGTGTCGGACGGACTGACGAAACGGAACGAAAAGGATCGGATGGGATTGCAATGCGATACATGGGCGGTAGGGAAAGCGATGAACTCCGGCCTGACTGATAATGATAGTGGTGGGTGATGATGAGTGATGATGGCTTTGTTGACTGTGAATCATGATGTATGATATATGATGTATGCCATAATACTAATGCTGTAGCCCAGTCTTATATATATGGCATCTATTATGACACCGAGAGTACGATTTGAGAGGACGCTAAATTAGGATTCCCGTTTTACAGTTACGAATTCGTATGAGCGTAAGTACGTACGCACGTAAGTTAAGTTAAGCCAGGAACGTACTGCTGTGCTTTGGAAGTTTGGGGTGTAAGGGAAGAAGGGGAAGAAGTGGGTTTACGGCGTGTGCAGTGCTGGCGGGACTGTATTCGTTGAATGCCGAGGTGGACGAACCTCAGCCGAGATCAAGACGGATAGATAGCATACAAAGGGAGGAGCCAGTTGTATAATATATTATGGGATACGGTCGTGGGAACCTCTTCATCTTCGGAATCTTGACATATCTTGTGAAGGTGGAGCCATTGGCTTCAATCCACGCGATGAATAACGAGATGAATAACAGGGCTTTATGTTATTCAATTCATTCAATTTATTGGACCCACAGAAAGTGGAGTCTTCATATCCACGTGTTCATGAAAACTGACATCCGTTAGTCACAAAAACAGAAAACTCAAGCATACACTTTCGCAGGGGCAAGTTACGGCAGAAGAGACGCAAAAGCGGCACAAGCCGTCCGTCGATTTGGATTGGAGGTGGAGGGTTCTTCTCTCTGGGCTCCAGGTGGCAGAGGGATCGGAAGCACAGGTAAGAAGCAAGGGAGTGACGAGAACCAAGCTGAAAATCAAATAAGTTTGAGGCTTCGAAGAGTGAAAGGAGCCGGGAGGACGGAGCAGAGGAATGAATGGCAGTGATGTGTACAGTACAGTAAGAGGAATAGGCAGACAGAGGGTAAAGTTTGGGATTAAGTTTCGCTGGAACCTTCGCGGGGAGATCCTGAGGATGCGACCCTGGAATTAGTCAAACCCTCCCTATGCACGACGAGTCTGTTCCTAGATGAATCATCAAATCATCACCGCAATGCGTACTTTTACAAGCACAAAAAATGCGTAGGAAAGCGGAAAAACAGGAAGAATCGACACGTGAGAAGGTAGATAAAGAAACGATGTGTGGTGGAAATGAAAGGATGTTCGAGAGGAGATTTACTGATATTAATGGGGAGAAGACCGTGTGTTTGGCGGGGCTGTGTTGCTGAGCTGAAGTCTGAAGAAGAGGGTGGATGATATAAGTCGAAGGGACCTCGCCGAGCTTGCTGGCGGCAGCCGTGGTAGGTAAGAATGATAGGAACTAAGGAAGGTCCCACGATGAACTGTGAGTGTCGAGAGTAATATCTGAAGGACGCGATATGCGTCGAAGTAGGTGACCATAAGAGGTAATTGCTTCGAATAATCACAGGTGAGAGTGCACAGCTCAGACCCCAGACAGGCCTCCTCAATACTTTACAAGCATCTTATTACGGCCCTCACTCGAGTCCTCCTCCTCCCTCCATCCTCATCCTCCTGGCCTGCCCTCTCTTCCTCATCCCATCTACACCTCAAAACTACCCGGTGCGCTGCATGTGTCCACTCAAGACGAGTCGATAGACACCGTACACACCCCCGCCATGCACGCGACGTCGTCCAGGCATCCCCACCATCTCTTTCAGCAGCAGCACCAGTCCCCCACCCCGCCACCGCCCTCAAGTCCCTACCCGTCCTACCCATCCAACAATAACATCTCAGCAGTCTCTGTGCCGAGTCACAATACACAGTATACTTGCCCGGATCCGTACGCTCCCTATCTCGTCGCGCACCAGGGCCAGGGTTCACACTCTGGCTCGCGCTCCCGCTCTCCCAACCTCCCGACCTCTGCCTCTTCTCACAACATGCCTCGCTCGAGCTCGCCTGCGCCACCGTCCGCGTCTTCTCATGGGCATGCCCGTGATGCGGTGGCGCTTGGTCCGTCGTCGACTACTCCGCATCCGCCCGAGGACGTCGTGATGACCAGCAAGATCGAGTTCACGCGGGACACACGCGACCGGCCCATTATCAACCAATACCTCATCGGACACCGCTTGGGCAACGGGCAGCATGGAGAAGTCTACAAGGGTTATGACATGCGCAGAGGAAACATGCTTGTCGTGCGTCACTTTTAACTTTATTAATTTCTCGTAATATGCGCTCTGTTGCACTACCCTAAAGCTGACTCAATGTGTGTATGCGTTGCAGGCAATCAAGGTGTGTCGACGCAAGAACACCAAGGAAGCCAAATACGAACAGCTGCGCCAGCGCAACCAGGGCGCGATCCCACGCACCGTCGGGGGCTTCGGCGGTGTTAGCACCAGACCCCGTCTTGTGGACCAACTCCAGAGTACCGAAAAGAAGGTTCTACGTGAGATTGCTATCATGAAGAAGTGCAAGCACGGTCAGATCGTGCAGCTATACGAGGTCATCAATGATCGTCTTACCAGCAAGATCTTCCTCGTATTGGAGTACATGGGTGGTGGTGAGGTCAAGTGGCGCGACGAACAAGGACGTCCATGTCTTCGCGTCGACCAGACTCGCCGCATCTGCCGCGATGTCGTCCTTGGCCTACTTTACTTACACCACCAAGGTATCATTCACCGTGATATCAAGCCTGCCAACCTTCTCTGGACCTCGGATCGCATGAATGTCAAAATTACCGATTTTGGTGTCTCGCATTTTAGTGCCGCACAACGCATAGATGCACTGAAACGTAGCTCGGCGTATCGTGAGGCCCTCGAACGTCGCAAAGAGGCACGTCGCCGACGCGAGGAAGAATTTTCGGGCAATGCAACTCCTGTGAGACGCAAGACTGGTGGCTGGCGTGGAAGAGGGAGCGTGACGGCAAGCAAGGAGGACGTCAAGGGCAAAGGCCGTGCTCGAGACGACCCGCCGCCTCCGTCCTCTGCGTTCAAGTCAGACTTGTCGTCCCCGGCTTCCGATCATGAGGATGCAGAAATCGAGGCGGAGCTCCTCAAAGAATTCGCTGGAGACGTTGACCCGATTCTGCTCGATGATGGCGGTCTATCACGCCAAGCCGGGACACCGAGTTTCCTTGCACCTGAAATCATCTGGGAGTTTGGTGAGAAGCAGACTGCTGCGCTGTACCGCAAAGTGGGCCTCAAACGTGGAAGAAGAGAACGCGGCGAGAACGAGTACGAGTACGATGGACTGAGAGAATTCTTAGATAGTAGAGGACGGGATGGTTCAGACATGGATAAAGCACCTGCGTCGTTAACGACGACTCTCAAAACGCCTCATCGCCCTATACCTTTGGAAGATGAGGCGACTCCCCGTGCTGCCGATGCAGCAGACCAAAATTCACTTGACCTCCCCTCTGAGGCAACACCAACCCATCTCAAAGAAACATATTCAACAATGCCTGATCCCGATCCAAATTCGTTCAATGATTACAACGCTATTATTGCTGCTGGCGAACTAGATCCAGAAACTGACGCCGAGCTACCTCCACGCCCACCCATCACGAAGGCAATAGACGTCTGGGCGCTTGGTGTGACGCTTTACTGCCTTCTCTTCGGTCGTACTCCTTGGGGCGGCAATACGGAGTTTGCGATGTACCAAATGATTCACACGGAAGACTTCGTTGTGGATACTTTCATGGGTTATGATCGCATCCCCACTGGTGGTCGCTTTCACGACGATGATGATACGAGCGAGGGTGCGATCGTTATTGGCCTTCTAGATAGATTACTGGAGAAGGAGTGCTCGAAGCGTATTACCCTCGAAGAGGTGAAGGTATGGAATCTCCTTTCGCTGCATTTTTCCTTCCTAATAAATGAAACGGCTAATTATACTCGTATTGACACCTTACAGAGACTTCCATGGATCACACGCGATATCCCCAACCCAGATGAATGGGTTGCAGAAACCTCTCCAGACCTGCACGACCCGATTCGCATAACCTCCGCAGACGAGGACGTTGCGATGTCAACCGTCAAGTTTCGGTGGAAATTTGACATGTCGAAGCCGTTTCGTCGGTTCCGCTCTCTCCTTCCTGCTGGTCGTTCTGCTGCGGCACGTCAGCAGCAGCAGACGCAACGTCGTGCAGATGCACGCGAGTTCGATGTTGAACTTGATACGATGCTCCTTCGCAGTCTGCAGATTGAATCTGAGTCGGAGAGAAGTGAGAGAGAGGCGTCTGTAGCCAGGAGACGTCTTGCGGGCAGCGAGGCAACCGGTCTACAGCGTAAGCCAAGCCGCAGCAGACGCGTTGTTGATGCTGTTGAACGTGGAGTGAAAAAGATCTCGAGACATGGGAGTTCAATTCACCAAGCCAATACGCCTGGAGGCGAGACGCCGCGTAGTATGAAGAGACGTACGTTACCAGATCTCATGCTCGGTACACGTGGGCGTTCGATGTCTCGCTCTAGAGACGGCTCAACATCTCGACCACCTTCACGTGCATCGGGTCCTGCAACTCCACGCGTTGCAAGTGGAGGCTCGTATTCTAACCTGACAAGTCCAAGTACCGCTGGCTTTACTTCCGACGCAGAGACGGATATTCTTGATGAGGCTGATGTACGAGCCGTACAAACCCATCGACGTAAAGAGCGAAAAGAATGGGACAGGGAACGTCGGCAAAAGGCGTTCTCGCGTCAATCACTGAGTAACCTCTCGAAGATGCTGGGTTTAAAACCGAGAGGGAGTCCGCGGGCCAGTGTTAGCGATATCGGTAGCAAAGCAAGTCCAGGCGCAGTTTGGAAGAGTTTCTCGAAGAGTCCGGCGAGTCCGGCGAGCCCTGCAGGTGGTAGTGGCAGTGGTGGAAGTGGACCTACGTCCGCTCGAACGAGTTTCGCGACTCAACGACTTACACGACGAAGTGCGGATGAGTTCGGTGCTGCGCGTACGGGACTAGCGAGCTCCAACGCAATGCGCGGTGCCACTTCGAGCATGGGTGGTCGTTCGGACTCTGGACCTGCGATCGGCTCTGCAGGTGTCGCCACCTCTGGACGAGGTTTTGCTCTAGCAAGTGCGGATGAACTGACAAGTGCTATGCGTGCGTCAAGCTGGGGAGACGTCGCGGATGAGTATGGGGATGACTATGGATATGGAGTGAACGTGAGAGGCGAATATGACGATGCGGACGGAGTATCGGACTACGGCTTCGGGAGTGGGAGTGCGAACGGGGACTACGCGTTGTATGGGAATGGGAATAGTCGGGCGTATGCAAGCGGCGATATATGTGGTTATCCAGACGATGACGACGTAGTACGACTCGTCGGTGCAGGAGGTATACTATCGCACCCTGTCTCGGGACCGTCCTCGCCAAACAGTCTTTCTGGCGTGTCTATAGGAACCGGTCTCGGCGTCCCTCCTGATAGTCTTTCTTTACCAGGGGTTATGGCTGAAGTCGTACCGCCGACACCTGGATCTTCAGGCGCTCAAGTAGCTATTCCGGCTTCCGCAGGAAGTACTCTTCCACTTTTGCAGACTCAATTCCAGGATCCGGGAAGAAGACGCGGAGCGAGCGTAGGCAGTCGGCATACGCACCATCATCATTATCCACACGTCATCTCAAGTCCATTGGCACAGACTCCGCTCAACGTCGACCGAGACGAACCGTTCGAGTTCGCACTTAACGAAGACTCCGGGGACGTCCATGTAAGTCGGAACACTAGTAGTGTGGATAATACCAGGATGAACACGAATGCGACTGATGATTCTTCGATGTCGGGAGTACGGATATTCGGACAAGGATCGACGAGCCTTAAAGTAGACGACGAAGTACCGGATATCGATGTGTTTGAGGAAGATGATTCGGGCAGCGAGGAAGATGGCCAGCTTATTGTACGTCGAAGACGGCCGTCTGAACATCTTGCTCGTTCGCAGTCCGGTGTCCGTCCGGAGTCTACTCAACCGCCGATTCCTGGTGTTGAGGACGACGTTGAGATTTGCTAGAGGTGCTCCTTGGTAACATCATCCTGATGTATTCCCTCCCTCCTCCTGCCTACCGCGTTGCTGTTATTCGTTTCTTGCTCTGGAGCTGGTTGCCTTTCGTGTGTGTTTCTTGCTGTGCATGTTCATACCGTATCACGTCTGCTTTTTTGCCCTGTGTTCCGTAGACTTTTCCCTTCTCATATTTTCTTTATACGCAATAGACGATTTTTTTAAACTGTTTTTAAGCTCTAGTGGACGATTTGTTTTTGGCAGTGGTTGATAGAAAAGAAAAGAGAAACGAAAGATGTGATAAAAGAAGAGCAGGATTACTTGAAGTGTTTTGTAGCCTATATTATACTTCTTTCTTTCCTTTTTGTTCTGACTTGTCTTTTCTGAAATCGCCTGTGTTTCACTCAGCACTTCTGTCCTCCTCACCTGTAACCCTACTCTTCTCAGAGTTCTCTAGCTGATATCCTTCCCTTATTCGACCTCCCTGCCTTTGTATTTTTCCCCTCCTTCCTCACTCTTTCTCATCATTAATCTCCGTCTTCCTCCGTCTATTTTCAGATTCATTTCCTCTTGCCCTTTCTGTGTTTTTCTTTTCTTGTCTGTTATAGCTACGTCTTTATCCCTCCCTCCCATTTGTGAATCTCTCTGTCTCTCCATTTGCCCTTACAAAGATTAATTAAGCTCTTCACTCCAGCCCCACTCAATTTTTTTCTATGATCCGATCCAAATGAACAACTCAACGTAAATTAGGTTTTGCAATTCTTATTACTTAGAACTCTCTTCGACTTCCTGTTTTCTCTTCCCTTTTCCTTCTTTTCCCTGTCTCGTTCTTGTTCTCTATTCTTTTCCCTCTCTGTTTGAACTACCTTTATCTCTCTGTGAATTTATGGCTCTACTCTCCACCTTTACTTCAGACTTGTTTATTCTTCCTTTCTCTCTATGTGTATTACTAGTTTTTGTTCTTCTCTTACCTCTCACCTTACTGTTTCATATTTTTTTTTTCAGTATCATAATAATAGATAGTAGGTCTAGTTAGTAGATCTAGTACCTTCCCTAGCACAATAGAGATTTATGCTTAATTGATATTTTGGCCTTGTTAGTGTGTGTAGACATATAAAATAAATATATATTTATATGAGTTATACAGGTTATTTAAGACACAATCCTAGCAGTATTACAAAAAGCTTTAAATATTAAAACAATATACTTTAACAATACTAGGTAAATAAACATTGGAAGCTTCTTTCCCTTCTACTTATTATAATGAGAATGTTACAATCTTAGTATGTAGAGTAATTCAGTTTTTTTAAACAAGAAATATAGAAGGATGGATAATATCCTATGTATCCTACTTAGAAATGGCATTTATGCTACTCATAGATAACTGATAGATTGTATACTACAGATAGTATTTTATTTTACAGTAGACAATACAGAGGTAATTAAATACAGACAGATAGTAGTTATGCAATTACACATCAAAGCAAGGCTATGCCACAGAGCAATCGGCAATAGTAACGAGACAAGTCCAGTAAAGTGTACAGTGGTATATAAAACAAAACAAGGAAAAGAAAAGAAACTAAGTACAAGCCTTTTGCTCCAGGAATTCACTACACTCATGCACAATACAATTGTCAAGACTATTGAAGGATGCAGCGCAGCGCAACCACTTGCACTTGTAAGGAAGTGTAGTGGACTCTAAACGCCGGGAGTGTGTTGCAGATGAGTCCAAGTGGCCCTTCAAAATTTCCGAAATAGTGCGTGAATTGAGTTCTCCACCGATTTTCCGGCTAATAAGGTCCAAGGCTAGGCCTACGTGTCGTGCGTCTGGCCGGGCAGAAGCGTCCTGGTGCCAACAATGCTCGAGAAGTGTCCAAAGTCCGTCTGTGATACAAAAATCACTGGGTCGCTTTGGCCTTCTGGCGTTGATGACAACTTCGAGTAAAATAACGCAATCTTTCTTTAGCTCGTTAAAAGGAAGTTCTCCTGTCAGAATCTGTTTCCAGTGTATTTAGATAAAGGTCTTCAGGGAGATCCTATAATTACTTACCTGCAGGATAGTCATACTGAATGCCCAAATATCTGTGGCTTTGCATATGCATAAATCTTCCTCTCATAATAGCTCCACAGCCATCCAGTGCTACGAACCCATGAGACTGTCTGTGGTAAATCCACTTGTCTCGCAAATACGAGAAAGTCCAAAGTCTGCTAGCAAGGCATGCCCCTCACTGTCAATAAGAATGTTTTGCTGCAACAGCAGAAAATGTATTACTCTTCAGCATACAATTCGAGCAGTAGCTAATCACAAGAGTTTGACATACTGCCTTGATATCCCCATGCACCACTGGCGGGTTGGCAGAGTGGAGAGCAAATAATGCCGCCCCAACTTCCTTAAGCTGCAGAAACAGTGTATATGTATATATGTAAAGAGTCAAGCATATGAATAGGTATGTCAAACGCACAATTCGCATGCGATCAGTGTGAGGTCTACCACGAACATAGACGCTTGCATCTCTGTTTATGCAGAAAGGAAGCACTAGACCGATGAATTCCCGGTACTCAGCGTCAGGATTGCTGCAGAAGCCGAGGAAGGGTAATATGTTGGGATGAGACACGCCCTGTCCAGCCTTGATTTCACGCTTCCAGCGCTTGACGAGTAGACGACTATCGTGAGGGCATCGACAAGGCGATAAAGACAATTATGCATACCCGTAGCACCTTTTCTTTATCATTGATATTGCCTGGATCACCAAACGTCTCGATGCTATGTAGATTGGGGAATTTCACAGCGACCTAGAATCCGACTTGATGAGTATCCTAGCAAACAATTGAGTTCAATAAACTCACAATTTCACTTTCTTGAGAGTTGTCTGAGTACAAGCGTGCTTTGTACAAAGTCCCGAAACCACCTTGCGAGAAGCTGGCACGATCTATAATTCCAATATTTTTGGTCAGATCTTTCATAGTGGTGGTAAAAGAGCAAGACAGAAGCTGCGCTTACAAGGGGGCTATTGGCTTCCATCATATATAAGTGTTGTGTTCTTGACTACAGAGGACAGAATTTGTATGAAGAACTGGATTATATACAGGGAGAATCTGGGAAAATGTATTTTATTTCTCTCAGCATGCTCAAAGTACGTGGTTTCTTGGGCATCGAATCACGTGATTTCACGGGAATTACCTTTTACGGAAGTACAGTGGTAGCTCGTCTTACCTGAAAGTGCACTGTAATAATCTTTGACATGTCGGAGCCGTTTCGTAGGTTACATTCTCTTCTTCCTGCTGGTCGTTCTGCTGCGGCACGTCAACAACAGACACTGCGTCGTGCAGATACACACTAGTTTGATGTTGAACTTGATGCGATGCTCCTTCGCAGTCCGCAGATTGAATCTGAGTCGGAGAGAAGTGAGAGAGAGGCGTCTGTAGCGAGGAGACGTCTTGCAGGGGGTGAGGCAAACGAATTGCAGCGTAAGCCGAGTCGCAGTAGACACGTTGTTGATGCTGTGAAGAAGATCTCGAGGCATGGGAGCTCGATTCACCACGCCAATACGCCTGAGGAGAGACGCCGCGTAATATGAAGAGATTTTCGTTACCGGACATTATGCTCGGGACTCGCGAGCGTTCGATGTCTCCTCTAGAGATGGCTCAATATCTCGACCACCTCCACGTGCTTCTGATCCTGCTCCACGCGTCGCAAGCGGAGGCTCGTATTCTAACCTCACAAGTCCAAGCACTGCTGGCTTTATGTCTGACGCAGAGACGGATATTCTCGACGAGGCTGATGTACGGACCGTACAAGCTTCTCGACGTAAAGAGCGGAAAGAATGGGACAAATAGCGTCGACAAGAAAGACGTTCTCGCGTCAATCACTGAGCAACCTCGCGAAGGTTTGGGATTAAAACCGAGGGGGAATCCGCAGCCTAGTATGAGTGAGAGCGGTAGCAAGCGTATCCGGGTATGTGTTGGAAAGGTTCTCTAGGAGACTGGCGAGCCCTTGCGAGCCCTGCAGGTGGTACTGGCAGTGGTGATAGTGGACCTGTGTCCGCTCGAACGAGTTTCACGACGCAACGTCTTACACGACGAGGTGCGGATGAATTCGGTGCCGCGCGTATCGGATTAGTGAGCTCAAACGCAGCGCGTGATGCTACCAGCAGCATGGGTAGCCGTTCGGACTCTGGACCTGCGATTGGTTCTGTGGGCGTCACTACCTCAGGACGAGGATTTGCTCTAGCGAGTTCGGATGAACTGACAAGTGCCGTGCATGCGTCGAGTTGGGAGATATCGCAGACGAGTACGTACACGATTATGGATACGGAGGGAACGCGCGAGGTGAATATGATGATGCGGGCGGGGTATCAGACTGCTTCGGAAGCGGGAGCGCGCAAGGGGACTACACCTTGTATACGGGAATGGGAACAGTCGAATGTATACAAGCGGCGGCATATGTGGTTATCGAACGATGGCGACGACGTAGTACGGCTTGTCGGTGCAGGAGGTATACTATCGCACCCTGTGTCGGGACCTTCCTCGCCGAATAGTCTCTCTGGCGTGTCTATTGGCACGGGTCTTGGTGTCCCTTCTGGTAGTCTTTCTTTACCTGGGGTTATGGCTGAAGTTGTGCCACCCACCACCCACCCCTGGATCTTCAGGCGCTCAGGTGGCCGTCCCGCATCGGCAGGAAGCACTCTTCCACTCTTGCAGACACAATTCCAGGATCCGAGAAGAAGATGCGGAGCAAGCGTAGGCAGTCGGCATACGCACCACCGTCATTATCCACACGTTATCTCGAGCCGATTGGCGCAAACTCCGCTGAACGTCGACCGGGACGAGCCGTTCGAGTTCGCACTTAACGAAGATTCAGGGGGCGTCCATGTAAGTCGGAACACTAGTAGTGTGGATAATATCAGGAGGAACACGAATGCGACTGATGATTCTTCGGTGTCGGGAGTACTAATATTCGGACAAGGATCGACGAGTCTTAAGGTAGACGACGAAGTACCGGATGTCGATGTGTTTGAGGAAGATGATTCGGGCAGCGAGGAAGATGGCCAGCTTATTGTACGTCGAAGACGGCCGTCTGAACATCTTGCTTGTTCGCAATCCCGTGTCCGACCGGAGACTACTCAACCACTGATTCCTAGTGTTGAAGACGACACTGAGGCTTGCTAGAGGCGCTCCTTGGTAACATCATCCTGATGTCCCCCCCAGCCCTCCTTCCCTCCTGCCTACCCCGATGCTGTTATTCGTTTCTTGCTCTGGAGCTGGTTGCCCTTTCGTGTGTGTTTCTTGCTGTGCATGTTCATACCGTATTTCATCTGCTTTTCGCCCTGTGTTCTGTAGGCTATTCTCTTCTTATATTTCCTTCTACGCAATAGACGATTTGTTTGCTTTTTTTAAGCTCCAGTGGATAATTTGTTTTTGGCAGTGGTTGATAGAAAAGAAAAGAGAAAAGAGAGATGTGATTAAAAACGAGGGGGTTTCCTTTTGAAGTATTTTGTAGCCTATACTAAGTATATTTCTTTCTTTGCCTTTTGCCCTGTCTTTCCGTTTCTGAAAATCGCCTGCATTTCACTCAGCGCTTCCGTCCTCCTCACTTGTAACCCCACTCTTCTCAGAGTTCTCTAGCTGATACCCTTCCCTTATTCAACCTCCCTGTCTATGTATTTTTCCCCTCCTTCACTCTTTCTTATCAATTTTCTTTTTCCTCCATCTATTTTCAGATTTGTTTCCTCTTGTCCTTTCTGTTTATCCTTTCCTTTCTGTTATGACTACGTCTTTATCCCTCCCTCCCATTTGTGAAACTCTCTGTCTCTCCATGTGCCCTTACAAAGATCAATTAAGCTCCCTACTCCAATTTCTATGATCCAAGCGAATGGCTCATTGTATATTAGGTTTTGCAATTTTATTACTTAGAACTCTCTTCCACTTTTCTCTTCCTTTCTCTTTTTTGTTTTCATTTTCGTTCTTTAAAACAACCCTTTTTTAACTCCTCTTTGTGGATTCTTAGTTCTATCTCAATCTATCTATCTCTATCATCCACCTTTACTTTAATTTGTTTATTCTTCCTTTCACTCTATGTGTATTACTGGTTTTGTTCTTCTCTTGCCTCTTGCCTCCTCTCACCATGTTTCGACATTTCATGTTTTTCCCCCAGCATCATGATAACAGACAGTAGGTCTTCTAATAGTTAATAAATACCTCTCCTAGCACAACAGAGATTTATGTTTGAATGATTCTGTTTGAATTGTCAACTCTGTGACAAGGCAAACTTTACAAGACAGGAATTCCTGTATAAATTACTGTCTGGGAATCTATTTCTAGCAGGGGATAACCTGTACATATAATTTAACATCTGTATTTCCTTGTAATCTATACATATTGCAACACCTGTGTTATCAACTCTTCATTACAAATATTACATAACCCGGATCAATATATATATTAGAAACAGTAAGACATTGTATTGAATCAACTACACAAATTATTTCTCCACTTCTTCATTCTCTTGTATATTTACATTAGATTGGTGTTCTTCCTGATTCAAGATACTTGTCTCCAAGTCCACAACTTGTGAACTACACTCAGTTGTGGTTCTCCTATGTTGGATAACAACTATAGAACTTGAATAGTATAGTGATTAACTTACACTTGAGCTGTAGAACTTTGAACTGTTGTCTGAACTTTGAAAACCATTTGTGGAACAGTGTCTTTCTGTTGTTTTTCTGTATGTTTTCGAGTAGGCTTTGAGGGCATCTGAATTCCGAAACACTCCATAATAGTAAGACATTTTTTCCAATAATTGGCCCACATATCTTTTGAAAGCCCAAAGAAGAGGAAGAATACTGTAGCAGTGAATACACAGACCCAGTATTCCCAATGGATAAAGAGAATGCTTTCCCATGTGGTGAACTCTGATGCTGGAATTTGCCAAATTGCTGAAAATTTGTAGTGTGCATCTGACAGACCTTTCCACAGAAGGACATGCCTTGCATCTAAGGCAATTGTGAAGGCAGTACAGGGGAGTACTATCAAGCATTCCAAACATCTGAAAATAATCACCCTACAAAATTGATTCAGGGAGATCTCTGGGTCAACCTGTATGACCTTGTGTAGAGCATTTTGGCAATGTATAAGTGCCCTGAAGATAAGACCTACAGGATGGAGAACATTCATTCCTTGAATATATAGAGACGTTTGCAACTTACATGCATAAATTGCTGCTAGAACAGTAAAGACAAGGCATGGGATATCCTACAGTCCTATGAAGACTGGTGTGATGTACTAGTAAAACACATAGTTACACCCTATTCCCTCGAAAATAGTAAAGCAATGGCCCTGTGCAAACCAAGCTGAATATCATATATAAATGCATTAATAATTTGTAAAGGATGATAGAGCAAGGAGTTGTAAAACCACACATACAGATTACAGTCATAATCAATAGAACTATAATAGAAAGGCAGAGGTCATACAACTTTGTATTTTGTTTCTAAGGCTGTCACTTTAATAAGGACCAGAATAAATGGAAGTATAAATGTACCTTGTATAGTGACAATAGATTTTGAATGTGTATTATAAGGTATATACACCTTACTATAACAAATTCTGTTGTTGAGACTACAAAATTGCCTACTTGGAAAACTCTGACAGCTAGAGAAATTGTCTCAGACAAAAAGAATTTGAGTTAAGATAATTACTCACTAATATTACACTATAAAGTAGTTATGATTCTAGTATTGTTAGCCTATATAATAGTATTCACTCTAGTAATGAGACACATTAATGCTAGCCATACAGACTGTGTCTAAGCCCCTGTGTTCTAGTACTAGAGAAGCCAAGGGAGAGGAATCAAGACAAGGACAAAGGAAATTAGATTAGCAACTAGGACAAGAGGATATACATATGTAGGCTGTATTTTACAATATTAAAAGGCAATGTGAATAGAAAGTTGTATTAGCTGTTTGATGTTAGAGACTAACACTTCCTCAAGGCAGCCTTTTAACAATCTCTTGTGAGCCTAGTATATAGGGACTAGATGAATACTATACCTTACACATTTATCTTATAAGAAGAGAATATTATGAATGTTTGATCTTGTCCTAGAGGATGATGTTTTAAGCTAATTATGATACAAATTAAACTAAGTAAGAGTTATCCTCCTGTACCCAGATTCTTGACTCTGCTTTTCATCATAATGTTATTACAACATTAGATTGTATTGTATAAGATGCTTTCAGTATTGTACTATAACAGAGTAGTAACATTAAAATATAAACATTACAAGGGTCAGAATTCTCAGACAATTTTAATCCTAATACAATACAGTCAGATCCATATAAGTAAGAGTAAATGTGAAATAATAGAGTCAAAGTAATCAGTCTGGGTACATTAGAAGTAGTGTAAGTGTATTACAGTTTAGTTTGAGTTTCAAGTTTGTAATTGGCATTCCTAATAATTCTTAGTATAATCACTTGTTTCAAAGTTTATAAGATTAACTGAGAAGTAGTCATGTTTATAATAATGAAGGCTGATTTTGTTTCCAACTAAGGTTAATTATACACTGTTTCTAGTTATACAACCTTGACAAGAGGGTTTACTATCAGAATATGATAGAAACCAATCAAGGAACCTAAGGAACCAAACAAGGCTACAGTTAGATCAAGGCATTCTGATAACAGTAGATACTAGATTATTATTCCAGATAATCATTAATACAGCTAGTAAAAGACTCTGATGAAATCATATTAATTTGTTATAAGTTACATTGTTAACACTTTGACTAATACTAATCCAGGTGATTCTGGTTGAAGAATAGAGTTAATAAACAGCTTAAGTCTTACTTTTCTTCTTGAGATCAATTTTGTATACTAAGGTAGTAAGCTACACAAAATCAGAATAGTTTCTATGTATAGTACTTTTACTCATACAAGTCTTCTTTCAGTCTTGTACTTAAGATTAGTAATGGTTAAAGACTTATAGTACTACAACTAGCTTTATGTACATTAGTCATCATATAATTAATAAGTAGTAGCAAATATTGTTACATGTGAGTAGGAACTTAGAAAGACAGCCTTTAAGAATCTATAGTAAGAAACTATAAAAATACATTTAGTAAGGAAAGAAAACAAGACTGTACTAGAAAGTAATTGACAAGAGTAATGAGACAAATTCAGTAGTATATGAACAAAGATGAAGAAAAGAAAGAAACTAAACAAGAACCTTTTGCTTTAGGAACTTGTTACATTTGTGTACAACTAGATTGTCAAAATTATTAAAAGATGTATTACAGTAAAGCTATTTACATTTGTAAGAGAGTATAGTAGGCTAGGAACATTAGGAGTACTTTAATAGTTTGTCCCAAGTCCTCTTAAGAATTGTCAAAATTATACACACACTCAATTCTACACAATCATCCTAACTAATAAGATCTAGTACTATAGTAGGTGTAATACAAGGGTTAGAAGGCTTCTTAGGTTAACCATACTCTAAGACAACTTTGTCTGTAAACATTAAGTACATAAGTAGTTGTCAAACATGTAAAGACAATATTTAACATATAGGAAATAACAAAAATACATTCAATAATGTAAAAGAGAGAAAGACTGTGTAAGAGAGCATTTGAGAGAGTAATTCACAAGAGTAACAAGACAGATTCAGTACAATGTACAGTAGTATATGAACTAAAAGGAAAAGAAGGAAAAAGAAGGAAAGACCTTAGACACAAGCCTTTTGCTCCAGGAATTTGTTACACTCATGTGTAATCAAATTGTCAAGTTTATTAAAGGACACATTATAGTGTAACCACTTACACTTGTAAGGAAGTGTAGTAGACTAGGAACATTAAGAGTGTTTTAAGAGAGCATCCTAAACACTCTCAAGAATCACTACAATTGTGTATAAATCTAGTATCCTGTTCACTTTCTGACTAATAAGATCTAATACTAAACCTATGTATTGTGTATCTGGCCAAGCAGATGTGTCTTAATACTAACAGTAGGTGACTTTAATTAATTAGTAGGAGTACTTGTAGGACAGTTGGAAAATTTTAGAGTGGCTCAGCAAAGTAGACATACTTTAATATATACTAAATAAAGATATAAATCTGTACAACTCTCTACAAGTGTCTGCAAGTGCTCAAACCTACTTGTTAGTACTTGTAAACATGTTAGAGTTTGAAATAAAGAAATGTTTAACTACAACCCAACAAAAATCATGAGTAACATGACATAAGTATTAAATGTTAATCTCTACAAGTCTAGCTCTTCAATTTTGAGAGACTTGTATAACTCTTAGCATCTTAACTCTAAATTGCTAAAGCCTTTCTACAAGTGTCTCTACCAATTAATTAAAGTTGTCTAGTGTTTAAGAAGTGTCCAAAGTCTGCCTAGAATGTAAGAACTACTAGGTTGCTTTAGCCTTCTAGTATTGTTGACAATTTGGAGCAAAATAAAGTAGTCTTTCTTTAGCTTAATAAAAGGAACTTTTCCTGTCAGAATCTGTTTTCAGAGTAGAAACAAAGTTCTGTAGGAACTACTCTACACCTACTTGTTACAGTTCTCTACTCTCATACCTTTAGTTCTAAGGGTTCTACACCCTTCTGTACTAGAACTTAGGACTTCTGTCCCTTAAGGGTACTGTTTATAGACTATATGTATACTAACTCTTACTACTTCCTTTCCTTACTTTATTATTCCATTCTCTTGACCACCCCTTCATTCTTTGTTTATTCTATAATCTCTTACCCTTTGTCCATCCCTTCATTCTTTGTACCTTTATTTTTAACCTTCCTTTCTTTCATTCTTTGTAGCTTGTCATTCTTAGTAGCTTATACTCTCTGAGTACTCTTGTATAGTTTAGTATATATAGGTGTACAAGATCAGACTGGTCTTATAGTTTAATCTTGTTTACTCTAGGTAGTCCTGTACTCTTAGACTCACTCTATATACTCTACTCTTGTCTCACTCTCTCTCTCTGCCTGTTCTGCAAGTTCTGACTATGTTCTAGTACTTACATTCTGTATTTCTGTTGTATAGGATAGTTGTAGTCTAGGTCCTCTTACTAAGCCTTTAGGTCCTCTCTACACTGTTACTAACATCAGATCAAGACTACTCATTACTACCCTACAACTCTCCTATGTTTTGAGCATTAATACTTACTATTATATTAATCTCTTTTCTTTATCCTAACCCTTTTACATTTTTAAATTTTAAACTTTCTAAACCCTTTTAAACTTTTGCCACCCTTCTTCTATTCATTACCCCTTTTAGTTTAGTGCTGATTCCTTTGTAGTATAAACATGGACCCTCCTATACTAACTACTACTCCTACTGTCCTGCCAGATCAGTAGTTACAAGCAGACCTAGCTTAATATGTATAGACCTCTATTTAAGAGACCTTTACTAACTATGTGCCTCTAACTCTCTCAGAACCTGTTCTAATTGTTCTGGAAGTTACAACCTGTTCTAGAAAGAAGGTGTATATAGTCTGCCCTTCAGACTTTAATGGGTAACACTTTAAGGACTTCTAGTACTAAGTCAAACTATACATAGTTACTATTTTAACTAACTTATTCTCAGACCTTGATTGTGTTCTATTTGTCCTCTCCTTCATAAAGGAAGGCAACACAGCCACCTGGGCCTAGAACTGGATTGAAGGTTATTAGATTAAAAGCCTAATCTGACTTCAGAACAATGAGTTGTATTCAGAATTTATAAGGCAGCTCTGTACTTCCTTTATTAATCTGAATAAGAAGTATAATGTGTAAAACAAACTTGTATCTCTGTGACAGAGTAAACATTCTACTAATACTTTCTTTCAGGAGTTTGATATCCTGGCCTAGAAGGCAGGATTCATACTCAGGTTCAATAATGTTCTTATTAGAATGCTTGAAAAGCTCTTTACTCAGAACTAGTTAATAAGATTCTTAAAATAATGTTAGAACTGATCACTTATACTGAGTAGAAGACACATACTATTTCCTTCAACCAAGCTGTAGCTCAGATGTATTAAGTCTGTACAGAATGTCTACACATGTGTCTGACTCTAACAGTTCTAAGCTCTTAGATTGATCTACTTATAATTTGTAATTAATCTGTTCTGATAAATATTAGAGAAGCCTAAAAGTAAGAAGTATACTTTCCCTACAGAAAGTCAGGGTACTAGATTAAGGACTGTCTGTAGAAGTAACAGTATATCTGTTAGGTCATTAGAGTAATAATGAGTGACAAGCAGGATTTATAGTAAGAAGCCTTTTCTACAAATCTAAAAGTCACTTTAGAACTCTTAGACTCTAACTACATACTCTAGGATTTTGTAGAGACCTAACAGTGAATATAGTACTGAAGGACTATGACTCAGATTTTTTAATAGTTACTTTTGATTTAATAGACACTGTAGGATTAGAAGTAAATAAAGTAAGAAAAGTAGAAAAAGTAGAAAAAGTAGAAAAAGTAAATTAACAAAATTATTTATTAAAAAGAAAAAAGTTAAAAACAAAAGTAGATAGTTCTCTTATTTCTTCTGATTCTTTTGATTCTTCTCTTTACACTTTATCTGAGTCTAAATCCACACAATCCAACCTACTACTTCTACATTCTAAAATCTTAGAACATTCAGAACACTACCTAGCCCTATTTACTACTCAGTAGTTTGTCTATAGTATTAAGTAGGGATAGTCTCAGCTGAGTTCACAGCTGAGAACATAGGTCTGTCCTTGTTGAAAGAGAGAGGTTAATAAGGAAATGTTAGTATATATACTTACTCTCTTAGACAATAAGACTGTACAAGCTGTACATTCCCTTCAGAACAAGTAGTAGTTCATCTGAGAACATTCTAAGTACTAGCTCCAGGTCCCTGTCCTCTTAGCTCCCTTCTCAGGATTCCTCTAGATCTGAACAATGACTCTAGTAGACAGTAGATACACTAGTTTGTGTATTAATAAGGCCTTTTTGTAGGAACACTACCTCCCTACTTAACACATTCTACTTCTAATCCTAGTATACAATACAGACAGAACCCTGAACCAGAATAGTCAGATTACTAAGTTTGTCCAACTACAGATGACTATTTAGGATCATAAGGAAAGTATTGAGTTTAGAGTTACTAACCTTAGAAAGACAGACATTTTTATTGGATTTGAATAGCTTAAGGCTTACAACTCTACTATTAACTAGTTAGAGTAGACACTTACATTCAATTAGTGTTTTAAGTCTTACAGCTACCTTGTACTACTGTTCTAAGTAAATACAGACACTTCTAATGTTACTAACAGTTCTAATAAAGGTGACTAGCTGTTCTTCTTCAACTAGGATAGATATGTGGACACATATTCTAGTTAAGGTAGAACAGAGTTAATCTAAAGAATATTCAAGATAGAACCAGTTTAGAACCCTCTTAGAACAACTCTACTCTAGAACACACATAGACTCAGTCTACTAGATTTTGTTTAAGAGTTCCTCAAAGTCTTTAGTAAAGAGGAATTTGACTAGCTTCCTAAACACTGTCTCTAGAACTATACAATTGAATTGACTAAGAGTTTCTAACCTAAGGATTGTAAGGTCTACCTACTTAACAGAGATGAGTAGGAGGTACTTGACAAGTTCCTTTAGGAAAATCTTCAGAATAGCTAGATCTAACCCTTAAAGTCTTTTATAGCCTCTCCTTTCTTCTTTGTCAAAAAGAAAGATAGGAAGCTCTACTCAGTCTAGAATTATTATTATCTTAATAAGGGTACTATTAAAAACAAGTACCTACTTCCTCTAATTCAGGAGCTTATTAATAAGATGTATACATTTAGGGTTTTTACTAAGTTGAACATTTGATAAGGATACAATAATATTCAGATCTAAGACAGAGATGAGTAGAAGACTGTATTCTAAACTAATTACAGATTGTACAAACTAACTATAATGTTCTTCAGACTAACTAACTTGCTTACAACATTCCAGTCATTCATAAATTACATTCTTACAGATCTGATTGACTCAGAGTATATTAGTATGTATCTGGACAACATTCTAATCTTCACCTAGACAATCAAGCACTATTACTAACTAATTCAAGCAGTTCTACAACAGCTCTAAAATAATAAACTGTTCCTCTAAGAAGTAAAGTACTCTTTTATACAGGAGTCAGTAGATTATTTAGGCTTTGTAATTAGTAGAGGAGAGGTCTGTATAGATCTAGCAAAGGTAACTACAGTTTGGAACTGGCTACAACCTCAGAACCTAAAACAGGTCTAAGTGTTTCTTAGGTTTATAAACTACTACTAACACTTTATTCAAGGCTTTAGTACTATTACTTGGCCCCTTTACAATCTTACTAGCAAAGATGTTCCTTAGTAATAGGATAATCAGTAGTAGTCTGTGTTTGAGTCTCTCAAGCAGACTATTACTAGTGAGCCTGTATTAGTAGTTCTAACAGTTGTAGACAAGTTCTGAGTTAAAGCCAACTCTTCCAACTTTGTGAATAGAGTAGTACTGTCTTAGTTCATTAATGGAAAGTAGTGTCTGATAGTATTCTAATCAGAATCCCTCTCTGTAACAGAACAGAACTATCTTATCTATAATAAGGAACTTCTTACAATTGTCTGTTCTCTAGAGGAGTAACATTAATATCTCCTTAGTACTGTACAGAAGTTTAAGATTTAAAGTAATCACCTTAATCTTTAGTACTTCTAAGTGTCTCAGAAGCTCAACTACTACTAAGCCTACTAGATGTTAGAACTATAGAACTACAACTTTGTACTGACCTACAAACCTAGAATACAAATAACAAAAGCTAATTTACTCTTAAGACAAGTAGGTTATGAAAGAGAGAGAATAATAACAAAAACCTTGTTCTTCTAGACAATTCCTGTTTTACATTCAAGACAATCTGAGAGATCTGACTCAAATCTAAGGATATTGACTTTGTCACCTATATACAGTAAGCTCTGAAACACACACAGGACTAGGTTGTAGTAAAGTAGTTAGAGAAGTAAGTTAAGAATTAGAAGGAGGATAAGGATAGACAGGTTTACTAGGAAGACTGACTGTACATTCTGAAGGATCAGAAGCTGTAGAAGGACATTGTCTAAGCTTATTATAACAATCTGACTGTAGAACATTTGGACTAACACAAAATACAGGAACTCATTACTCAGAACTACTAGTAGCTAGGAATGTAGAGGAAAATCCTAAAGTACATAACTAGTTATAATACATACTAACAGACTAAGGCTTACTAGACAAGGGTTTGAGCTCTCTTACATCTGTATTAGATTCTGAATCACTCTTAGGAAGAAGTCTTAGTAGACCTGATTAGTAAGCTACTCAAGTCTCAGGGTTATAATACTATCTGTATAATTGTTGACTAATTCTCTAAGTAAGTCTATACAGTTCTAACCTAAACAGAACTTACTTCTAAAAGTATAGTATGTATTTATTAGGATTATATCTTCTAGTTATACAGACTCCCTCAGAAGCTCATTCATAATTACAGACTACAATTCAAGTCAAAATTCATACAGGACTTGTATGTACTTCTTAGAATTCAAGGAAACTCTTCTACTATATATTACTCACAGACTGACAGTCAAACTGAGTAAGTCAATCAGGAGATCAAGCTCTACCTTCAGATGTTCATCAATCATTAGTAATCAGATTAGTCTGAATAGTTAGCTCTAACAGAATTTGTACACAATAATTAGTAATACTCTATAACAGGACAGTCCTTATTCTTCCTCAATTATAAAAGACATTTGTACTAGAGAACAGTTTTAAACTAGAACAGTAGTTCTGAATCTATAACAGACTTTGTAGAACAGATATACAGGACTAGGAAGGATGTATGAGCTCTTTTAGAGAAGGTAGTATAAGTTATAAAGTAGAACTATAATTAGAAGAGGTCTGTAGCTAAGGATTACTAGCCTAGTAACAAGGTTATACTAGAAGCTACTAATCTGACCTTAGATTGTCTAATAAAGAAGTTGGACAACAAGCACTTCAGACCCTTTGTTATTAAAAAGAAGGTTAGTACCTCTACTTACAAACTCTAACTTCTAGCAATATAAAAGTACATACACTTAGTGTTTAACAAGGTTCTTATCAGTAACAGTATAGAGGGGACCTGAAGGCTCAGTAAGGGGACCTAGGCTACAACTATCCTACACAATAGAAATACAGAATGTAAGTACTAGAATGTAGTCAGAACTCACAGAACAGGTAGAGAGAGAGAGTGAGACAAGAGTAGAGTATATAGAGTAAGTCTAAGAGTATAGGACTACCTAGAGTAGACAAGATCAAGACTACTAGACTAGTCTGATCTCATACACCTATATATACTAAACTATACAAGAGTAGTCAAGGAGTATGAGCTACTAAGAATAATAAGCTATAAGGAATAAAAGAAAGGGGAGGTCAAAGATAAAGGTACAAGAATGAAGGGATGGACAAAGGGTAAGAGACTATAAAATGAACAAAGAATGAAGGGGTGGTCAAAGGAATGGAATGATAAAGTAAGGAAGGGTAGTAGTAAGAGTCAGCACACATATAGTTTATAAACAGCACTCTTAAGGGACAGAAGTCCTGAGTTCTAGTACAGAAGGGTGTAGAACCCTTAGAACTAAAGGTACAAGAGTAGAGAACTGTAACATCACCCCCTCTCTAAAACCAATTGTTCTGATTAGTAAACATTAGGCTTAGTTAGTAGCTCAGGTATAGGTCAGAATAGTAGGGTTTAGAAATCTGTAAGGTAGAGTTGACACAGAGTACTCAGATGAAGTTAATAAAAGTCTCAGATTACTTTAGTAGTATAAGTAAGATTCTTAGCAGGTTCCCAAGTGTGTTCTTCAACTGAGTATCCCTTCTAGTAGATAAGGAACTTGAGCTTTCTATACACTAGCTTAGCATCTACTACATACTCTACTTTGTATTCTGGTTTAGAACTAATAAGTTCTGGTAGGGGTGGTGAGGGTCTTTGTTATAAAGGAAAACCTGGATCATAGTACTGAGACAGTAGAACCTTGTTAAACACTAGGTGTATGTACTTCTATGTTGCTAGAAGTTAGAGTTTGTAGACAGAGGCACTAACCTTCTTTTCAATAACAAAGGGTTTGAAGCACTTGTTGTCTAACTTCTTCATTAGACAATCTGTGGTCAGGTTAGTAGTCTCTAGTATAACTTTGTCACTAGGCTGGTAATCCTTGGCCACAGACCTCTTCCAATCATAGTTCCACTTTATAACTTATACTACCTTTTCCAAAAGAGCTTGTGTGTCCTTCCTAGTTCTGTACATCTGTTCTACAAAGTCTGTTACAGATTCAGAACTACTGTTCTAGTTCAGAACTGTCCCCTAGTACAGATGTCTCTTATAATTGAGGAAGAACAGGGACTGTCCTGTTGTAGAGTGTTACTAGTTGTTGTACACAAATTCTGTCAGAGCTAACTATTCAGACTAATCTGATTACTAATGATTAATGAACATCTAGAGGTAGAGCTTAATCTCCTAATTGACTTACTCAGTTTGACTGTCAGTCTACAGGTAATAAGTAGTAAAAGGGTTCCCTTGAATTCTGAGAAGCACATACAAGTCCTATATGAATTTTGACTCAAATTATAGTCTGTAATCATGAATGAGCTTCCAAGAGAGTCTGTGTAACTGGAAGACATGATCCTGATAAATATACACTATACTTTTAGAAGTGAGTTCTGTTTGAGTCAGAACTGTGTAGACTTGCTTAGAGAATCAGTTGACAATCACACAGATAGTGTTGTAACCTTAAGACTCAGGTAGCTTACTAATCAGGTCTACTAAGACTTCTTCCTAAGAGTGAACCAGGATCTAATACAAATGTAGAGGAGTTTAAACCCTTGTCTAGTAGGCCTTAGTCTGTTAGCATGTATTGTAACTAGTCACATACTTTAGGATTTCCCTCTACATTCTAGGCCACTAGTAGTTCTGAGTAATGAGTTTCTACATTTTGTGTCAGCCTGAATGTCCTACAGTTGGATTGTTGTAATAAGCTCAGACAATGTCCTCTTACAGCTTCTGATCCTTCAGAACATACAGTCAGCCTTCCTAGTAAACCTGTCCATCCTTATCCTCCTCCTAATCCTTAGCCTGCTTCTCTAGTTACTTTACTATGACTTAGTTGTGTGTGTGTCTTAGAGCTCACTGTATACAGGTGACAAAGTCAACATTCTTAGATTTGAGTTAGATCTCTTAGATTGTCTTAGACACAAAACAGGAATTGTCTAGGAGAATGAGATTTTTATTATCATTCTCCCTCCTTTCATAACTGTTAGAATGTGTATTCTTAGGTTATCACACAAGTAATGAGGGCATAGACTCTGATAATGATGTATATTTAGTTACTAAGTTGCTTGCTTTTATGTTGTTCATTTGTCTGTATGTCTTAGACATCCAATGTATCATTATCTTGTATCTGATACTTATTGTGTATCCAATACATGTCTTGTATTGTGTATCTAATACATGTCTCTTTGTTCTGTGTCCATTCTGATTGTATGTGTTTTAATCATCTTATCATTACTGTAGCGTCTGTAATTGTATCATTAATTGTAATACATGTTAACAGTCCCCTTCAAACATTTACAAGACCTATTAAGTCTGTAAGGTGTTTGATCTTTAGAACATGTAATGATTTAGTTAGGATATCTGCCCTTTGATTGTCCGTTTGAACATACTTAATATTAATAAGTTGTTCCTCAACATAACACTTAATAAAATTGTGTTGTAAGCCAATATGCTTGGTTCTTGTTGAGTATTTCGTTTCGTCTGCTTCTATAGATTTAATTACTACTTAGTTATCATAATAAATATTTGTAGGTGCATTAGAGATCTGTAGTATCTCATCTGCTAGGTATTGTAATACTATAGCTTCTTGTATTCCATTTGATAGTGCTATTATTTCTGCTTCGTACATAGATAAGGATACTAGTTTCTGTCCTTTACTTAACTAAGATATGAGTGATTCTCCTAAGAAGAATGTGTATCCAGATATTGCTTTATTATTTTCTTGCATCATTCTGTCTGTATCTGTATAACCAGTGATATTATTATGATTTCCTTGTCCAAAGATTAACCATTTGTCTTTGGTCCCCTTCAAGTATTGTATACAATGTATTATAGTATTGTAATGTAACATACTTGGGTGTTTTAAATGTTTTGCAAGTTAGGATGTTATAAACACTATGTCTGGTTGTGTACAATCTACAATATATTGTAAGGATCTGACCATATTCATATACAGTATCTTGGACATAAATGTATGTTCATCCTCTAGTAGATTATTGTCTGTAACTAATTGAGTATTTGGTTGCATAAGTGTTTGTAAATTCTTATTGTTTTGTAAGTTATATTGAAGCAATATGTTTTTGATATAATGTCTTTGTCTCATCATTATTGTTTGTTCGTTTCTATTGTGTTTGATTTCTATACCTAGTAACTAATGTAATTTGCCTCTGTCTGTAATTTCTATATACAATTGTAGAGAGTTTTTAATCATATTGATAATATTATTACTCTGCACAACAATAGTTATATCATTAATGTGAACTAATAGTATCACAACTGTATGTTTGTTCTTCTTTGTATAGAATACTACAAAGTTGTATTCTGATTGTGTAAAACCAATTGTATTAAGTATTCAGTATAGAGTTTTATACTATTGTCATCCAGCTTGTTTTAAACTGTATAATGCTTTACACAATTGTAATACTTGTCCAGGTTTTAACTTTATTAAATCACTCAGTAGAGGTTTAATAAATATTATTTTGTTGTTATCTAGTTCTCCATTTAAGTATGCAGATTTAACATCTATTTGATGTATCTTGTAGTTCTTTGAACATCCCTATACAATAGCAAGTCTTATTGAAGATATGTATGTAGTGGGTGCAAATAGATTATTATTATAATAATCTTTGCTGTCTTGTTGAAATATTCCTTGTACAACTAATCTAGCTTTTTGTTTTTTGATAGAATTATCTACTAGACGTTTTGTTTTATATACAAATTGTGTTCCAATAACATTTGTGTTATTAGGAGGATATACTGTCTCCCAAGTATTGGATTGTATTAATTGTTGTACTTTGTTGTCCATAGCTTTATTCTAAAGCTCACAATCACTTCTATTGATTGCTTCTTTATATGATAATGGATCTGTCATTATTTCTGTATGTAGTTTGTTAAATTTGTTAAGATAAATCATAATATTTGTTTCGTCAACGTATGATAGACCTTTTGAGTGTTTACTAGGTAAATTTGTTTCACTCAAACGTTCTGTAGTTTTGCACTTTCGAGTAGAGTGTCTTAGTTACATAGTTTTGTCTGATTCTCAATTGGATTTGTTGTATTATATGTTTTCTACTAACTTCTACATATTTTGTACTTTCTGTTGGTGATTCACTTTCTCTGAGAGTGTTGCTTCATCCTCCATGGATGTACTAAGGTCCTGTTGTAAATGAGGAACTGTTTCAGAGTGATAGTTTGGGTTGTTGCATCCAGGAGAAACATGTTGAAAATGTTTGATTACTTGGGGAGCTTTTGTTTGGGTTTCTAGAACATTCAATCCTATCTTGTTTTCTTTGGATTTTGTTTCAATGTGTGTCTATCCTTGTTTGTGTACTTGGCAGCAGTATTTGTCTCCGTTGCTAGGTCCTTTGGACTCGGATTTGTCATCATTTTCCTTAATATCTAACTTGTTTTCTTAGATGTCTTCCAAGTCCCCTTCAATTTGTGAAGGTTTTGTGTCAAGGAATTGTATATTATGTTTAATAGTTATTTTTCTATCATACCATGTAATGTGACCTTTTGAATTATTGTCGAAACCTATCTATTGTCTGTAATAACCTCTATCTGTAATTTTAGATAGGTTTTCATTCTGTATTATAATGTATTGACCAAATTTGTGTATGTTGTCAATACTAGTATTGTGTCCATATTGTTTATAATAAGGAGTTACATATTCTATTACTCTTCAAGGAGTTCTATTGTGAATATATGCCTGTAACATTGCTGCTTCTGTCTATAAGCATAATGGAATGTTTTGCAAAGTAATAGAGGCATGTATTTGATTAAATATCATTTTATGTGTTTGTTCTGCTACTCCATTCTGTTACAGTGTATGCTTTACTGTTAGTCTGGATTTCGTTCCTTGACTAATTAAGTATTCTTAGAAGAATTTCCTGTAGAATACTCTATTGTTATTGCTTTGCAATTGTTTTATTTGTATACTGTGTTGTGTAAATATGTTTGTGCTCCATTAAACATACTGAGTATATGTATTGTCTTTTGTTTGTAATTTTAATAAAGATACCCAATGTGTTGTGTCATCAACTAATGTTAATAGATATTGTATATTCTTATATCCTTCATAGGATATTGGACCTATTATATCCATATGTATTATATCACTGTAGTTTGCACTTATTTCTGAAGATCTTGTTTTTAAATGTGCTGTTTGTTCAATGTTTGCTTTTATACAATCAACACATTGTTTTTCATCAAAGTTTGTTATCTTTTGAGATAATATTGTTGTGTTGTTCTGTAATAAACGTTTAATATAATCATAACTGATATGACTGAGACGTTTATGTAGATTGTAAACACTGATTCTGCTCATGGAATTCATGTAATGAGTGTTTCTTAATGTATATAAGTTGTTTTCGAGTTTAATTGTTCCTATTTTGTGTTGTCCACAATAAATAATACATTCCACTTGTTTGAACATGAATGTGAAACCGTTGTTACATAATAACACTTGACTTATAAGTGAAAAGTTTAAATCTGAATGATAATAAACATGTGTTAACATTATTTTGCTAATTACAGGATTGTGTGTATTTCCTGAATTTCCCTTTTTAATTTCAATAATCATATCTCTAGCCTTAGTAAGAGTCACTGTTAATTTGTTTGCAAGTGTAACTGTTACTAGGGATACGTTTTGTATGTTTGTAAGGTGAAAGTAATATGGTGTAGTATGAATTGTTACACCAGAATCAATTATATCAATTGTATTAGGGATATATTTATTTATTAGTGTGTTATTTTCGTCCAAGATATTATTATAACATACCCAATTAGTAAATGGGTTGTTTGTGTCTGTGTTCACAATAGTATTTGCCTGCTGAGAGGCTAGTACATCTGTCATTTCAATGTCTGGCACTTGTTTGATGTATGCATTCATACACAGTGTAGTTGCTACTAGTACAGATTTCACTTCCATTGCTTCTATTGTGTTAGCTGAAGGATTAGCCTTTTTGGCTTGGGCATCTAGTGTTGATTGAGTTGGTGACTTCTGGCAATCACAGGAGAAGTGCCCTGATTTGCTGTAATTGAAGCATTTTGATGTAGGGGTCAGTTTGCTTGTATTTTTGTTGTTTCCCTTCTTTCTGTACTTTTTATCTTTTGTACAAAACATATTTGCCTGTCCACATATTGTAGGCTTGTTGTTTATGTATTGTGTAGGGTTTTTGATGCGAAAATCATTAAATGCTTGGTGTAGTACTGTAATAAGTCTTTACAGCTTAATAGGTTGATACTCAGATTCAGGTTTTCCATT
Source organism: Fomitiporia mediterranea MF3/22 (assembly GCF_000271605.1). Lineage (NCBI taxonomy): Eukaryota > Fungi > Basidiomycota > Agaricomycetes > Hymenochaetales > Hymenochaetaceae > Fomitiporia > Fomitiporia mediterranea. The sequence continues at coordinate 3,858,860 of NW_006760387.1, forward strand.
GTAAAACATGTCTCAAGCTTGTTCCATAGCTGTAATAGTACTACTATATTTAGGAGGGGTTGTAGCATAGATAGCTGCTCAATACATAGTGTCTGTAGGTTTTAAATTGTCTGCTACTAGCTGTACATATATCTGCTCTAGTTTATCAAGTACTTGTCCAAAGTTTTTAACATGATTATTACATTTAAATAGTGAAGACTCATTGTATGCTTTACATGTAACTGTATGAGGGTTGAAACATTCTTCTAATCTACTCATAAGAGTTTTAATTGATGTTCCAGTATGTATAAAGTTAGCCATTATATGATCCACTACTTTATCAATTATTGATGCATAGATTGTGTGTGCAACCTCAATGTCTTTAGGCTTTGGTTCATTTGTGAACAAGTGTATATAGCCTGTTGCTACAATAGCAGAGTTAATCTGATACTTCCATATCTTGAATCTGGATGTGTCTTTTAGTTGTACAATGTTGTGTCCAAAGTGTTTAGGTACATCAGCAGGTTTGTAATGACTTGTATTCGTCCTTTACAAGTTATTCAAAGGTGTAGATGAGTTTGGTACAGTTTTGTTTAGCATATAGAGATTGTAGGTACTTGGTGAGTCTATTGTAGATGTATAGTATTAATGTAAAGTAGTGTAGCATAGTCTTGTAGTAGTAATGTAAGGTGTTAAGTAGAGAGTGTAAGGCTCATAACCTGTTAGAATGTGTATTCTTAGGTTATCACACAAGTAATGAGGGTGTAGACCCTGATAATGATGTATATTTAGTTACTAAGTTGCTTGCTTTTATGTTGTTCATTTGTCCATATGTCTTAGACATCCAATGTATCATTATCTTGTATCTGATACTTATTGCATATTCAATACATGTCTTGTATTGTGTATCTGATACATGTCTCTTTGTTCTGTGTCCATTCCAATTGTATGTGTTTTAATCATCTTATCATTACTGTAGTGTCTGTAATTGTATCATTGATTGTAATACATGTTAACAATAACCTACTTGTCTTAAGAGTAAATCAGCTTTCATTATTTGTGTTCCAGGTTTGTGAGTCAGTACAAAGTTAAAGTCCTACAGTTCTAACATCTAGTAGGCTTAGTAGTGGTTGAGCTTCTAAAGTGTCTAGAAGTACTAGAGATTAAGGTGATCACTCTAAATCTCAAACTTCTGTACAGTACTAAGGAGATATTAACACTACTCCTCTAGGGAACAGACAATTACAAGGAGTTCCTTGTCATAAATAGGGTAGTTCTGTTCTGTTACAGAGAGGGATTCTGATTGGAACACTATCAGACACTACTTTCTGTCAATGAACTAGGACAGTACTACTCTATTTGCAAAGTTAGAAGAGTTAGCTTCAACTCAGAACTTGTTCACAACTGTTAGAACTACTAATACAGGCTTACTAGTAATAGCCTACTTAAGGGACTCAAACACAGACTACTACTAATCATCCTATTACTAAGGAACATCTTTGCTAGTAAGATTGTGAAGGGGCCAGACAATAGTACTGAAGCCTTGAATAAAGTATTAGTAGTAGTTCACAAACCTAAGGAATACTTAGACCTGTTTCAGGTTCTAAGGTTGTAACCAGTTCCAAACTGTAGTTACCTTTGCTAGATCTATACAGACCTCTCCTCTACTAATCACAAAGCTCAGATAATCTACTGACTCCTATACAAAAGAGTACTTTGCTTCTCAGAGGAACAGTTTATTATTTTAGAGCTGTTGTAGAACTGCTCAGATTAGTCAGTAATAGTACTCAACTGTCTGGGTGAAGATCAGAATGTTGTCCAGATACACACTAACATACTCTGAGTCAATCAGATCTGTAAGAATGTGATTCATGAATGACTAGAATGTTGTAAGCAAGTTGGTTAGTCTAAAGAACATTACAGTTAGTTTGTACAATCTACAATTAGTTTAGAACACAGTCTTCTACTCATCTCTGTCTCAGATCCAAATATTATTGTACTCTTATCAAATGTCCAACTTAGTGAAAACTCTGAATGTATGTGTCTTATTAATGAGCTCCTGAATCAGGGGGAGTAGGTACTTGTTTTTGACAGTACTCTTATTAAGACAATAATAATCCTAGACTGGGTAGAGCTTTCTATCTTTCTTTTTGACAAAGAAGAAAGGGGAGACTATAGAGGACTTTGAGGGTCAGATCTGGCTGTTCTGAAGATTTTCCTAAAGGAACTTGTTGAGCACCTCCTACTTGTCTCTGTTGAGTGAGTAGACCTTATAATCCTTAGGTTGGAAACTCTTGGTCAATTCAATTGTATAGTCCTAGAGACAGTGTTTAGGAAGCTAGTTGAATTCCTCTTTACTAAAGACTTTAGGGAACTCTTGGACAAAATCTGGCAGGCTAGGTCTATGTGTGTTCTAGAGTAGAGTTGTTCTAAGAGGGTTCTAGACTAGTTCTGTTACAGACATCCTTCAGATTAACTCTGTTCTACCTTAACTAGAATATGTATCCACATATCTATCCTAGTTGAAGAAGAACAACTAGTCACCTTCATCAGAACTGTTAGTAACATTAGAAGTGTTTACATCCACTTAGAACAGTAGTACAAGGTAGCTGTAAGACTTAGGACACTAATTAAACACAAGTGTCTACTCTAACTAGTTAATAGTAGGGTTGTAAGTCTTAAGCCATTTGAATCTAATAAAGATGTTTGCCTTTCTAAGGTTAGTGACTCTGAACTCAATACTTTCCTTATAATCCTGAATAGTCATTCATAGTTGGACAAACTCAGTAATCTGACCATTCTGGTTCAGAGTTCTGTCTACATTGTATACTAGGATTGGAAGTAGAACACATTGAGTAGGGAGGTAGTGTTCCTGTATGAAGGCCTTATTAATGTATGAACTAGTGTATCTACTGTCTACTAGAGCTATTGTTCAGATCTGGGGGGATTCTGAGAAGGGAGCTAAGAGGACAGGGACCTAGAGCTAGTACTTAGAATGTTCTTAAATAAACTACTACTTGTTCTGAAGGGAATGTACAGCTTGTACAGCCTTATTGTCTAAGAGGGTAAGTATATACACTAACATTTCCTTATTAACCTCTCTCTTTCAACAAGGACAGACCTATGTTCTCAGCTGTGAACTCAGCTGAGACTATCCCTACTTAATACTATAGACAAACTACTAAGTAGTGAATAGGGCTAGGTAGTGTTCTGAATGTTCTAAGATCTTAGAACACAGAAGTAGTAGGTCAGATTGTGTAGATTTAGACTTGGATAAAGTGTGAAGAGAAGAATCAAAAGAATCAGAAGAAATAGGAGAACTATCTACTTTTGTTTCTAACTTTTTTCTTTCTAATAAATAATTTTGTTGATTTATTTTTTCTACTTTTTCTACTTTTTCTACTTTTCTTACTTTATTTACTTTTAATCCTATAGTGTCTATTGAATCAAAAGTGACTATTAAAAAATCTGAGTTATAGCCCTTCAGTGTTACATTCACTGTTAGGCCTCTACAAAATCCTAGAGTGTATAGTCAGAGTCTAGGAGTTCTGAGGTGACTTCTAGATTTGTAGAAAAGGCTTCTTACTACAAATCCTACTTATTACTCATTATTACTCTAATGATCTGACAGATATACTATTACTTCTACAGGCAGTCCTTAATCTGGTGCCCTGACTTTCTGTAGACAAAGTATGCTTCTTACTTTCAGGCTTCTCTAATGTTTATTAGAATAGATTGATTGCAAATTATAGGCAGATTGATCTGAGGGCTCAGAACTGTCAGAGCTAGACACATGTGTAAGTGTTCTGTACAGACTTAATGTATCTAAGCTACAGTTTAGTCAAAGGAGATAGTGTGTGTCTTCTACTTAGTGTAAGTGACCAGTTCTAGTATCATTCTAAGGATCTTATCAACCAGTTCTGGGTGAAGAGCTTTTTCAAGCATTCTAATAAGGACATTATTGAACCTGAGTATGAATCCTACCTTCTGAGCCAGGATATTAAACTCCTGAAAAAAGGTATTAGTAGAATGTTTGTCCTGTTGTAGAGACACAAGCTTGTTCTGTACATTGTACTTCTTATTCAGATTAATAAAGGAAGTACAGAGCTACCTTATGAATTCTAAGTATGACTCATTGTTCTAAAGTTGGATTAGGTTTCTGATCTGATAGCCTTTAATCCAGTTCTGGGCCTAGGTGGCTGTGTTACCTTCCTTTATAAAGGAGAGGACAAATAGGACACAATTGAGATCTGAGGATAGATTAGTTAAAGTAGTAGTCATATATAGTTCAACTTAGTACTGAAAGTCCTTAAAGTACTACCTATTAAAGTCTGAAGGGCAGGCTACATACACTTTCTTTCTAGAACAGGTTGCAACTTCTAGAACAATTAGAACAGGTTCTAAAGAGGCTAGGAGTACATAGTTAGTAAAGGCCTCTTAGATAGAGGTCTATACATATTAAGCTAGTTCTACTTGTAACTACTGATCTGACAGGACAGTAGGGGTGGCAGTTAGTATAGAAGGGTCCATGTTTACACTACAAAAGAATCAGTACTAAACTAAAAGGGGTAATGAATAGAAGAAGAGTGGTAAAAGTTTAAAAGGGGTTTAAAATTTAAAAATGTAGAAGAGTTAGAACAAAGAAAAGAGATTGACACAACAGTGAGCACTAATGCTTGAAACATAGGAGAGTTGTAGAGTAGTAATAGGTAGTCTTGATCTAATGTTAGTAACAGTGTAGAGAGGACCTGAAGGCTTAGTAAGGGGACCCAGGCTATAACTATCCTACACAACAGAAATACAGAATGTAAGCACTAGAACATAGTCAGAACTTGTAGAACAGGCAGAGAGAGAGAGTGAGACAAGAGTAGAGTATATAGAGTGAGCCTAAGAGTATAGGACTATCTAGAGTAGACAAGATTAAGACTACTAGACTAGTCTGATCTTATACACCTATATATACTAAACTACACAAGAGTACTCAGAGAGTATGAGCTACTAAGAATGATAAGCCATAAGGAATGAAAGAAAGGGGAGGTCAAAGATAAAGGTACAAGAATGAAGGGATAGACAAAGGGTAAGAGACTATAAAATGAACAAAGAATGAAGGGGTAGTTAAAGGAATAGAATGATAAAGTAAGGAAGGGTAGTAGTAAGAGTCAGTATACATATAGTTTATAGACAACACTCCTAAGGGACAGAAGTCCTGAGTTCCAGTACAGAAGAGTGCAGAACCCTCAGAACTGAAGGTACAAGAGTAGAGAACTGTAACAGTTCTGTTGTCTTAGTACTATAATTCTAGTTTTCCTTCACAACAAAGACTCCTACTGTCTCTACCAGAACTCATTAGCTTCAAACCAGAATACAAAGTAGAGTACATAGTAGATACTAAGCTACTATACAGAAAACTCAAATTCCTTGTTTACTAGAAAGGGTACTCAGTTGAGGAGTACACTTAGGAACCTACTAAGAACCTTGTCTATACTCTTAAGACAATCTAAGATTTCTATCAGCTTCATCCTAGTACTCTGTACAAACTCAGCCTTACAAATTTCTAAGCCCTACTGTTCTGACTTATACTTAATATTAGATTGTACTCTGGATTAGGAAATCCCTAATTGCCTTATGTAGAATTACTGTACTTAGAATGTCTCAGATTATCTATTAGATTGTACTCTGGATTAGAAAATCCCTAATTGTCTTATGTAGAATTACTACTCTTAGAATGTCTCAGATTATTAGACTTCACTATATAGTATATAAGGTAGATACTTGCTTGATGTCTTAATAAGAGAGAGTACTTGAGGCACTCCTACTACACTTATTAAAAGGTTATGAGCCTTAGTGCCTATTGAATGCTCCTACACACTTACTCTTACAGAACATCTTTGCCTCCTACTAGACCACCAAGCCCAAGACCTCCCTCTCCCCCCAAACTCATTACAATGTTGTCTACAATGTATACCTTTATTAACACTATAATGAAGGACTCTGATGTTACAAAGTTCTTTAAGGGAACAGAAAAGTTGGCTGGTGTGAAGGGATACAAGATATAGTGCTTGTACATACACAGTACACTTGCTACCATGATGCTCTTAGACTATCTAGAGCACAATCCCCCTTCCTCTAATGATGCTAGCATATGTACAGGCAACATTTTGTATCATTGTATAATGAAAACAATAACTGATACAATTTATACAAACTTTACAACACATACAAGTATTAGAAGTCTCATAAAGGTGCTTTCTGAACAATACAATGTTCAAACAACAATGATACATACTATAGACATATCTATGTTGTTTATAGTAAAAGGACATGTATTACAGTTTGATAAGATGTTAGACAACATTAAACAAATCTACAGACAGTTGTCTGCACATAATAAA
>NW_006760387.1:3871058-3878318 GCF_000271605.1 Fomitiporia mediterranea MF3/22
TTGTAACATTTATACATGTCAACAATATTACAATTATTAGCAAAACTATTGTTATAATAACAGCATTTAAACATGCATTAAGACAACACATTACATTTACTGACAGTAACAAAATACATTAGTTACTTAGTATTGAAATAAGCTGAGATAGACCTCAACAAATGATTAGCTTATGGCAAAAGCATTATATTGAAAGTATAATCAAGCATTACCACTTTGAAAACAAAAAGGCACTACAAACGCCTATTACTCCTGGAATAGATCTATCTAACAATACAAACAATATGTACAATACAAACGAAAGTAATAATGAAACAACACCATACATGAATATGGTAGGATTGTTAAGATATGTTGCAGACTGTACACAGCCAGACATATCCTATATTACTGGGCAATTAGTGTGCTACTTACAAAAGCCCCAAATGCATCACTACAAAGTAGTGAAACATTACTTTACATATTTAAAATATACAACAAATTGTTGGCTTCAACTTAGAAGCATGAACACTTTAAAACTATGAGGCTATTGTGATACAGATAGATGAATGACAGAAGGACATAAAGTAATAAACAGCTACATCTTTCAATTAGCTAAATTGACCATATCTTGGTCAAGCAAACAGCAAAACCTGGTACTACTATCTGTTTACAAAGTAGAGTTGCAAGTGCTGGCATATACTACTCAAGAAGCCATTTGGCTCAAACAATTTGCTAAAGAAGTACTACAGACTGAATCAGTACCCATTACAATTTATTGCAATAATCAAGGTGTAATAAAGACTGTAAAGTCTGACAAAATAACATACAATGCTTGCACTAAACATCTTGATTTACAAAAAGACTTTGTACAATGTTATATTCAAAACAAATACATTAATGTATACTATGTTCAATCACAGAACCAATTAGCAGACATCCTTACAAAGGCTCTCTACATTCTACAGATCAAGCATCTAAACAAACTATTAGGCATACAGTCTTAGTTCTTAATTAATGCTTGAAGGGGAGTATTAGATTGTACTCTGGATTAGGAAATCCCTAATTGCCTTATGTAGAATTACTACACTTGGAATGTCTCAGATTATCAGACTTCACTATGTAGTATATAAGGTAGATACTTGCTTAATGTCTCAATAAGAGAGAGTACTTAGGGCACTCCTGCTACACTTGTTAAAACTTAAGCTACTAACTAAGTCTAATGTTTACTAATTGAAACAATTAGTTTTAGAGGGAGGGTAATGTTACAGTTCTCTACTCTTGTACCTTTAGTTTTAAGGGTTCTACACTCTTCTGTACTAGAACTCAGGACTTCTATCCCTTAGGGGTACTGTCTATAAACTATATACATACTAACTCTTACTACTTTCTTTCCTTACTTTATCATTCTATTCCTTTGACTACTCCTTTATTCTTTGTTCATTCTATAATCTCTTACCCTTTGTCCATCCCTTCATTCTTTGTACCTTTATCTTTGACCTTTCTTTCTTTCATTCTTTATAGCTTGTCATTCTTAGTAGCTCATACTCTCTAAGTACTCTTGTATAGTTTAGTATATATAAGTGTATAAGATCAGACTAGTCCTGTAGTTTTGATCTTGTCTACTCTAGGTAGTCCTACACTCTTAGACTTACTCTATATACTCTACTCTTGTCTTACTCTCTCTCTCTGCCTGTTTTACAAGTTCTGACTACATTCTAGTACTTACATTCTGTATTTCTGTTGTGTAGGATAGTTGTAGCCTGGGTCCCCTTACTGAGCCTTCAGGTCCTCTCTACACTATTACTAACACTACTTACCTCTAAGATTGTTATAGTAAATACTTAGATATCTGTAGCTTCACATGTACAAACATCTTCTTGTAACAGCTATCTAACAACATGAACCTATAATACTATTAGTAGTAAATCTACTTGTGTTACAGATATGAGAAAGTCCAAAATGTTAGCAACAGTATAGAGGGGACCTAAAGGCTCAGTAAGGGGACCCAGGCTACAACTATCCTACACAACAGAAATACAGAACACAAGCACTAGAACATAGTCAGAACTTGTAGAACAGGCAGAGAGAGAGAGTGAGACAAGAGTAGAGTATATAGAGTAAGTCTAAGAGTATAGGACTACCTAGAGTAGACAAGATCAAGACTACAGGACCAGTCTAATCTTGTACACCTATATATACTAAACTATACAAGAGTACTCAGGGAGTATGAGCTACTAAGAATGATAAGCTACAAAGAATGAAAGAAAGGGAATGTCAAAAATAAAGGTACAAAGAATGAAGGGATGGACAAAGGGTAAGAGACTATAGAATGAATAAAGAATGAAGGGGTGGTCAAAGGAATGGAATAATAAAGTAAGGAAAGGTAGTAGTAAGAGTTAGCATACATATAGTCTATAAACAGTACCCTTGAGGGATAGAAGTCCTGAGTTCTGGTACAGAAGAGTGTAGAACCCTTAGAACTAAAGATATAGGAGTAGAGAATTGTAACATTACCCCCCCTCTAAAACCAATTGTTCTGATTAGTGAACATAGGGCTTAGTTAGCAGCTTAGACATAGGTCAGAACAGTAGGGCTTGGAAATCTGTAAGGCTGAGTTTGTGTAGAGTACTAGGATGAAACTGATAAAAATCTCAGATTGTCTTAGAAGTATGAGTAAGGTTCTTGACAGGTTCCCAAGTGTGCTCCTCAACTAGGTACCCTTTCTAGTAAACAAGGAATTTGAGTTTTCTGTATAGTAGCTTAACATCTACTATGTACTCTACTTTGTATTCCAGTTTGGAACTGATAAGTTCTAGTAAAGGTAGAGGGGGTCTTTGTTGTGAAGGAAAACTAGGATTGTAGTACTGAGACAACAGAACCTTATTAAACACTGAGTGTATGTGCTTCTATATTGTCAGAAGTTAGAGTTTGTAGACAGAGGTACTAACCTTCTTTTTAATAATGAAGGGTCTGAAGCACTTGTTGTCCAACTTCTTTATTGAGTGATCTGAGGTTAGATTAGTAGCTTCTAGTATAACCTTGTTACTAGGCTAGTAATCCTTAGCTACAGATCTCTTCTAATTATAGTTCTACTTTATAACTTATACTACCTTCTCTAAAAGAGCTTATATGTCCTCTCTAGTCCTGTGTATCTGTTCTACAAAGTCTGTTATAGATTCAGAACTACTGTTTCAGTTCAGAACTGTCTCCTAGTACAAATGTCTTCTATGATTGAGGAAGAACAGGGACTGTCCTGTTACAGAGTGTTACTAGTTATTATACACAAATTCTGCTAGAGCTAACTATTCAGACCAATCTGATTACTAATAATTAATAAACATTTAAAGGTAGAGCTTGATCTTCTGATTGACTTACTCAGTTTGACTGTCAGTCTGTAAGTGATACACAGTAGAAGGGTTCTCTTAAATTCTAAGAAGTATATACAAGTTCTGTATGAATTTTGACTCAAATTATGGTCTGTAATCATGAATGAGCTTCTGAGGGAGTCTGTACAACTAGAAGACATGATCCTAATAGATGTACACTATGTCTTCAGAAGTAAGTTCTGTTTGGGTCAGAACTGTGTAAACTTACTTAGAGAATCAGTTAACAATTATACAGATAGTGTTGTAACTCTAAGACTTGGGTAGCTTACTAATCAGGTCTACTAAGACTTCTTCCTAAGAGTGATCTAGAATCTGATACAGATGTAGGAGAGCCTGAACCCTTGTCTAGTAGGCCTTAGTCTGTTAGCACATATTACAACTAGTCACATACTTTAGGATTTCTCTCTACATTCCTAACTACTAGTAGTTCTAAGTAATGAGTTCCTACATTTTGTGTTAGCCTAGATGTTCTACAGTCAGATTGTTGTAATAAGCTCAGACAATGTCCTCCTACAGCTTCTAATCCTTTAGAATGTACAGTCAGTCTTCCTAGTAAACCTGTCCATCCTTATCCTCCTCCTAATCTCTAGCCTACTTCTCTAACTACTTTACTACAACCTGGTCCTGTATGTGTCTTAGAGCTTACTGTATATAAGTAACAAAGTCAACATTCTTAAATTTGAGTCAGATCTCTTAGATTGTCTTAGATGTAAAACAGGAATTGTCTAGGAGAACAAGATTTTTGTTATTATTCTCCCTCCTTTCATAACCTACTTGTCTTAAGAGTAAATCAGCTTTTGTTATTTGTGTTCTAGGTTTGTGAGTCAGTACAAAGTTATAGTTCTACAGTTCTAACATCTAATAGGCTTAGTAGCAGTTGAGCTTCTGAGGTGCCTAGAAGTACTAGAGATTAAGGTGGTCACTCTAAATCTCAAACTTCTGTATAATACTAAGAAGATATTAACACTACTTCTTTAGGGAACAGACAATTGTAAGGAGTTCCTTGTTATAGATAGGGTAGTTCTGTTCTGTTACAGAGAGGGATTCTGATTAGAACACTATCAGACACTACTTTCTGTCAATAAACTAGGACAGTACTACTTTATTCACAAAGTCAGAAGAGTTAGCTTTGACTCAGAACTTGTTTACAACTGTTAGAACTACTAATACAGGCTTGCTAGTAATAGCCTACTTGAGGGACTCAAACACAGACTACTACTGATCATCCTATTACTAAGAAACATCTTTGCTAGTAAGATTGTGAAGGGGCCAGACAATAGTACTAAAGTCTTGAATAAAGTGTTAGTAGTAGTTTACAAACCTAAGGAATACTTGGACCTGTTTCAGGTTCTAAGGTTGTAACTAGTTCTGAACTACAGTTACCTTTGCTAGATTAATACAGACCTCTCCTCTACCAATCATGAAGCTCAGATAATCTACTAACTCCTATACAAAAGAGTACTTTACTTCTTAGAGAAACAGTTTATTATCTTAGAGCTGTTATAGAACTGCTTGGATTAGTTAGTAATAGTACTCAACTGTCTAGGTGAAGATCAGAATGTTGTCCAGATACACACTAATATACTCTGAGTTAATCAGATCTGTAAGAATGTGATTCATGAATGACTAGAATGTTGTAAGCAAGTTGGTTAGTCTAAAGAACATTACAGTCAGTTTGTACAATCTACAATTAGTTTAGAACACAGTCTTCTACTCATCTCTGTCTCAGATCCAAATATTGTTGTACCCTTATTAAACATCTAACTTAGTAAAAACTCTAAATGTATGTATCTTATTAATGAGCTCCTGAATCAGGAGGAGTAGGTACTTGTTTTTGACAGTACTCTTATTAAGACAACAATAATCCTAAACTAGGTAGAGCTTCCTATCTTTCTTTTTGACAAAAAAGAAAGGGGAGACTATAAGGGACTTTAAGGGTTGGATCTAGCTGTTCTAAAGATTTTCCTAAAGGAACTCATTGAGTGCCTCCTACTTGTCTCTGTTAAGTAGGTATACCTTACAATCCTTAAGTTAGAAACCCTTAGTCAATTCAATTACATAGTCCTAGAGACAGTGTTTAGGAAGCTGGTCAAATTCCTCTTTACTAAAGACTTTAGGAAACTCTCAGACAAAATCCAGCAGGCTGGGTCTATGTGTGTTCTAGAGTAGAATCATTCTGAGAGGGTTCTAGACTGGTTCTGTCTTAGACATTCTTTAGATTGACTCTGTTCTGTCTTGACTAGAATATGTATCCACATATCTATCCTAGTTGAAGAAGAACAACTAGTCACCTTCATCAGAACTGTTAGTAACATTAGAAGTGTTCACATTCACTCAGAACAGTAGTATAAAGTAGTTATAAGACTCAGAACACTAATTGAACACAAGTGTCTACTCTAACTAGTCAATAGTAGGGTTGTAAGCCTTAAGCTATTTGAATCTAATGAAGACATCTGTCTTTCTAAGGTTAGTAACTCTGAACTCAATACTTTCCTCATAATCCTAAATAGTTATCCATAGTTGGACAAACTTAGTAATCTGACTATTCTAGTTTAGGGTTCTGTCTGTATTATATACTAGGATTAGAAGTAGAACATGTTAAGTAGGAAGGTAGTGTTTCTACACAAAGGTCTTATTAATACACAAACTAGTACATTTACTGTCTATTAGAACTATTGTTCAGATCTTAGAGGATCCTAAGAAGGGAGCTAAAAGGACAGGGACTTAGAGCTAGTGTTTGGAACATTCTTAGATGAACTGCTACTTGTTCTAAAGGGAATGTACAGCTTGTACAGTCTTGTTGTCTAAGAGAGTAAGTATATATACTAACATTTCCTTATTAACCTCTCTCTTTCAACAAGAACAGACCCATGTTCTCAGCTGTGAACTCAGCTGAGACTATCCCTACTTAATACTACAGACAAACTACTAAGTAGTAAACAGGGCTGAGTAGTATTCTAAACATTCTAAGATCTCAGAATGTAGAAGTAGTAGGTCAGATTGTGTAGATTTAGACTTAGATAAAGTGTGAAGAGAAGAATCAAAAGAATCAGAATAAATAGGAGAACTATCTACTTTTGTTTTTGACTTTTTTCTTTCTAATAAATAATTTTGTTGATTTATTTTTTCTACTTTTTCTACTTTTTCTACTTTTCTTACTTTATTTACTTCTAATCCTATAGTGTCTATTGAATCAAAAGTAACTATTAAAAAATCTGAGTCATAGCCCTTCAGTACTACATTTACTGTTAGGCCTCTATAAAATCCTAGAGTACATAGTTAGAGTTTAAGAGTTCTGAGGTGACTTCTAGATTTGTAGAAAAGGCTTCTTACTACAAATCCTACTTGTTACTCATTATTACTCTAATGACCTAACAGATATACTGTTACTTCTGTAGACAGTCCTTAATTTAGTGCCCTGACTTTCTACAGACAAAGTATACTCCTTACTTTTAGGCTTCTCTAATGTCTATCAGAACAGATTGATTACAAATTACAGGCAGATCAATCTAAGGACTCAGAACTGTTAGAGTTAGACACATGTGTAAACATTCTATACAGACTTGACACATCCAAGCTGTAGCTTAGTTAAAGAAGATAGTGTATGTCTTCTACTCAGTGTAAGTGACCAGTTCTAGCATTATTCTAAGAATCTTATTAACCAGTTCTAGGTGAAGAGCTTTTTCAAGCATTCTAATAAGAACATTATTAAACCTGAGCACAAATCCTGCCTTCTAGGCTAGAATATTAAACTCCTGAAGAAGGTATTGGCAGAATGTTTACCCTGTTACAGAGATATAAGCTTGTTCTGTGTATTGTACTTCTCATTCAGATTAATGAAGAAAGTACAGAGCTACCCTATGAATCTAAATATGACTCATTATCTGAAGTC
>NW_006760387.1:3879679-3888149 GCF_000271605.1 Fomitiporia mediterranea MF3/22
GGTCAAGGAATAGAATGATAAAGTAAGGAAGAGTAGTAGTAAGAGTCAGTACACATATAGTCTATAGACAGTACCCCTGAGAGACAGAAGTCCCAAGTTCTGGTACAGAAGGGTGTGGAACCCTTAGAACTGAAGATACAGGAGTAGAGAATTGTAACACAAAATCTACTAGTAGAGCACATCCTTCATTATTAATTAGAATATTTTGCTACAAAACAGAAAGATTATCCTTTTAAACATACAATTTGTACAAAGAACTAAGGAATCAAGGAATTAACATACTACTTTAATATCTCTATACACTACTAGTAGCTTTACTAAATAGATAGTAAACAGTACTATACTAACCTCTGTCAACTGTAAAAATACTGTGAATGTAAGCTGAATCCAGCTATATGAATAGAGATTAAACATTCATACACACAATATACATACAATTAGTATTAGGATGACAGTGTACATACATACTTACATTCCTATTTTCACAGTAAGAGAGTATCAGACTGTTACAACTGTAATACTTATTAGGATTGTTGTAAAAACTAAGGAAGGGTAAGATATTAGAGTGTAATACACTTTGTTCAGCCCTAATTTCATGTCTCTAACACTTAAGAGGTAGACAGTCATTGTGAGAACATTAATAAGACAATAAGAACTATTATACATACTTGTAACACTTTCACCCTATTCTAAACATATCTTGTATTTGTTAGTAACAGTATAGAGGGGACCTAAAGGCTTAGTAAGAGGACCTAGGCTACAACTATCCTACACAACAGAAATATAGAATGTAAGTACTAGAACATAGTCAGAACTTACAGAATAGGTAGAGAGAGAGAGTAAGACAAGAGTAGAGTATATAGAGTAAGCTTAAGAGTATAGGACTACCTAGAGTAGACAAGATCAAGACTACAGGACCAGTCTGATCTTGTATACCTATATATACTAAACTACACAAGAGTACTCAGAGAGTATAAGCTACTAAGAATGATAAGCTACAAAGAATGAAAGAAAGGGAAGGTCAAAGATAAAGGTACAAAGAATGAAGGGATAGACAAAGGGTAAGAGACTATAGAATGAACAAAGAATGAAGGGGTGGTCAAAAGAATAGAATGATAAAGTAAGGAAGGGTAGTAGTAAGAGTTAGTACACATATAGTTTATAAACAGTACCTCTAAGGGACAGAAGTCCTAAGTTCTAGTACAGAAGGGTGTAGAACCCTTAGAACTGAAGGTACAAGAGTAGAGAATTGTAACATCACCCTCCCTCTAAAACCAATTGTCCTAATTGGTGAACATAGGACTTAGTTAGTAGCTCAAGTATAGGTTAGAATAGTAAGGCTTGGAAATCTGTAAGACTGAGTTTGTACAGAGTACCAGGATGAAGCTGATAGAAATCTCAGATTGTCTTAGAAGTATAGGTGAGGTTCTTAGTAGGTTCCCAAGTATGCTCCTCAACTAGGTACCCTTTCTAGTAAACAAGGAATTTGAGTTTTCTACACAGTAACTTAGTATCTACTATATACTCTACTTTGTATTCTAGTTTAGAGCTAATAAGTTCTGGTAGAGGTAGAGGGGGTCTTTGTTGTGAAGGAAAACTAGGATTATAGTACTGAGACAACAGAACCTTATTAAACACTGAGTATATACACTTCTATATTGTTAGAAGTTAGAGTTTGTAGACAGAGATACTAACCTTCTTTTTAATAATAAAGGGTTTAAAGCACTTGTTGTCCAACTTCTTTATTAGGTGATCCAAGGTCAGATTAGTAGCTTCTAGTATAACCTTGTCACTAGGCTAGTAATCCTTAGCTACAGACCTCTTCCAATCATAGTTCTACTTTATAACCTATACTACCTTCTCTAAAAGAGCTTGTACATCCTTCCTGGTTCTGTGTATCTGTTCTACAAAGTCTGTTATAGATTCAGAACTACTGTTCTAGTTCAGAACTGTCCTCTAGTACAGATGTCTCTTATAATTAAGGAAGAACAGGGACTGTCCTGTTACAGAGTGTTACTAGTTATTGTATACAAATTCTGTCAGAGCTAACTATTCAGACCAATCTGATTACTAATGATTGATGAACATTCAGAGGTAGAGCTTGATCTCCTAATTGACTCACTCAGTTTGACTGTTAGTCTGTAAGTAATATATAGTAGAAGGGTTCCCTTGAATTCTAAGAAGTGTATACAAGTCCTACATGAATTTTGACTCAAATTATAGTTTGTAATTGTGAATGAGCTTCTGAGGGAGTCTATACAGCTAGAAGACATAATCCTAATAGATACACACTATACTTTCAGAAGTGAGTTCTGTTTGAGTTGAAACTGTATAAACTTACTTAGAGAATTAGTTAACAATCACACAGATAGTGTTATAACTCTGAGACTCAGGTAGCTTACTAATCAGGTCTACTAAGACTTCTTCCTAAGAGTGATCTAGGATCTAATACAAATGTAGGGGAGTCTAAACCCTAGTCTGGTAGGCCTTAGTCTGTTAGTACATATTATAACCAGTCATATACTTTAGGATTTCCTTCTACATTCCTGGCCACTAGTAGTTCTGAGTAATGAGTTCTTACATTTTGTGTCAGTCTAGATGTTCTATAGTTGAATTGTTGTAATAAGTTTAGACAATGTTCTTCTACAGCTTCTAATCCTTCAGAATGTACAGTTGGCCTTTCTAGTAAACCTATCTATCTTTATCCTCCTTCTAATCCCTAGCTTACTTCTCTAGCTACTTTACTACAACCTAGTCCTGTATGTGTCTCAGAGCTTACTGTATATAAGTGACAAAGTTAACATCCTCAGATTCAAGTCAGATCTCTTGGATTGTCTCAGACACAAAACAGGAATTGTCTAAGAGAACAAGATTTTTGTTATTATTCTCCTCCCTTTCATAACCTACTTGTCTTGAGAGTAAATCAGCTTTCATCATTTGTGTTCTGGGTTTGTAGGTCAGTACAAAGTTGTAGTCCTATAGTTCTAACATTTAGTAAGCTTAATAACAGTTAAGCTTCTGAGACACCTGGAAGTACTAGAGATTAAGGTGATCACTCTAAATCTTAAACTTCTGTACAGTACTAAGAAGATATTAATACTACTCCTCTAGGGAACAGACAATTGTAAGGAGTTCCTTGTTATAAATAGGGTAGTTCTGTTCTGTTACAGAGAGGGATTCTAATTAGAACACTATCAGACACTACTTTCTGTTAATAAACTAGGACAGTACTACTCTATTTGCAAAGTTGGAAGAGTTGGCTTCAACTCAGAACTTGTCTGTAACTGTCAGAACTGTTAATACAGGCTTACTAGTAATAGTCTACTTGAGGGACTCAAACACAGACTGCTACTGATCATCCTATTACTAAGGAACATCTTTACTAGTAAGATTGTAAAGGGGCCAAGTAATAGTACTAAAGTCTTAAATAAAGTATTAGTAGTAGTTTACAAACCTAAGAAACACTTAGACCTGTTTCAGGTTCTAAGGTTGTAACCAGTTCCAAACTACAGTTACCTTTGCTGGATCTATACAGACCTCTCCTCCACCAATTATGAAGCCTAGATAATCTACTAACTCTTGTACAAAAGAGTACTTTACTTTTTAAAGGAACAGTTTATTATTTTAGAGCTGTTGTAGAACTGCTCAGATCAGTCAGTAATAGTACTCAACTGTCTGAGTGAAGATCAGAATGTTGTCCAGATACACACTAACATACTCTGAGTTAATCAGATCTGTAAGAATGTGATTCATGAATGACTAGAACATTGTAAGCAAGTTAGTTAGTCTAAAGAACATTATAGTCAGTTTATACAATCTACAATTAGTTCAGAACACAGCCTTCCACTCATCTCTGTCTTGGATCTGAATATTATTGTATCCCTATTAAATGTCCAACTTAGTGAAAACCCTAAATGTATGTATCTTATTAATGAGCTTCTAAATTAGAGGGAGTAGGTACTTGTTTTTAACAGTACTCTTATTAAGATAACAATAATCCTAGACTAGGTAGAGCTTCCTATCTTTCTTTTTAACAAAGAAGAAAGGGGAGGCTATAAAGGACTTTAAAAGTCAGATCCAGCTATTCTAAAGATTTTCCTAAAGGAACTTGTCAAGCACCTCCTACTTGTCTCTGTTAAGTAGGTAGACCTTACAATCTTTAGGTTGGAAACTCTTAGTCAATTCAATTGTATAGTTCTAGAGACAGTGTTTAGGAAGCTAGTCAAATTCCTCTTTACTAAAGACTTTAGGGAACTCTTAAACAAAATCTGGCAGGCTAGGTCTACATGTATTCTAGAGTAGAGTTGTTCTGAGAGGATTCTAGACTGGTTCTGTTTCAGACATCCTTTAAATCAACTCTGTTCTACCTTGACTAGAATATGTATCTACATATTTATCCTAGTTAAAGAAGAACAACTAGTTATCTTTATTAGAACTGTTAGTAACATTAGAAGTGTCTGTATCTACTTAGAACAGTAGTGTAAGGTAGCTGTAAGACTTAGAACACTAATCAAACATGAGTGTCTACTCTAACTAGTTAATAGTAGGGTTGTAAGCCTTAAGTCATTTGAATCTAATAAAGATGTCTGTCTTTCTAAGGTTGGTGACTCTGAACTTAATACTTTCCTTATGATCCTAAATAGTCATCCATAGTTGGACAAACTTAGTGATCTGACTATTCTGGTTTAGGGTTCTGTCTGTATTATATACTAGAATTAGAAGTAGAACACATTAAGTAGGGAGATAGTGTTCCTACATAAAGGCCTTATTAATGTACAAACTAGTGTATTTACTGTCTACTAGAGCTATTGTTCAGATCTGGGGGAATCCTAAGAAGGGAGCCAAGAGGACAGGAACCTAGAGCTAGTACCTGAAACATTCTCTAATAAACTACTACTTGTTCTGAAGGGAATGTACAGCTTGTACAACCTTGTTGTCTGAGAGGGTAAGTATATGTACTAACATTTCCTTATTAACCTCTCTCTTTTAACAAGGACAGACTCATGTCCTCAGCTGTGAACTCAGCTGAGACTATCCCTGCTTAATACTATAAACAAACTACTGAGTAGTAAACAAGGCTAGGTAGTGTTCTAAACATTTTAAGATTTTAGAACACAAAAGTAGTAGGTCAGATTGTGTGGATTTAGACTCAGATAAAGTGTGAAGAGAAGAATCAAAAGAATCAGAAGAAATAGGAGAACTATCTACTTTTGTTTTCAACTTTTTTCTTTCTAATAAATAATTTTGTTGATTTATTTTTTCTACTTTTTCTACTTTTTCTACTTTTCTTACTTTATTTACTTCTAATCCTACAGTGTCTATAGAATCAAAAGTAGTTATTAAAAAATCTGAGTCATAACCCTTCAGTACTACATTTACTGTTAGGCCTCTACAAAATCCTAGAGTATATAGTTAGAGTCTAGAAGTTCTAAGGTGACTTCCAGATTTGTAGAAAAGGCTTCTTACTACAAATCCTACTCATTACTTGTTATTACTCTAATGACCTGACAGATATACTGTTACTTCTGTAGACAGTCCTTAATCTAGTACTCTGGCTTTCTGTAAGTAAAGTATACTCCTTACTTTTAGGCTTCTCTAATGTTTATCAGAATAGATTAATTGTGAATTACAGGCAGATTAATCTGTGGACTTAGAACTGTTAGAGCTGGACACATGTACAGGCATTCTATACAGACTTAACACATCTAAGCTACAGCTTAGTTGAAGGAGATAGTGTGTGTCTTCTACTTAGTGTAAGTAACCAGTTCTAATATTATTCTAAGAATCTTATTAACTAGTTCTAAGTAAAGAGCTTTTTCAAGTATTCTAATAAGGACATTATTGAACCTAAGTATGAATCCTACCTTCCAGGCCAGGATATTAAACTCCTGAAAGAAGGTATTAGTAGAATGTTTGCCTTGTTACAGAGACACAAGCTTGTTCTGTATATTACACTTCTTATTCAGATTAATAAAGGAAGTACAGAGCTGTCTTATGAATTCTGAATACAACTTATTGTTCTGAAGTTAGATCAGGCTTCTAATCTAATGTTCTTCAATCCAGTTCTGGGCCCAGGTGGCTGTGTTGCCTTCCTTTATGAAGGAGAGGATGAATAGGACACAATCAAGATCTGAGGATAGATTGATTAAAGTAGTAACTATGTATAGTTTGACTTAGTACTAGAAGTCCTTAAAGTACTACTTATTAAAGTCTAAAGGGTAGGCTACATACACTTTCTTTCTAGAACAGGTTGTAACTTCCAGAACAATCAGAACAGGTTCTGAAGAGGCTGAGGGTATGTGATTAGTAAAGGCCTCTTAGATAGAGGTCTACATATATTAAGCTAGTTCTACTTGTAACTACTAATCTAGTAGGACAGTAAGGGTGGCAGTTAGTGTAGAAGGGTTTATGTTTACACTACAAAGGAATTGGCACTAAACTAAAAGGGGTAATGAATAGAAGAAGGGTGGCAAAAGTTTAAGAGGGTTTAGAAAGTTTAAAATTTAAAAATGTAGAAGGGTTAGGACAAAGAAAAGAGATCAACACAATAGTAAGTACTAATGCTCAAAATGTAGGAGAGTTGTAGAGTAGTAATAGGTAGTCTTAATCTAATGTTAGTAACAGTGTAGAGAGGACCTAAAGGCTTAGTAAGAGGACCCAGGCTACAACTATCCTACACAACAGAAATACAGAATGTAAGTACTAGAACATAGTTAGAACTTGTAGAATGGGCAGAGAGAGAGAGTAAGACAAGAGTAGAGTATATAGAGTGAGTCTAAGAGTACAGGACTATCTAGAGTAGACAAGATTAAGACTATAGGACCAGTCTAATCTTGTATACCTATATATACTAAACTACACAAGAGTACTCAGGGAGTATGAGCTACTAAGAATGATAAGTCATAAAGAATGAAAGAAAGGGAAGGTCAAAGATAAAGGTACAAAGAATAAAGGGATGGACAAAGGGTAAGAGACTATAGAATGAACAAAGAATGAAGGAGTAGTCAAAGGAATAGAATGATAAAGTAAGAAAGGGTAGTAGTAAGAGTCAGTACACATATAGTTTATAGACAGTACCCTTAAGGGACAGAAGTCCTGAGTTCTAGTACAGAAGGGTGTAGAACCCTCAGAACTGAAGGTATAAGAGTAGAGAATTGTAACAGTATTACTACATGTCTTAATATTGTGTAGATTGGGAAACTTGACAGTAACCTAGGATCCTGTCTAATAAGGTACTAGGCAAGTGAGTAGAGTCAATGTACTCACAATTTGGCTTTACTGACTGTTGTCTGAGTACAGGACTGCTTTGTACACTATTGTACAACTGTTATATGAGAAGCTAACAAGTTCTAAATTTCTGAGATTTTTTGTCAGATTTTGCATTATAGTAATAGTGGTGGACAAAAGGAAAGGTGTGTTACACTCACAGGGAAGAGGTAGAATGCTAGTATGATTGAGGACAATATGTATTATTGTAGAAGAATAGTATAAATACAACCCAACTATAGAAGAATGATTTTCAGTGTTTGATAGTTGAATGTAGCAGTTGTGCCAGCAACACAGAGTTTGCTAGGGCTGAGTCTGACTCAGTAGACACAGGCACCTACACATTCTAGCCAGGTACTTATCCTGATTCCTATATACTAGTCTATCAATTCTGCTCAACTCTTATTTCCTCCTACCACACAACCTATATTCCTCTTAATACAACTGACACTCTTGCCTTGTTTGACCTTTCTCTCCATATTTACTGTTTTCCTTCACCTTTTTAAAAAATCTCTGTCAATCTTCATGTCTAGTTTCCTACATCTCTAATATTTATCTCTATTATAGTTTTATTTCTCCTGTTTCTGAATCCCTCCAACTTCCATAGAAAATCAAAATTTCCTTTCCATCCTGTTAAACTCCTATACACCTTGTCTCTACACACTGACTATAATTTTTGAACAAATTGCCAAACAGTAATACACTAAATACATTAGTTAGACAGTACAGTACTACAATCTATAAGGCTCTTCTTTGTGAGCTGAATACTCTCTTTTGCCTTTACTGTATAATTAACTTGGACAGATAAAGGTGTAGTATCAACCACCATGTTCTAGTACACTCTTCACATTAGACTATGAATGCCTTTTCCCTGGAGGCAGCACTCAAACTAGTCTGTACAATACAATCACCAAAGACTAGTACTCTACACATAGTGTATATACTTACACATGTAAAATTTCCCACATATACACATACATGTGTATAATTACAGGCATAAACTGGGTCAGCAGGACCCATATACAATACACTACTTCTGTATACAGTATATACAGCATATACACTGTGCCAAATATAACAAGATACTTTACATTAAAATAGCTTATAAAAGTACACTATCATCTTTCAAAACAAATGCTTGATATTACTGAGCTAAGAAAATGTATTGTAGTACTGTTTACACACAGAAATAAGACAGTTGAGT
>NW_006760387.1:3889856-3901907 GCF_000271605.1 Fomitiporia mediterranea MF3/22
GTTTAAAAGTAAAACCAAATTATTTTATAAGTCTGACAGAGTGATTGTTAACAATATTAATATATATAATTGCATATTATCTTACTAGAAGTATTGTAATTAACTTACAAGTACAATGTATTACTTTTATGACTATTATAATCAATCAACTATTGTTACAAATAACTTATAATATAATTTTAGCAGATTATAATAAGAGTTAAGTGCTTGTATCTCACATGTAATGTTGTAATAATACTATTAGTAAGCTTACTTGCTCTAAAGCATGTTTGTAGTTTAATAGAAACTTTGTATATTTCTTACATTTATATACAATCATTATAATTACATTACAAGTAAAATATAAGTATTATTTTAGAATGTAATGCTTATGAAATCATTTTATTAGATTACTTTTGCTATTATTAAATACATTTGTTGCGACTTTTTCGTGATGTGGTATACACATACGCGCGTAAATATACGCCCGTATTTTCAGCTAAAATTTTCTCTTACGATACGGTGCGTAAGCATATACGCTGCAAGCGTATCCGTAAATTACGCTACGGTGCGGAGCACTACCAAAGACGGGCAAATATGGCTTCTTATACTCACGAAAATAATAACACAAATTAATGCTTTTACCGTACTTTACCATACCTTCATACTTATGCAGCCTCTAGCAGGCGAGCAACAAGCTTCTTCCCACTCACTTTATTTTCCTTTAAACACTACAAACCATCAGGGATCCCGACCAGGCCATTAGGAAGCATCTCGATGCGGTTCGGCTACCGCATCAACACATTAGACCACCTTTTATCCAAACCCAGAGATCACACACCTTAATCGCTCCATTTTCAAGCAGGTGTGCCAACTTGCTTGCTAAACTTGCGGCGAGCTGTCGCAACTCAGGCATATGGAAATCCGCAAAAATAGTATCAATGACTGGCTTCCCTTTGTTCTTATCGATCTTTGCTCCTTGAATAAAAACTAGTGTCCCGCCAGGCGCAAGGACGTCCCACGCCTGTTGCTGTGTAGATTGCTCGGATACCGCATCATATATCAACTCGACCGGCGTATCGCCGAGGACCATTTTGACTTCGATTAGAACGTTAGCTTTGCGATCAATTACGTTTGTTGCACCGATTGATTCGAGAAAGTTGGAATTATGTAAGGAAGTAGTTGTGACGATGAGAGAAAACCCAGAGAGATTTGCGAGCTGTATGGCTACAAAGACGTCCGCATCAGCGCGTCCAAAGCATACGTCTGTGATAAAGTTACTTACCGTACTGGCCCACGGTGGATGATCCTCCGAAAATGACAATAGGCTTTCCACGATATAGATCTTCACCATCTTCCACCCAACAAGGTGTATATTTCTGGACTCCGGCTGGTCTGTCCCCGTAAAGACCTATAGCTGCAGTTGCGATGCCGAGAGGGATAGACGCTGCCTCGTCGAAGGAAATATTCTTCGGTAGCTAAAGAACATGTTGCATTGGAAGAGCCTCTGAATAGACATGGAAATGGACTGACCTTCACTGCAATTTTAGCTGGCACCGTTGTGTACTGTTGGAATGTAGCCTTGTCATTCGAAAAGAAAGTTCCTTCATGGGCACTAGAAATGAGAGTGAGACTGGTTAGAGAGTACATGCGAAAAGATGTTATACACTCTGTCGCCCTTCGCAAATCCTTGCACGTCTTCACCCACCTCCTCCACAGTCCCAGCCGAATCGGTCCCGAAGATAACAGGATAAGCAGGTACGAAGAAGTTGAATTCACGTCTTTTCCAGTCTGCTGGGTTCAAAGCAGTCGCATGGATCTTCTCCAGGTCCGGGTTTCGGGATAGACGTTTGTCTAACACGAAACCCGCCCTTAGGGGATTCAAGAAAAAGTGCCTTTTGTTCAGCAGTTGACAGGGATATATGTTGATAATGAGATGGGGACAAGTCGATCGTTCCTGTATCTAGTCTTATATTGATTCGTGTAAATAGAAAGCAACATCGTGCATGGGCGTTTCTTAGCAATCCCGAAGCACAGGCACAAACGAAAAGCTCTTAGTAAAGCGTCCCCTTCGCAGTCCTAGTTCCATTATATTGCTATCCAAGTCATTCCCGAGACGGTCTTTAGGGGTTGATGAGACAAGGAACCCAGGTCGTACATGGTACGTGATGCAGCAAGCTATTAAAGCAATTCAGAATGTACAAGCAGAGGGATTTTGACCATAGAATGGAATAGATAAGCTTGAACAGAGAACATATTGCCTTGCACTAGGCAGGAGATGTTCCTTTGATAGTAGAAAACTGGCATTTCTGCTCACTGAATTTTAACAAGCATAGCAGGAGTGCCCCAAGTTCTCTCTCTTATTAAGACATCAAGCAAGTGTCTGCCTTATATACTACATAGTGAAGACTGATAGTCTGAGACATTCCAAGTGCAGTAACTCTACATAAGGCAATTAGGGATTTCCTAATCCAGAGCACAATCTAATACTCCCCTTCAAGCATTAATTAAGAACTAGGACTGTATGCCTAATAGTTTGTTTAGATGCTTGATCTGTAGGATGTGGAGAGCTTTTGTAAGGATGTCTACTAATTGGTTCTGTGATTGAACATAGTATACATTAATGTAATCATTTTGAATGTAACATTGCACAAAGTCTTTTCATAAATCAAAATGTTTAGTGCAAGTATTGTATGTTATTTTGTCAGACTTTATAGTCTTTATTACACCTTGATTATCATAATAAATTGTAATGGGTACTGATTCAGTCTGTAGTACTTCTTCAGCAAATTGTTTGAGCCAAATGGCTTCTTGAGTAGCATATGCTAGCACTTGCAACTCTGCTTTGTAAACAGATAGTAGTACCAGGTTTTACTGTTTGCTTGACCAGGATATGGTTGATTTAGCTAATTGAAAGATGTAGCTGTTTATTGCTTTATGTCCTTCTGTCATTCATCTGTCTGCATCACAATAGTCTCATAGTTTTAAGGTGTTTGTGCTTCCAAGTTGAAGCCAGCAATTCATTGTATATTTTAAATACACAAAGCAATGTTTCACTACTTTGTAGTAATACATTTAGGGCTTTTGTAAGTAGCACACTAATTGCCCAGTAATATAAGATATGTCTGGCTGTGTGCAATCTGTAACATATCTTAATAATCCTACCATATTCATGTATAGTATTGTTTCATTATTACTTTCATTTGTATTGTATGTATTGTTTGTATTGTTAGATAGATCTATTCTAGGAGTAATAGGCATTCATAGTGCCTTTTTGTTTTCAAAGTGGTAACACTTGATTATACTTTCAATATAATGCTTTTGCTGTAAGCTAATCATTTGTTAAGGTCTATCTCAGCTTATTTTAATACTAAGTAACCAATGTATTTTGTTACTGTTAGTAAATGTAATGTGTTGTCTTAATACATGTTTAAATGCTGTTATTATAGCAATAGTTTCACTAATAATCATAATATCATCAATGTGTATAAATGTTACAAGAATTGTTTTATTATTTTGTTTCTTGTAAAATACAGTGTGATCATAATTAGCTTGTTCTAATCTAATCTTAAGCAGTAGTTTGGTAATCTTCTTATACTATTGTCTACCTGCTTGTTTCAATCTGTATAATGCTTTATTTAAGTGTAACACCTGTCCAAGTTTAATATCCATAAGTAGCCTGCCTGGCAGCAGTTTCACATAAATGAGTTTGTCCTCATTTAGTTCTCTGTAAAGATATGCAGATTTTACATCTATCTAATGTATTTCATTGTTCTTAGATGCTGCCTAAGATAACAATAATTGTACTATTAATAGTTTTGTTACTGGAGCAAATAAGTTGTCAGAATAGAAGTCTATTCCATTCTTTTGAGTGTATCCTTACACTACAAATCATGCTTTGTATTTGTCTATTTGACTGTTAGCCAGTCTTTTGATTTTATAGACAAATTTTGTTTCAATTATATTTGTATTTGTAGGGGGGATAGCATATATCTATGTGTTTCATTGTTGAAGTGACTGTATTTCATCCTTCATAGCTTTGATCCACTGTTCTTTGTCTATACATGTTATAGCATTGTAATACATTAATAGATTGTTATAGATTTTGTTGAGGAATTTGTTAAAATCTGTTAGATACATAGCTAGGTTTATATTGTCTTTGTAATTTAAACCTATAGTTCATTTAACCAGTCTTCACTCTTGTGTAGAGTGTTGTATGACAGGTTCTTTATCTTTATTATTGTTATTAGGAAGAGTTTTATTATTGTTTGATGTATCACTATTATAGTTATTCTCCCCTTCAATCCTAGACATTAGTTTGTCTATGAATTGTACATTGTGTTCAACAGTAACTTTATTATTATGGCACACTAAGTGACCTTTACTGTTGTTATCATAACCTAGCCATTGTGTGTATTAGCCTCTAGATTGTAGTTTATGTGTTCATTTGTTCTGTATGATACAATATGTACCAAATTCTCATATATTATCTATTTAATAATGTTCATTATACTGTTTGTAATATAGTGTTGCAAAATTAATAGTAACTCTCAGCATTCTGTTATAAATAAACATTTGATATTGTACCACATATACCTAGAATTTCATAGGTAACTTTACTGATAACAGACACATACATACACTGTTAAAGATAGTCTTATACATACATTCTGCAACTCTGTTCTGCTACAGTGTATTGTGTACTGTTAATCTATGTATTATTCCTTGACTTTCAATATATGTAGTGAAGTCTTTACTTAGGAATACTGTATTGTTATCACTTTAGAGAGTTTTAACTCTTATACTGTACTGTGTAAAGAGTCTCATTGTATGCTTTACATATTTAGTGAAAGCATTGCTTTTATGCTACATAGGTAGTATAGTTACCCATTGTATAGTATCATTTACAATAGTAAAAAGATATTTGTATTTGCTGTAAGCTTGTACTGGGGCAGGTCCCCAAATATTAATGTGGAGATAATCTCCATAACATTGTGTAAGAGGTGTTGTTTGTATTTTTGGTATTTCATTACATTGTATGTTTGCTTTGATACAATCTGTACACTGTGCATTTTTATCATCTGTTATCCTTTGACTTATAATCTCAGAATACTCTTGTATGAGTTTGTACAAGTAATCAAAATTAACATGACCTATTCATTGATGTAAATCAACAATAGTGATTGTGTTAATAGATTGTTTATTATGATGAGAAACTATCATATACAAGTTATTTCATACATGTATTTCAATAATCTTTGTATGAGCAGGAGAATAAATAATACATTCATTGTTTGTTTTCATTAAAACATATCCTACTTTGTATAATAGTACTTTACTAACAAGTGTAAAGTTCAGATTAGGATGATAGTATATGTTTTGTAGTAAAATCATATTCACCTTAGTATGCTCATTAGCTTTGTCTTGTAGTTTTACATTAAATGTCATTACTCTACTTTTACTAAGTATGAATGACAATTTATTTACAATTGTAACATTTATTAGGGTCAAGTTCCAAATGTTTGTAAGACAGAACAAGTATGGAGTAGTGTGTACATTTGCACCAGAGTCTAATATATCAATACAATGTATTAGTTTAGTATCATTATAATGTATTATATTGATACATATGTTTGGATTGTAATTGAACTCCTTAATGACTTCTTTTGTATTGTCAAATGAGTTCATAAAGTCATCTACTTGTATGACACTATCCTCTTGTACTTTGAATGCTGAAAATACATTAGATTCAGCAGATAGAGTAGATTAAACAGGTAAGCTGCTAGAACTTGATACTGAGGCTTCTGTAATTACAGACTCTAGCATTAGTATTTTATTAACATCTTTAATGAATACTGTTTTGTTATTGTCTTTAATAAATACTGCTGTATTAAGTGCAGGTTGAGACAGTATAGTAGTAGTAGTAGAAGTAGTAACTGTTTGCTTATACTTTTTCTTTCAAGCTTCTGTTGTTTTGCTTATTAGAGGATTTCAGTAGTCTTTTAACATATGCCTGTACTTATTACAGTTGTAGCATTTAACTTTATTATAAGGCTTCATTTTGCCTTTAGCTACACTTTTGCCTTTTGTTTGTAGGCTGTCTCATTCAGTATCTTGTTTTGTTTGAGAGTACTAAGAATGATACTTAGTATATGTGTTTCATAATTTGTGTATCAACTTAGCTAGTGTCAGAATGTCTTTCTGAGCTACTGTAACTGTTAGTAGTTGATTATAATAAGTAATCTGCCTGTCTAACATTGTTACTACCCATCTATACTCACAAGGAGTAGCAAGGTTAATTGCTAAAATGTATGTATTGTTATTGAGGGCTTTATTATGTACAGACAACTGTCTGTAGATTTGTTCAATGTTGTCTAACATTTTATCAAACTGTAATACATACTCTTTTACTGTAAACAATGTAGATATGTCTACAGTATGTGTCATTATTGTTTGAACATTGTATTGTTCAGAAAGCACCTTCATAAGACTTCTAACACTTGTATGTGTTGTGAAGTTTGTATAAATTGTATCAGTTATTGTTTTCATTATACAATAATACAAAACATTGCTTGTACATATGCTAGCATCATTGGAGGAAGGGGGATTGTGCTCTAGATGGTCTGAGAGCATCATAGTAGTGAGTGTACTGTGTATGTGTAAGCACTATATCTTGTATCCCTTTACACTAGCCAACTTTTCTGTTCCCTCAAAGAACTTCATAATGTCAGAGTCCTTCATCATAGTGTTAACAAAGGTATACATCATAGACAACATTGTAATAGGTTTGGGGGGAGAGGGAGGTCTAGGGCTTGGTGGTCTAGTAGGAGGCAAAGGTGTTCTGTAAGAGCAAGTGTGTAGGGGCATTCAATAGGCACTAAGGCTCAGAACCTTTTAACAAGCATAGTAGGAGTGCCCCAAGTACTCTCTCTTATTGAGACATCAAGCAAGTGTCTGCCTTATATACTACATAGTAAAGACCAATAGTCTGAGACATTCCAAGTGTAGTAACTCTACATAAGGCAATTGGGGATTTCCTAATCCAGAGTGCAATCTAATACTGAAGCAATGAATTCCACATAGCTGTAGGCAACAAAATTTCGACAAAATTGTCATACAACCAACAAAGCACATTTCTATATATGGGCTATTTCTATTACACATCAAATGTCCTCACAGCACCTTGTACTTCCTTTTCTTTTTGTCCTACCTTTCCCCTTTAGCTTTATTTTCTTTACAGTCTTCCCTAAATATCAGATTCA
Organism: Fomitiporia mediterranea MF3/22; assembly: GCF_000271605.1. Lineage (NCBI taxonomy): Eukaryota > Fungi > Basidiomycota > Agaricomycetes > Hymenochaetales > Hymenochaetaceae > Fomitiporia > Fomitiporia mediterranea. The sequence goes on from NW_006760387.1 coordinate 3,897,098, forward strand.
CTTCCTTTTAGTTCTTTTCTATTCCAGCAATAATTTTATTTTTCCTGCTCGCGAATCACTCCACTATCTTCACAGATCAAACTTGCTAACAACATTTAGCAAATTGATCAACAGTACTACAAATATTAGACCAATACAAACGTGCAAATTCCAGAGATAAAGCAAGAGGGACTAGGAAAACAAGATTAATGCAAAGGGTTTTGTCTTTGATTGGGAAGGATAACTTAAGGCAAGCCCTTCGCTGGAGAAACTCGGCATACTCATGTGCAATTAAATTATCGAGGTCACTGAAGGATGCATCGCATAGCGACCACTTGCACTTATAAGGGAGTGCAGTGGGCTGAAAATGCTGGGTGCGCACTAGGGCAGTGTCCCAGCTGCCTTTAAGAATGACTGAAATTGTGCAAGAATTGAGTCTGTTGTAGACGTCCTGGCTAATGAGATCCAACGCCAAGCCTAAATGCTGTGTGTCTGGCCGAGTAGAGGTATCCTGGCACCAACAGTGCTCAAGGAGTGTTCAGATGGTGGGCGTGATACAAGGATCAGAAGGCTTCTTGGGTCGACCATCCTCCAGGACGACTTTGAATAGGATGGCAGGGTCGTTCTTCAATTCTGCAAACGGGAGCTTCCCTGTCAGTACCTATAAATGTTGTAAGACCATATACAGCCCATAGTGTCGTTCTGCTCACTTCTAGGATTGTCATTGTGAATGCCTATACATCTGAGGCTTTGGTCGTACGAATTGTCTTGTCTTGTCTAGTTGCCTGCAACAACTCCACAGCCATCCAACGGCATGTTCCCATGATGCTCTGGGTAGTAAAACCACTCGCATCACAAATGCGAGAAAGTCCAAAATCCGCCAGTAAGGCATGCCCATCTCCGTCGATCAGGATATTTTGCTGCTAGGACGAGAATACGGTATAATGGCTATTAGAATATATTCCGTGAACGTGCATAAGTGGAACGACGCACCGCTTTGATATCCCCATGCACCACGGGTGGATTTGCCGAGTGGAGGGCGGACAGTACCGCACCAACTTCTATTAGCTGAAGAAGTGACACGTAAGTAAGAATCCAATCGCAAGATTAGACATCTTTAAACGTACAATGCGCATGCGACCAGCGTGAGGTTGGCAGCGGATATACGTGCTGGCGTCCCCATTTGTGCAGAAAGGAACTACCAGACCCATGAATTCCTGGTACTCAAAAGTAGGATTATCGCAGAAACCAAGAAATGGTAAGATATTGGGGTGCGAAACGCTCTGCAGAGCCCTGATTTCACGTTCCCAGCGCTTAGGAGGTAAAGTAGACATCGTAAGGCATCAATAGAGCAAGGGGGATGATTCCAGTACCTGTAACATCTTCGTCCTGACCTGAATACATCTCGCATTGCCAGTTGTCCCGATGTTGCGTAGATCGGGAAACTTCACAGCGACCTACGTACTGATCGATAACGATTCAAGCAAGCACGTAGGGAGATTAGCTCACAATTCGACTTTTCTGGGACTCGTCCGAGTAGAGAACTGCTTTATGCACTACTGCAAACCCGCCACGTGAAAAGTTGAGGGCTTCTAGCCCACTCAAATTTTTTGTCAGATTTCGCATAGTGGTGGACGATGAGAAAGGTAGGCAATGCACTCACAAGGAAGGCGTTGAGTGCCAGAGTAGTCGTGTTGATGTTCATTATTGCAGGGGACTCAACTTTGGATGAATTGTCTTTTGAAGGAAATCCTGACTATTCGTGAATATTTTTCAGCCGTCAGCGGCTGATGTCTCCTAAAACGAAAAATACTCATATATTATGTAATATTTCCTTGGCGCTTATTCTTCCACCTTCCCCGCTGTCGTTTCACCCGCTGTCGTTTCACAATCACTTCGGGTATTGCCGAAGAATCCTCGTTATCAATCTTTCCTAAATTTATCTAATCCTAATTCAACAGTATAAATGTACCAGCTGGCTGCTTTGAATACAAGCTTTTGCGAGTATCAAGCAAAGTACGCCCTGCAAGGATAATAAGTATAGTTCTCAAGATGCGCATTTGAATGTACTCTTTATATCGGGTCCTCATTGACTCCTCAACTGGATTCCCCGGACAAGACAAGCAGCGTCTAATCGACTCTGCAGAATAGTTCCACGAAAGACAAATACAGATACGATTCCTTTCACTCCAGAAAATAATACTGCAATATTGATGCTTTGTCCGTACATTACACTATCTCCATCCTACTTAAGCAGTTTCAAACGGACGGGCGATGAGCTTCACCCCGCTCACTCTGTTCTCCTTCAGCCGCTTCAGTCCATCCGGAATTCCAGCCAGACCACCCGGAAGCAACTCAACGCGGTTCGGCTGCCGAATCAATTTATCAGATTTCAGTCTTTAAGCCATAAAAGCCAGTTATATACCTTTATCTTCCCGGTTTCAAGAAGGCGCGTCAACTTGCTTTGCAAACCAGCACCGAACTGTCGTAATTCCGGTGTTTGTAAAACGGCGAAAACGGTATCGATGACTGTCTTTCCCTTATCCTTCTCGACATGTGCACCATTTACAGCTACCAGAACTAGTGTCCCGCCAGGAGCAAGAACGGCCCATGCTTGTTGCTGCGTATCCTTCTCAGATATGGCATCATATACCAACTCGACTGGCGTGTCACCAAGAATCTCTTTAACTTTGGTTGGAACATCCGCTTTGCGATCAATTACGTGATTTGCCCCAAGCGATTCAAGGAAATCAGAGTTGGGCAATGAGGCTGTCGCGATGATAGGTGAAAAACCAGACAGCTTCGCAAGCTGTATTACTAAGAGAGATGTCAGCACAAGTGTCCGAGAGACATGCGTTTGTGATGAGGCTCCTTACCATACTGTCCGACAGAAGACGATCCTCCGAAAACGACAATTGGATTTCCACGATACAGACCCTCACCACCTTCCTCCCAACAGGGTGTATACTTCTGGACTCCGGCTGGTCTGTCACCATAAAGGCCCACAGCTGCAGTTGCAATACCGACAGGAATTGACGCAGCCTCGTCAAAAGGGATGTTGTCGGGTAGCTAAACATCATAGTTGTACAAAAAGCCTTTGGCAAAGACACGGAAAGGGGCTTACCTTCGCTGCAAGCTCAGCCGGCACCGTACCGTACTGCTGAAATGTCGCCTTGTCACTAGATGAAACGTTCCCCTCATAGGCGCTGGAAATGGGAGTTAGTCTCCAGACAGAATACACACGGAAGACGTCGTACACTCTATCGCCTTTCTCAAATCCTTGCACACCCTCGCCGAGAGCCTCCACGGTCCCTGCAGCATCGACTCCGAAGATAGCAGGAAAAGGAGGCACGAGTACACTGAATTCGCGCCTTTTCCAGTCTGATGGATTCAAAGCAGTCGCATGGATCTTTACCAAGAGTTCACCAGGTCTGGGTTTCGGGATAGACGTTTGTCCTACGCGGAACTCGGCCTCGAGAGTCTCGAGAATGAGTGCCTTCTGTTCAGCCATTGGTGGGGATTATGTCGATAATGAGATAAGGATAGTTCAGTATCCCCATTCTCATCATTATAACGTCCCGCGAGAGCGAAATAAATTCCGGGGCGCTCTTAGCACTTGTCTGAATAAGCATGAAAGGCTTAGTAAGGTGCAGGTCCATCTTCTTCATTACTACAGATACTAACAGCTGAGTCATTTCGAAGACGTGTTGTTTTCAGGGTGGACAAAGCGAGATCAAGTCGCACCTCTACGTGCTCATTATAGTAAGCGAATGTACCGCTTTGCTCGTCTCTGCACGCCATGATAGCGTTGCTTTGTATACAGTGCGTTGAGTATGCAATGCAATGTGGTCACAGAGATTAGAGAATACCAGCGAAGCAACTACTGCCCGTGAGAAGCTTGAATAGAGAACCTGACGCGTTGCGTCGTCATTGACTCAGGCAAAACATTCTTCTAGCGATCAGTTAAATTGATTACAGTAATTTGCTTTACCACACACCTAAAGAGTGAATCCCGTACACGGTGGCTATTGGATCAGAAGTCTTGTGACTAGTAGTTGCGCGCAGAAATTGCTCCGTATCCTTTGTGTTTGTCCATACCGAAGTGAAGCACGTTTCCAGAAATGGATAAGCCTACCACACTTTTCCGTGATAATATACAGGTATGTAGCAAAAGTCTTCGTCATTCCTCAAAAGGTAAGTGTATCTGTAAGTGATTTGCGTTGACTTATAAGGCTGTAAGAGACACATCAAACCTTTGTCTTACATTTCTAGCATACATGAACACATTATACACACAAAAAAACATGAAAATACAAGCCATTTTGTGGAATTAATACAAAATTCTGTATTTTTTTGTACTTCACAATGTGTTGATCAACCTTTGATTTTCCACACCCGGACCCTGAATCCCACAGCCCATTAGGATGACCCTGAATGGCCACTTACTTAATATCTGTGTGGCAGTTCTCAGACTAAGAAGTTAGGAGGGGGGTTTGGGGGGCTCTGCCCCCCCAATTAGGTTTTGGCTAAGCTGGGTTGTTAGGTTTAGGTATTAGGTTGGGATTTGGTTAGGATTAGGGAGGGGAACATGTATTTTCATTAAAAGGACTTCATTTTGACTTAGTGAAATTCAAAGTCGAAATTGTGAGTGGCCAATTCAAGCTAACCAAATTAGGGCTGTGGAACTCAGGGTCCGGGTGCGGAAAAGACGCGACTGTTTGTCAGACGCGTATCTTACATACCTGTAGTATTGATGCCCCTATTATATATCATTTTACCTTCACTGGACCTACACGGTCTCAAATGGACGGGCGACAAGCTTCACCCGCTC
>NW_006760387.1:3902220-3907641 GCF_000271605.1 Fomitiporia mediterranea MF3/22
CAGACTAAGAAGTTAGGAGGGGGGTTTGGGGGGGCTCTGCCCCCCCAATTAGGTTTTGGCTAAGCTGGGTTGTTAGGTTTAGGTATTAGGTTGGGATTTGGTTAGGATTAGGGAGGGGAACATGTATTTTCATTAAAAGGACTTCATTTTGACTTAGTGAAATTCAAGTCGAATTGTGAGTGGCCAATTCAAGCTAACCAAATTAGGGCTGTGGAACTCAGGGTCCGGGTGCGGAAAAGACGCGACTGTTTGTCAGACGCGTATCTTACATACCTGTAGTATTGATGCCCCTACTTATATATCATTTTACCTTCACTGGACCTACACGGTCTCAAATGGACGGGCGACAAGCTTCACCCCGCTCACTTTGTTCTCTTTCAGCCGCTTCAGTCCATCCGGGATTCCAGCCAAACCATTTGGAAGCACCTCAACACGGTTCGGCTATTTTATCAACTCGTCAGATCGCATCTCTCAGATTAATAACAATTATAACATACCTTTATCGCTCCAGTCTCAAGTAGGCGCGTCAACTTGCTTTGCAAACTAGCACCCAGCTGTCGCAACTCCGATGAGTGGAGATCAGCGAAGACGGTATCGATGACTGTCTTTCCTTTATTCTTGTCGACATATGCCTCACGTAATATCAGAACCAGTGTCCCGCCAGGACCAAGAACGTCCCATGCTTGTTGTTGCGTATCCTTCTCAGATACTGCGTCATATACCAACGCGACCGGCGTATCACCGAGAATCTCCTTAACTTTGGATGGAACATCCGCTTTGCGATCAATTACGTGATTTGCCCCGAGCGATTCAAGGAAATCGGAGTTGTGCAATGAGGCTGTCGCGATGATAGGTGAAAACCCGGACAGCTTCGCAAGCTGTATAACTAGAGACGTGTTAGCGCTAGTGCTTCCGGGGCATACATTTGTGATGGTGCTTCTCACCATACTGTCCGACAGAAGATGATCCTCCGAAAATGACAATAGGCTTTCCACGATATAGACCTTCGCCACCTTCCTCCCAACAGGGTGTGTATTTCTGGACTCCGTCGGGCCTGTCGGCATAAAGGCCCACAGCTGCGGTTGCGATACCGAGAGGAATTGAAGCAGCTTCGTCAAACGAGATGTTGTCGGGTAGCTAAATACCATAGTTGTACAGAGGGCTTTTGGCAAAGACACGGAAAAAGGGCTTACCTTCGCTGCAAGCTCAGCCGGCACTATACCGTACTGCTGAAATGTCGCCTTGTCATAAGTTAAAAAGTTCCCCTCATAGGCCCTAGAAATGAAAGTATGTCTCTATACGGAACACACGCGGAAGACGTCATACACTCTGTCTCCCTTCTGAAATCCTTGCACACCCTCGCCCAGAGCCTCCACGGTTCCTGCGGCATCGGTTCCGAAGATAGCAGGAAAAGTAGGCACGAAGAGATTGAATTCGTGCCTTTTCCAGTCTGCAGGGTTCAAAGCAGTTGCATGAATCTTTACCAAGAGTTCACCAGGTCCGGGTTTCGGAATAGACGTTTGTCTAACGCGGAACTCGCCCTTAGGAGTCTCGAGAAGTAGTGCTTTTTGTTCAGCCATTGGGAGGGATTATGTCGAAAATGAGATAAGGACAACTCGATCGTCCTAATTTTTAACAGTATATCGACCCGCATGGACAGGTAATTCCCGAGCGCCCTTTTAGCAAACGTACTTTGAATAAGCATGAAAGGCTGTGTAATGCGGTTCCAACTTTACTGCACTGCGGATACTTAACAGCTGTGTCATTTCAAGAACGTGTTTCTCAGGGCGGATGAAATGTGATTAAATTGCACCTCTATATATATTATCAAGCAAATGTGCTGCATTCCTTGTATCCACACGTCATGATGGCATTGCATTGTGATCTGTATACAATGCGTCGAGTACACAACGTGATCTGGCCATAGAGATTAGACCTACCGTGGGAAGCTTGAACTGAGAAAATGACGCGTTGTGTCGGCATTGAATGATGATTCGGCATAGTTTTCGGCGTCGAGTTGGAACAAAGTACTCCTACTCGCACCACTGCATGTGATTTCCAGCGTACCTTGTACTTCTGACCTTGTAGCATATCTTATCTGCTTGTTGATAACATTGGCAGGACAATGCTTCTCTTCTCGACAAACAATCATGCAATCTTCACTGTCTGATGCGTAGTAAAGCTGACTAATTACCATCATTTCTCGTGGCAAGAAACATGTCTTATCGGCACAATGCATCATACCCTCCGTCATGGACGGTAGTCGCTTCGCTGTCTATTGCCGTATCATCTCTCCTATTCGATGCATCGTATACATTGCAATACTGTGCATAACGTGTTAAGATGAATGAAATGGACATTCGCATGATGAGTGTGCAGAGGTCCGATTCGATCGTCCCGTCGACCCTTAAAACCAGCTTCGCTTTTTTGCCTTCAGCGAAAGTCAGGGGGCTTGCCCCCTGGACCCCCTCTTAATATTAGTCTCAAATGTATTTTTCGTACTGTTTAAAATGCATAAATAAATAAGTCTATTGTGTGCCAATAAATGTAATAAATATAATCTAATTACAATCATATACAACATTATAAGTAACATATTCTTGTCTAGGCTCTGTCTCTTACAACTACTTCTAAAGTCACTACTTTCAGTTCTTCCCTTAATGTGTGTACATAATACCTATTATTATTCTTATACATAATATTCCACTGGCCAACATCTTTATAAGTGTATATATAGTCTCATTACACTTACACAAAGAGTAGCAAGTTCTATTCTGCTCTCACTCATTCAGCTCTCTAGTCAGGAGAAATGCTGTAGACACTACCAAGATCTATAGACTTACTATGATACTGCTCAATAATATAGAATGCCCTAGGAATGACTGAATAATATACACATACTAACCTGCACCTATTTTACTTGTAAATTGCTGTCATTTTATTTTATATTTTATTTATACACTGTTTCAAGGGTAGGGAATGATTATACACAATTAGATACTCATTAGGTAGGAAACTTGTCTATTTTATTTGTTGCTTCTTACTTGTTGTACTGGTGCTATATTCAGTGTTACAACAGAATTAGCAGAGTTTTCTCACGGGTGGCAGGTTTGCAGACAGCAATCAGATGCGTCTCAGCAAAAATACTGTATTTAGTTTAGTTAATTTCCACAAATGGTTTAGTTTTATGACTAAAATTCGGACTTCGAACTTGTGGCACAGTCGCGGGGTAGGGGTTGTCTTTACTATATAGAATATAGATACTATATAGATAGATCTACGTCTTCAAAATGCTGCACGACTGTTAGCTTATCCCCACATTTTTTATCAACACATTCTTGCTGATGGCTGAACAAAAGGCCCTTCTTCTTGAGACTCCTAAGGGAGAGCTTCGCGTCAGACAAATACCCATCCCGAAACCCGGGCCTGGTGAACTCTTGGTAAAAATACATGCGACCGCTTTGAATCCTATAGACCAGAAAAGGCGCGATACCGGCTTCCTCATCCACGCTTATCCCGCTATCCTTGGACTCGATGCCGCCGGAATCGTGGAGGCTCTCGGGGAAGGCACGCAGGGATTTGCGAAGGGCGATAGAGTGTAAGACATCTTCTCTTCCATATGTGCTCCATAATGAGGCTTATCCTCTTTCATAGCGCATACGAAGGACACGTTTTCTCGAATGACAAGGCCACGTTCCAGCAATATTCTACGGTGCCAGCCGAGATTGCGGTGAAAGTAAGTCCATTATAATTTCTCAATTAGAAGCTCTTCTTATACAAGTATGTATTTAAAAAAATTCTAGCTACCGGAGAATATTTCTTTTGACGAGGCCGCTTCAATCCCTCTCTGTATCGCAACCGCAGCTGTGGGCCTCTACAGCGAAAGACCTGAAGGGGTCGGGAAGTATACGCCTTGTTGGGAGGAAGGTGGCGAAGGTCTATATCGTGGAAAGCCAATCGTCATTTTTGGAGGATCATCGTCTGTAGGACAATTTGGTAAGAGACGCCGTCATGATAGTAGGTCTGGGGAGAGTTTAACACCGACACTTTCACAGTCATACAATTTGCGAGGCTCTCTGGGTTTTCACCCATCATCACGACCGCTTCATTGCACAATTCCGAATTCCTCAAATCGCTCGGGGCAAACTATGTCGTCGATCGCAAAGCGGACGTTCCAGCCAAGGTTAAAGAAATCCTCGGTGATACACTAGTTGAGTTGGTATACGATTCAGTATCCGAGAAGGATACACAACCACAGGCATGGGAAGTTCTCTCACCAGGCGGGACACTGGTCTTGGTTCGTCGAGATGTACATGTCGACAAGAACAAGGGAAAGACAGTGATTGATACCATTTTTGCGGATTTCCACGGCCCAGAGTTGCGGCAGTTTGGTGCAAGCTTGCAGAGCAAGCTGACACGCCTGCTTGAAAATGGGACGATCAAGGTATGTCTTCCGTGTACTTGGATCGAGAGATGGGACCTAATGCATAATGACACAGCCGAATCGCGTCGAGGTGCTCCCTAATGGCCTGGCTGGAATCTCGGATGGACTGGATCGGATAAAGGAAAATAAAGTGAGTGGGATAAAGCTTGTGTCCCGTCCCTTTGAAACTGTGTAACTGCAGCAAGAGTATGGTAACGTATGGATAAAATGTTAATATTATGCTGTTATTGTGCAACATCGGAGAAGTGCCATTGCAAGTGTCTTCCGTCGTTTGTGTCGCAGATGAAGGATTAACTATCGCATTTAACCTGTGAAATGACACGTTCTGGGATCGATGCCAAGACGTTCCGCTCGTAAATGATACAAAGACCCGGCATTCATATCTGCTAAGTGAATATGACAATTAGCACTACTTTTTTCGCTTGGATTTGAGTTGCGTCATCCCTATTTTTAATTTTAAATTACGGCTTTGTATGTTCCTTTCACTTGTTTGGTCATACCTGTGCTGTAGTATCACAGAAAATTGTTTTCAAATCCTCATCCGGAAGCATCTTATGTAGTACTCTGCAGCGGATTCAGAATATATGAGTACTGGCAGCTTCTGCTTGGATGCAAGCTGTACTGACTGTGAAATTAGAAATGAATGAGGGAGGCGTAGAGGTGAAGGTTGTGTGCATCTGAAACGATGCAATGCAGCAAGAAAAGGTTTTACGTTTGTATGACCAGTAATTTGAGATTTCCAAGAAGTCTGCAGCTATTTGCATGCATTTCGCGAGCAGAAGGGAATAATAGTAACGGATGATGTTAATGCCAGTGACTACATGATGATGCCTGAGCTACACATATTGCATGAATACAAACATGTCAATGAGAACGCAAGCTCCAAAGGCATCACTGAGTGGTAGAAATGTAGCGTTGAGATAACACTCATAACTGGTGCGAATGGTAACTGTTTATCAGGTGCCGAATCTTGATGT
>NW_006760387.1:3908717-4023294 GCF_000271605.1 Fomitiporia mediterranea MF3/22
AGTTAACATGTAACTTTTTAACATGTAACTTACAACTTGTAACTTGCAACTCGCAACTGCTTACTTAATACACAAATCACATGATTTTTGTGATACATCATGTTTAACATACAAAAACCTACAATAATCTGCAAATTACTCTACAACAGAATGTTATTAGACTTACACTAAGACTAAGTATTGTACAATCAAATTCAATGTATATGATTTGGCATAGCTAGTAGTACAGGATCATATCAGAGCAACTACAAAAGAAAACATAGACTAAACAAAACAGAGAAGCTGGTAATATTGTGTTTTAAACATTTGGAGAAGGAACAGGAGGCCTGTTAAGAGTACAGTCAATACAGGTCATTAGAAAAGAGGAAACAACTTACAGTTTCTTAATTTCGTCAATGATAATGTCCCAATTCTTTTTAACCTTATGATCAGAGAGTGACGCAGCGCTGCTCTCAGAAGTCCTACGCTGTTTTGTATGAGGACGGAGGTTACGGAAGACGTTCTTCATCTCTGCCTCTATGAGAGACAACAGTTCGTCCCGACGAGGCATACCAACTGGTGGTGCCACCCACATGTATTGTTTGAAATGCGTACCTCGTACATAAACCTTCTTCGAGTCAGGAACCCCTTCAAGCGAGTTGCGCATTTTGACAACCATAGCACACCCAAGGCAACATAACTTTGAAGGGCATATAAAACCAAACGTACGCATACCCTCCAACTGATCAATATGTGAGACCATGACACACTCTGCATGGACGTCAATACGAGGATTGCTCTTGCTTATGACAGGCAGGTTACTTGGCTTTGACTTGAGTGTCTTCATCTTTGCAACAAAGTCCGAAAACTGTATTGGTTTCCCATCGCTCATCAACTTTTGAAGCTCGTGGTCTGTTTCGAAGTTGTAATTCAGGTTTGCAGTAACCCGTGGAACAGGCCGGAATTCGAGAGTAACACCTTCATCGAGTATCCTTCCAAATGAGCCTGACGAAGGCAGAAGCAGAAGGCGTTCAATGCTCGAGTCCAACGTCAGCATCTTATCCAGCATCCGTTGATACATTTTTCCATCAGAATCTGCACCGCCAGCTAGTTCAACTTAAATAAAACAGCAGTTAGTCAATAGGAATGAATAGGAGGAGAAGAGAAGAAAAGGATGAAAGGGACGGGTACTTACGAAGGTTGTCTAGCCAGGAGACATCCTGTCTTGGCAACCTCTTTTGAGAGGCATTGACCATAGCACATTGCTTTATCATCGCGAAAGCATAAAGCTGGACCATCTGTGGGTCATCGTGGCCCTTTTCGTAGACTTCGTATTTGCGAAATAGATCATCCAGACCCTTCAGAAACTGAAGCTGATTCTCAGAAAGACCATGGTTCTTCGGGAAAGCAATTAGATTCCGGATAGCCACAAGCATCTTCCTGGCTCTTGGCTTGTCCATATGTTTCTTCAAACGCTCACGCGAGAATGTATAGCAGAGTTGATAGATATGCCCCACCAAAAAATCCTCGGTGTCTGCCTCCTCTGGAGTCGTATCGCGCAGTTGGCCTTTGGAGACGATGCGTTTACGGATGTTCTTCAGCAATCCAAACAGACTGTCCAGATGATCTATGATTGGAGCGATTTTGCTATTTGGTCCATTTGCTGTCACCCAGATGATGTAGTGGTCTGGGTTGGGAACTGACAATGCCACGCATACAATCTCCCTCTCCCTCTGGGAGACAGACAAACTTGCAATTGCCTCAAGCAGAACCATGACCCGGCGAGTAGCAGATGCCGGAATAAGATCGTCACCCAAATCTCTAAGCTTGCTCTCAATCTCTGCACGATTATCGCGGACCAAGCCTGCAAGACCCTCTGGAACAACAAAGAGATCGGGGGCGCAAGCATTGACCAAGCGTTCTGCCAGTGAACTGTAGCCGCCTCTGCCACCGCTATAGCGTTTCTTGGAGGTCACCGTCTGAAATCCGTCGTCGTCAGCCATGGTGTGGTGGTAGATGTCAAAGTAGATAGGTGGTACGGTGTGCGACGTGGACAATAGCATAAGTAAGCAACTTACTACTTCGGGTATGCAGGTTCACACTCCCACTGCGTGTCGTGTCTACCTCACTTCCTGTTACGGAAAGGAAACAAGCGAAGTCCCACCTACACGGGTAAGACATGCGATTGACGAAAAGTAATACATAAAGCGACGCAAAATATATGACCGTTGACTATCAACAAGTACAGCAAAGTTCGACTAGAAAGCAGCAGCTATTTTCTCAACTTCCTCTTCATCGAAGTCACTGCCAACATCCGCTACACCCTTGAGAGCCTCATCGAACGTGTCACGGAGCACCTCATCATCTGTACGCAACGTCTGCGTTATATCGTCATTATCCTCGCCATTCTCAGGATCATCCCGAGTGGGCTGAATCGGTTCTGATGGAGACCTGGGCGCGGCAACGACAGGTGTTGCAACTCGTGCGGGTTCATTAGCGGCAGAAGGTTGCCCAGACAGTGTGAACTTGCTGTTAGAGAATGAGATTGGCGAATTTTACACCATCAGATCAGCAAGAGTAAATCCAGTGTATATTCGACAGAAAAGAATTCACCTCGATTGTAGCAATCTGTTCTGCCTTTTTCAGGATATCCGATATTCGCATAAGATATTCTTCATTAGGGTGAGCCACACGAGCCTCAGAAGCCAGCTCGTCGGCTTTCAAGGGCGGACGAACGAACAAATTCCGTTGGATTGGCGAGAAACCACTCAGTTCCACATCCTCATCGAGCGGGCTCTTCAACTCAGGCAACCTCGCGCGAGGAAACGAGACATTCAGTGACGTCAGGAAAGATACACACCCGTTCCAAAACGCCCTGATAGAGTTTTTATAATAGTCGTGGGACGAAAAAGCTGCTGTTGCTTTGGTCAACTGATGAGCGTTCGTCAACAGTCACTTAGAACAGTCACTTAGATGCGATGCGGATGGCTGGGAGGACGCGTCGGAAAATGGCTGTGATTTGCTGCGCGATGTCTCCGCTGTCCAGCACATCATCAATCTTGACGGAAATTTGGACTCCTGCCGCCGTATCGAAAAGTGCTCGAGACAAAGAAAGAATATGAGTAGTGATAAGTGGTGACGTTGTCCACCAGGCGGCGAAGGTACGGCGTACTCAACAGAATGCCGACGCGGGGCAGGTGAACCGAGGTTCTGGTGCGCATATTCGTCGTCCTGATTCGAACGGTGCTGATGATGGTAAGCATGGCGATGTGTCGCAGGCAGCGTCGTTTGGCTGTCTTTGTGGTGCTCAAAACAAGAATGTCCCCCGCAAATACGCCGTGAACGCCAACAGAGTGTGCAAACCCATCGTAGAAGACCCCGTTGATGCTCAGTCACCAGGGGACCGGAGTTGGAGTCGAATCGGGAGAGTCGTCACTGTCAGAGGGTAGGGGTATCGTCCGCACGAAGAAAAGGCCCGGAATCATTGGACAAGGCGTGCCAAAAGCGAGTACCAATGGGAACGACGACGTATCATCTGGGTATAGAATCCTCGCAAGGCCGGAGAAAAAGAACGCCGAGAGACCGAAACCAGATATGACCAGCCTCATCGCAGATGCCCTCTGGAAGAACGATTAGAATACGAAAAGATACATGTAAAGATACATGTAAAGAATCAGGAATATGTACCATCATATCAGGGCATGACTTTGCGCTTGCATAAACAGTGCTGGTAAATCCACCGTTTCCACCTGCCCCTGCAAAGAATAAGCAGAGGGTCATGACCGCAAACGCAAAATTCGAGATCCTCTCAGCATCTGCATTAGCTCCCGCGTGGTCTGGATTATTGTAGAAATAGCATATTCTGGAGTATCCGACAAGCAAGAAGACTTGAGAAGTGTCAGCATCGTTCGCGAAAAGTGCAAGTTGGGAAGTGCTTACGGTCTAGGTCCTCGACGGTCAACAATACGTCTCCAGAAGGGACCGGTTCTGTATACACCAACTGCAAAATAGATCGAATCAATAAATGCCCCTCTCTTTGATGATTAACCGTTCGTACATAGAAGTGATTTTAAGATATGATAGCAGAAGAAATTAAGACGGGCGTACACTGAATCCCACACAAAGTCGGTTCAACTCCAAAACCTTCCGTTTGCCTTCCGGGAGATCAAGACCTGCGCGTTTGCCGTCTAGTTTCATCTTCTCCCCAAGCCTACGTTCCTCTGCGCTGAGGTTCACACCCTGGGATTCGATATTGGCGTCCGCATTCTTCTTTGCAATGAATACATCCACACGCATCTCGCACTCCACAAGGAAGTTTCTGATGAGGGTATCCGTCTGATTTGATGCATTACGGAGCTCCTTGGATGTCGAGACGCTCCAGTAGAAGTGAACTGGATCGAGGACCTGGATTTCAGCCTCTGCCGTAGCAAGTTCACCATACACCTAATTATCAAGTATCCCATTAGCATATGTGCTATGTACATACACTACGCTTGCCTCACCGAATCAAATGTGCAATCTTTAGCGTCCAGAGCGCTACCCTATCATATACCTCCTTGGTATGGTCAATCGTCTTCTTCGACAGCTCGAGCACCTCATCAGGCTTGTGTTGCCATGTCGGAGGCGGTTGCGGGGGCGTAAGGTTCGACATGTCAAGAGACGCTGACAATGACAGGAGGAAGGAGAAGGTGGATGCTATGCGTCCAAATCGAAGGATGGGGAAAGAGGTCACGCGTGCACATCTCAACAGCGTGTTAATCGATGTCGATGACGGCAGTGCGGCGAGCACATCGTGGCGTTGACAATGCGCGAGTGTTCTATGCGATGGCGAGCTCAAGGACGACGAGCGCGACGTCGCAGACGAACACCGTCTGTGCCTGTGTCGTGCTCACTAGCGGGTTCTCTCCATTGTTGCTCTTCGCTTTGTTCCTCATCGACCTTCTAAGCATCATCACCATCGTCATCTTCCCTTTCTTCCTCAATGTCCTCCTCACCCTCAACAAGGGTACTGATTAATTGAATGGAGTCCCGAGAGCGCTCAAAACATGCCTGTACATCTGATCTGGTCTGGGCACACATCCAGGAACGAAAGACAACACTGCTTGGCCAGTCCTGGTGCTGCACCAGACGCTCCAAGCGGAGTATTAGATAGTGACAGGCGCGGTTCTGAAATAGACAGTAAGACATGTGACATTGACAAATACTAGAAATAATATACCATTGAGGCAAGCACGTCGATGTTCCTCGAGTTTGTCTATTTGCTGTTCCTGGTCCCTTATCCAGTTCAGAGATTGCTCACGTTTCCTATGCGATACATGCTATCAAGTTTCAACTCATCATAATGACCGAGATTAAAACTATCGGAGGATGCCTTCTCTTTTTTCTGCCCGGTATAGTGCATCCATGGCCACTGTTGAGACAGCGACGGCACGTGTTAGGATCAGTTTGAAACTCGCATCGCACCTTCAAATATTTACAGCGCACGCAAGCAGCCCTGTGTACACTGACAGTCGAGATAAATTTCAATTAATGTTCCGAAGAGACTGTTCGAATACTTACGGTTTCGGCTTGCCATCTGGGCCCAATTGTTGGGTTTAGCCACCTCTCTGATCCGCATTCGGTGGAAAGCGCGTACCCTGACTATCAGAGCCCCTGATGAACTTGAGAAAGCATTTCGGGTGGGTGATTGCATACCCATTCGTCCTTGAGAAAGTCCTCCATTGTAATTTCCGGAAGAGGCATGACCATATCCGCCTCCGAAATCTCCGTCTTCGTACCACACCCTGACAGATCCGGCGACGTAAACATGTCAAGCCCAGTGTCCTTGCGACGCCGATTATGCTGCGGTGCGTGTCCACCCGTATTGCGATAGTCTTGTCCATGCTGAGAGGATTTCATTTGTTGGTGATATTGCTCAAGGGGCGGAACCCCCGCGGTCTTGATGCTCCTCCAGCGCACGTTCCAAATCCTGTTTCTTCGGTTGAAGATCCTGGAGCTTAGATTCAGCCGACATTTTATCCGGGTCGATATGATTCAACTTTCTTCGTCAAGCTGAGCCTGGAGTGCGCGCCGCGCTTTCTGGAGCATAACGCGCTCGGCTTCCGCATCTTCAGGTACTCCCCGAAGTTCGCGGACTTGCAAATGCAATGCTACAATCTGCGACTGCTGCTCAGTCCGAGCTGCGGTAGATGACCCGTAGGCATTCGTTAGGTCGGTTATCTTTGTCTCCAACCTCTCTTTCTCATTCTTCCACGCTCCGCCGCCGTACACCTCGTCGTCGTATCGTAGTTGCAATTCGTCGTAGTCACTGTGCAGCTTACGATCCTCCTCACGTAGCCGACTCATACTTTCACGCTGAGATTGAAGCTCTGATGGGACCTGAATAAAGTGCTCATCGCCATAGATCATGCCCACTCTCACCATCGCTGAGTTCCGCGAGCTTGGCTTACGGTGCGAGTTGTCATAGGCTTCAAAACGACGCTATGAATATGAAAACAGTTTACTTTGATATGTTATCTGTGTTTGACTCATCGCGAAATCACGTTCAGCAAGATCAGCCGCATGACGGTCGCGCTCTTCTTGAAGCTCCTCCTCAAAATGTTGTCGACCCAGCTCGATATCTGAAGGCTGGTGATCGCCGTGTTCAAGCTTGGCGGACAGAACACGAAGGTTCCGTTCTGCCTTGGTGGCATGCTCTTCAGCTGCCTGGCGTTCTTTGAGAGCTTGCGCATGAGCTGTCTCTAAATCCTCAAGTGCTTTACGGGCTACAGGAATTATATCAGGAACGTGTATTGCAGGTTGGAGAAGCCGACCTACCAAAAGCGTCGCCATTCGAGGCCTTGGCCCGCTCTATTTCATTTTGCTTCAGCCACGTTAGATAGTTTTCGGCCTTCGCACGTTAAGCTTTGACAGCTTCGGCCAACTCGGAGTGCTTCATGGATGCCGCGGCTGAAGACACCTTCACATCTAGCAATTCGCCCTGTAACCCGCGTTTCGTATCTGCCAAATCATTTGAGCATGACGGACACAAATAGAAAACACTTCGACCCACTGGCTTCTTCACTCCTCGCCAACTTCTCGCGTTCAACTTTATCCTGAAGATTGGTAAGTTCAGACTGCAGCTTCATCTTCATCTGAGTGAGCTCTTGATTCTGACGGCGCTGTGCTTCCAGTTCCGTCTGAGCGTTCCTTTGTTGAACAATCTGTGAGCAAGCAAGCGTAAATAGTAATGATCAATTTGAGCGGCCGTAAGCACGTACCAAAGCACGGCGAGCCTCTTCCAGCCGATTATAGTCCTTGCTCTTCGGACATGGTACTCTGGAACTTGTCCCACATGCTCTGCAGACCATCTAGATGGTTTGCTTCACTCGCGCGGCGGGCTTGAACCTCGTTGTTCAATAGCTCCCCAAGCCTTGCATTCTCCTTTACCATACGTGCCCTGTATGACTGGAGAGATTGCCTAGACCCGTCAAGTGATTCAAGCTCGGCAGTCAAGTCCCTGAGAGAAGCCTCAAGCTGTCGTCGAACCCTTTCGCTTGCAGCCATCTGGAGTCCTAACACTGTTACTTGCTGCTTCAAGCGATCGACTTGGTGGTCCGGCGTCCTTGGAGCTTCAGGTACTTCCTTCATACCACGGATTATACCATTGAGAGGCTTATTCGTTGATTTCGTAGGCGTGCTGGTGACTGACCGCACACCTGAACTGCCTGGATCACGGAACTGCAGCGCACGATTGCTAAACTCCATGCATAGTCCCTTCTCTGTCTGCTGAAGCTCCTGTAGAAGACGAGAGCGAAACGCGTCGTCATGGGGAGCGCCTTGAAGTATAAGCTTGCGGATCTCTGCATGCTGACGGTCCACAAGGTCCTTGATGCGATTCGCGGTGGACTGTGCGGCCTGCGCTTGCTCAAGGTCGTCCTGCAGTTGCGAGATTCTAGACTCATATTCACGACGGACTTTGGCTAATGAGTTGGGTGTCGTGGTCTCGTCGGCCAGCGTGGAGAGTTCCGATTCTAACTTGCTCTTAGACTTTTGCACTGTCACCAGCTGATGCTCGAGGAAAGCTATTTGGTCTTTCGCGGCCTGGAGTTCATTCTCGCTTCGACGAACCCGCATTTCGGCTGCTTCCTTAGCACGTTTTGCGTCAAGCACCTCTGCAGCCGCACGGCTAGCTTTTTCCTCACTTGTTCGAGCGTCCTTCGCCCGCGCACGACTCTCTCCTGTTCAGCAGCACGGGTAAACTTCACATCTTTCGGTGATTTATCGCACATTCCACCTTGGATAGGCTTTCAATGTTGTCAGTGTCTAGAGTTGGACGAAGATAAGAAGTAACGAGTAGACGGATGGGCGTACCAAACGCACACCTTACGTCCGTTGAGTACAAAGGATGACTGAGCTAGTGAGCGATTTGTAGCCTTCATTCACACTAGCACGTGTGTTCGGGCATAACCTCGCAGAAATCGCAGTGTTATAAACGAACAACGGAACATAAAAAAAGGCCCGGAGAGGAGATGGTGAATCACGAGCCGGTATCACAGGACAGATTGGTGTGTTTTGTAAGCTTTGTTTGAATGATTTGGATAATTCCCTAGCTCGCCATGCAGTTGCAACGCGGCGAAGCAGATAGGACTGAAACGAGTGTTCTTTCTTGTTCGAGCAAACTCCACAGAATCTGATACCGAGAGAACCACGGGCCGCTGTTCATTATCCTGAGAGATTGCGCGGCAGTGACGCAAAGCTCAGTCAGATCGACTCGGTCTCTCGAGAGGACGATGAGCTGGCGCAGAGAAACCCGTTCTTTGAACTCTGAGCTTGCGAAGAAAGCGCACGGGGAACACGTGTAATAGCCGTCATCTGCCGCGGCACACAGCCGAAACGTAAATTGGTGCCCACAGCCTCGCCCATTCTAGAGCCAGGCGATATATGTAAACTAGCGACAGAAAGATCACAAATAGGGGTCATCAGTAAACTGGGTCTCGACTCCCGAGCAACGCGGGGGAAAGACATTGCTCGGTTAACGCAGAAAAAAGATATAAAAGAGAACTTGCCTTCCATGTCTACTGGCCGTCCGATCGTAATCTTCCAGTGCTTCCCCGCACGGGCGATACGCCGCAATCGGCGTTGGCCATCATCATAACGTTCCCGCGAATCAGGTAACGAAGAGTTTGATGCCTCTCGCATGGATTGCATTGGCCCTGAAAAGAACGCAAAGATATTGTAGAGTTCCTCATACGTCTGCGAGAGGGGGATGTAGTGCAACCTTGCAAACATGTGTAGGTCAGACAGACTGCAGGGCAACCAACGGGATTACAGCAGCTAATGCACGACACACACCAGGGTTGCAACCAGTCAGAGAAGTACTCTTGATATACAGTGGCCTTTATAGCCACACTATCCGATGCAAGGAAGGAGAAGAACCGCCCGGAGTGGCCCATACCGTCGACATCTACGAGATACTTGTACCTCCAATGCTCGCTGAGAGGGACAGCCTTGTCGAATCTGTGGGCCTTGCGTAAAGCTGCACGGCCTCCAGGATAGTTCTCAGACAAGCTCTTCGTTCAGCTTTTTGATAGGGACAGATGCTGATATGTAGGATGACGCGTCTGGAGCTGGGAACACGACAGTACGATTTTCATCACTGTGTGAACTCGTCATTCGCACAAACCTAGCAAAATTTCGTGAGTCAACCTAATTTTTGGAAGTGACAGATGGAAATAATGTTCACCTGTGACGCTGATACTGTGCGGCAAACCCGGAAGGCGAGTTGCCGCCCCCGGTCGTCGCACCTCTCCAGAAGATAACGTCCTTTTTGTTATCCCATGAAACTTCCCATGTCGTCAGTTGCCTTGCCTTTCAAATTAATGGTATCCCATCCGTATGTATATTGTGGCGTCGCCTGATGGTAATAATGACTGGGAATCCGGATATCCGCGTATCCTTGTGTTTTTACTGGTGAAAAAACTGGGTAAAGTACAGAAATGGTGCGCCAGTCGGAGAAGAAATGTCTTTGTTGATAATGCTGCGACGGATTTTCGCAAAAATCGTACTTGTCGTCGACGCTCTCGGCAAAAGTTAAATTTTCACTAGCAGATGCTGGCGGCTTGCCATTAACGTAGCCTAGGAAGTTTACTGCCCGCGGTGCTTGCGCCAAAGTCTTGATAGAAGAGAATAGTTTGCGAGCCTTCGAGTACCGGGGACAAGTGCGTCTCCAGGATTCCCACACGTTCCCGTCGCCGCGTTAGTCCGCGGTGAAGTCAGCCCCAATTACTGCACCAATACCACCTTAACACGAGGCGTCAGTAAGACCCTAATTTGTGCGAAACGGAAGGGGGCTCCACGACTGTATACCTGAAGTATCCTGGACGCTCAATTCGGGGTACTGCTTGTGTTCCCAAGGAATGAGGATTCGACCTTCTGCCTTGCTATTTATTGGGAAATCCATGTCCGGGAGCTAAAGAAACGTAAGTGCTTGATATTGAGCGCTTTGCCGCTTTTTATCCGGAAAGTCCAGAGCTGATACGTACCCTGTCTCCATCTCAATCATTCGTCTAAAACCATTCGCACGACTGCTGACTTCTTCATCTTGCCACCTGTTTTGTTGCATGTTCATGGCCTTTACTGTTCCATTGTATAACCGGACCATGTCAATCGACGGTAGATGGCTGACCTGAAATAAATAAAATCTAAGCATTGTTAGAATTTCGGTAGTTGTGACTAAATGAACCGCACCTGGTCGACCTTTCTTCGTAGCTCTTCACCAGAAAGCGACATAAAAGGAAGAAGATCCTCCGTTATTGCATCGTAGTCGTCAATAATTTTGACGCCTTTTTCCATGGCGAACTTAAACCACTCGTCAAAGCCTTTCGGCGGGTCGCGACCGTATCTCCTCCTGTATTCTGCAACTGCCTCAGAGAGTGTCTTGCTCTGCCTTTTTAACAAGTTTCTGAACTTGTCTTCTGCCTGTGTCATGAGCCTAGGAATTGGGTGCTCGGTAATAGTCGACCCGGGCTTGATTTGCACTGTGCTCTGTAACGGAGCAACTGCTTGACGGTGTCCTGCATAGAGACCCGCTTGGAGAAGGACCAGAAAGATTCCTGCAATGAAGAGAAGACCGCGAACGCGCGCCGGCTTGAGGGTATCGTCGACCGCCATGCTGTCAATGCCAGCGATACGAGCAGTGGACGTTAGACGGCGTTGCCTTCACAGAGTCTACAATCCCGCAGAGGCGATCAGCAGCCGAAGTTTAGCATGGGACCTAACTGCCTAATAAGGACGCACAGGTTGTTTGTGTAAACGGAGTGTGCTGTGGTTAAACAGTGGTTTGCCGCACTAGTCGACACCCTAACTCTCCGTCCTTGTCCCCGTCCACCATGTCGTTTGCAGTGGGAAGCGGATACTCGCGCGCATCGACATCGGTACCCGCAGCAAGTCCGACTCCGAAGCGGCCCGCATCTATACAAGAGCTCGCTCAACGCGCCGAGATCAACTGGGATGCCTCCAAGGATTTCAAGTTCTGGCTCAAGGTAGCCGAAAGGGCTCGACATGCTGGTCAGGTTCATGACCTGCACGGCGACCTTGAAAATGCGTTTGTGGAATATGCGCGTGCGGCTACACTCATTCTCAACAAAATACCGACGCACCGGGACTGCCACACAAGACTTGATCAAATACAGAGGGACACGCTAATAATGGTGCGCGCCACGATCATTCTGCACCCAATAGGAAACTATGGCTAATATTACGATATAGAAAGGCAAAGGTGTCCTCGACAGAATGGGATTGCTTAAACCTCCTCTGATTGATTGGCACAATACTTGGGAGAACGCGCAATCGCGAGGCAGTGTTCCTCCCCGCTCTTCAGCTCCTCCGAGAGCATTTAATGCAGACCGAATACAAAGAGACCGTACTCCATCTCGAAAATCTAGTATAAATGAACACTACCGTGAAGAAAGAGACTCAAGACAAATATGGTATCCAGATACAGCACCTGAACGGCGACGGCGAGAGGAATCACTTCCGCGGTCTTCCGGAGCCCGATCCCAGCAACAAACGCGTGTTGAAGAGGAGGGAATCTTACGAAGGCAACGGGAGGCCGAAGAAGAGGCTCGTGCCGTTCGAAGAGCGTTGCATAACAGTGCTGCTTCCGGATTCGTCTCCATACCAATTGCGCCGCAAATGGCACCACAGCGATCAACCGGGCACTCTTCAACTAGAAGTGCATCTGATAGTATTTTGGATACACCGCCTTTTATTGCCGTTGGAAAGTCCAATGAGGCGGTACGATGGTGATTCTACTGACCCTGAGACGGAAGAAGGTCATGATGACGAGCTCTACAAGAAAGTCGCCAAGGTCAGCATGGAGGGAAGAACGCATCTTCCTCATATATGGTGGCACCCTTCGGAGGGTACGTATAACCAATCTGAAGTCTGGTATGAATACCATTTCCTGAACACATTTATAGGCCTCCGCTTCCTCAAATAATAACAACATCCGCTCCTCCGCCCTTAGCCCTGTCTTGTATCCGCAACTCATGACCAAACGGACATAGGGTTACACACCGTCTCTTTAATCAATGTTCCAACAGCTGCCCCCCGATTTCCCACAGACGACGCTCTTGTTTGAAAACGCACCACCACCAAGACATCTCTACCAAAACAACCTCTCTCCGCCCTCGCAGCCGGTTCCCCCAGCCGAACGCGACCATCTTCAGCACAATCGAGCATACATGTATTGCCCGCGTGAACCTTCATCTTCTTGGTCACATTTACCTGCGCGTCCCCTTGGAACGCCACCACATCCCCCAAACCAGAACGTTATACAATGTGCCTCAAACATACCAAAACCCCCTTCCTATTCCTAGTGCTCTGTTTGTCACGCCGACAGTCGCAGGAGCTCCGCCACGCATATCTCCTTCCTCAAGCTCCGAACGACGTGAACGCGGTTCGGGCGATCTGCGGACAGTCAGCTTTCCACGTGCGGTGCTCCCGCGCTTCCTTTCTATCGCTGCTGTAAACACTGCAAAGAACCGTGAGACGTGTGGACTACTCCTTGGAAGGCAGCGGGGACGCAAGTTTGTAGTTACGATCCTACTTAGAACGAAACAGCATTGGACGAGCGATACGTCCAATATGGATGAGGAGGAACTTATGCTTGACCTTACGGAGAAGCGGGGTTTGATCACGCTTGGATGGGTCAGTGCATTTGCTTATCTTATCTGCAAGTTTTTTTCTTCTTTCAAGCTGACATATATATGGAATAGATTCATACACACCCGACGCAGTCTTGTAAGCTAGGATCTTCGACATGTTTATTCTTCAGATAGTCTAACTGTAATTCTCTTCTAGGCTCCATGTCCTCCGTTGACCTACATACCGATTCTGGCTTCCAACACATGCTCCCTGAATCCTTCGCAGTAGTCTGCGCTCCGCAGCACACCCATGCTCTGCATCCCTCCACGTGTGTGACCCAACATCTAGTATAATACAATCTATCAATCCTTTGCGTCAGCACAATTCACTTTGGCACAAAGTATGTATAGGTACCTTTGTGATGAAATATGCTAACACAGCTCAATATCTATTGTCTGGAAATTAATGAAACTATGCCACTGTCAATTGCCAGTCAGTAAGTTCTATCAAACTATAGTGTGCGAATGACACTCAACCTTTTATTCACTTGGAAAACAGGTATTTGTGGCAAGGTAGAAGAGCTCCTCCCTTAGTTTGCAGTTTTGTACTGCTGTGGTAGTCCAGACATAGGTGATACCTGGCCCTTTGGCTGGGTGGGACGTTGTTATCCTAAATTTGCAGCAACCATTTGTACCGACTCGACCACCCTGTAGAGTGTATGTTGCTCCAGCAACCTTTTTGTTGACCTGGGAGACGTTGGCCATAGAGGACGTAAGTGCTGTAGGGAGAGGAAGCTTGTTGTCATTGTTGGGGATCAGCTCTGCAAGTTGACCAATAGTGGCAGCATGTGTGTTAGAGAGTCAGTATTGGTTCTGGACTGTATACAGTATAGAGGAAAGAGTGGGAGCAGTATTGTCTTCAAGAATAGCAGCTGACTCAGACATAATGATGACCCGGCAATAAGACTAGACTGATAAGCTCAGTTGAGTTGAGATCTGAGAGGAGACCATCCAGACCTTATATCATTTGCTTCCGAGTTATGTAATCAGTGACATAAAACAAGAAGCATCACAGTGTTGCAATCCCTGCCCCCATTCCCTTCTTCAAGTGCAACCAGTTTCCCTCTTGAACCGCGAGTGGCAGAGGCTCCCTTGCCTTCCCTTACAAAGGTCATTGCTAGCATTCTTCGGGTCTTGTTCGGAACTCGAAGGAGTTTGGTAGGGAGATCGTTATCGTCCAATGCCTTTACTACACCTGACAGTGTTTCTGTTGTGGCCGCAGCCTACTTCTTATACTTGTGTTTCGAAGCAGATCTCAGTTGTGAACATCACTTTCGATAAGTGGTGTGCAGAAAATTGACTCCACCAGCTGAAAAGAGCTTAACAAGCAGCTCTGCTAGTATTTCAAAGTAAGTTAGTCATCTGCCCGTTTTTATTTTTACTCCAATCGAATTTCAAACTGACTTATTATGTGTTTATTACAGTGTGTTGCAGGTCTTTGAGATGGAGCAAACGTCTGAGAAACAGTGGTCTATGTACACCACTTCACTACAGGTGG
The DNA here is from genome assembly GCF_000271605.1 of Fomitiporia mediterranea MF3/22. Classification (NCBI taxonomy): domain Eukaryota; kingdom Fungi; phylum Basidiomycota; class Agaricomycetes; order Hymenochaetales; family Hymenochaetaceae; genus Fomitiporia; species Fomitiporia mediterranea. The sequence goes on from NW_006760387.1 coordinate 3,923,382, forward strand.
TAGGAGATGCATGGGCAAAATTCTCGCATGGTGTGTATTATTTTAAGCCCTCTTTTCGGTATTGTATCTGATGTGGCATTGGATCTGGCAGACATTCCGTCAGAGGCAGAGCTGCTAGCAGATGCAGACCAGAATACTAGAGAGAGGGGCCTTGGCAGAATTAACACAGCAGCTCTTGTCTATACCTGTGCTGAAGCGATTAATGCCAAAGGTGTTCTGACTATCAAGCTCCACAGTTGCGGATCCTACAATGTAGCCTTCCTTGTCACATTCTGTGGTCTGACACAACAGCACACTATTGCCCGGGTTTCTTTTACGGAAGTACAAACACCAGACTTGATACAGTCCCAGGTTGCAACTATGGCATTTGTGCAGTTATGTCTAGGAGTACCAACTCCAGCTGTTTATGTATGGAATGATGATCTGCACAACCCTGTGGGTGCTGAATACATAGTCATGGAATTCATCCAAGGTATTACCCTGGATCGTGTAATGCAAGGACTCAATCCCGAGCACAGGTTAGATGTCTGGGGGTCATTAACGAAATATCATGCAGCCTTAGCTCACAACCTACCTTTTCAAACATATGGATGTCTACTGTTCTCTGAGGACACTATTCAAGGCAAACAAGACTTGGCATCTGACAAAGCATACATTGTTGGTCCATTCATACAGTGTAAGCAATCTACAACCAGAAGGCTCTACGTTGACCATCAAGTTGGCCTGGTTGATGATCTGTGCATGCTTTGGATAGAACAGTACAATGCTGAATTCCATACAATGGAGGAACAATGGGGCCAACCAGACAATAACCTTGTTATTGACAAGAAGGATGCAAGTATTCAGGAGGCAGTTGATTGTGACAGTGTACACTGGTGTGATATGTTGGAGTCATCATCATTGGTGTTAGACATGATCCACTCTTGTAGGCTGGATGCAAAGGCACTGGTGTGTCTTGTACTCAGGGACTGGGCAGGTTGCAATATTGTTTTGGATGAAGTTATGCTTGAGCCCATATCATTTATTGACTGGGATTGGTTGTTCATTGGGCCATTCGAGGTATTCCCACAATATCCCCACAATCTGTGCATTCGGGATGGAGTCACACGAAGGCCAATTTGTTCTGCTGAAGTTTATACTTCCTTACCTGCAACACACATTGTTAACAATCCCAGCATTCCAAGTATTGAGGATTGTTTATGACCAGTCCAATAGGGAGAGCTACACAATTTGCTGCCTGAACTTGCAACTGTATGCATTTCCGAAGTTGGTGATTGGGTGTCACTGATTATATGGTTGATAGAGAGACAGGCATATATTTGGTTCCTCTCTTGCTGGAATGAAGAACTTCAGGTGGGACAATGGCAGACTACCACAGACACAAAGTTAGTGGATGCATTAGTAGATGGAGGGTTCTCAAAATGGTGTCAGCTTCGTGCATGGTTGATAACAGAGCACAACAAAGGTAGAAAACATAGTATGTGTTTGGAGTGCAACAAAGGTAGGAAACATGGTATGTATTTTCCTACAGAGCATGCTTACAATACTTCTCCTGTTGTGTGTAACAAGCTGTGTTTAAATGGAAAGGCACACAGTGCTATTACATTCTTCATTGTTGTCCACTTCTTCCTTCATGTCTTCTATAGCATAATCTCTTCTACTTCATATCACTCCAGCTGCCTATTTATTTGTGGATCTTACCTGTTAATTTTTTCAATCATTCATGTACTCTCAACACCACAGTATTGTTTGCACTCCTTAGGCTCAGACAGCACTTCAATGCTGGGGACAATTTCATAGATAGATCATTCTCAATTGTATTTTGCATGCAATCCTGTACAATAAGCTTTCTCAAGTGATATTTATTATTATAGACATGTCTTACAATGTAAAATACAAAAAGAACGACAGCACAGTCCCATAGTTAGACCCATCCTGTGCCAGTTCCTCCTAGATTAGATGAAGCAATCAGATCAAACTTTGTCCAAATCATGTGCTACAAGTCTTGTGTGGAGTGACGAGTGAGTCAACTGCATCACTCTACAGTTGCCTCCACTTCTGAATCATTCCTCACCTCTAGACTTAAATGAATATATTCATAAGTATAACAAATTTAAAAGTTGGATCTGTAAGGAATTTGCAAGGAGTGGAGCACACTTCCTGTCAAGTATATCCATCAGTGACTCATTTTAATATATTGCAGTGTCTGATTAATCTTGACTCAAGGAAAGTGCTTGACACGAGCACACATTCTGTCTGTCTCAGTAACATACTAACTTTATACCCAAGTAGGAAACTCAAATTCAAATATTACCTGTCTGGGGCAAGCAATGTAATTGTAGTGTAAGATCTGAGAAAGCTGTGTATTTGACTGTCCTCTGTATAAAAGGGTATGATACTCAACCAGAGACTTGTAGCAACTTCCCATCCTCATTCCTCTTACTACACTACTAGCTTGTCTCTATATTGACACTATGAGTAACAATACTGGTGGAGACACAAACCAGTTGTTTCAATTGTTCCAGCAATTCCAACAGTTTGCTATGCAGAACAACCTTGTTGCACCCATTGGCCCTCCTGCAACCCCTCAGACAGGATCCAATATCCCTTCATCAGAGCACCATGACTCTGAGCCTCCTATCCTGCACCACTATTCGAGCACTCGAGTTCCCACTATTGAAGGGCCTAGTTGAACACTAGTCCCCCCTTCAACACAGCCAATACAACATCTTTCTGACACACTGCTCCTCTCACAGGCCACTACCAACTCTGAAATTCACATAGCAAGCACACAACCAGTAGGCTTGTCAGCTCTGCCAGGACTTCAAGTACAGTCTCCTATTCAGATGTCTACTGCCCAGCCATTGTTTGGCCTTGCTCTCAACACTAGTACAGTAAACAATGCATGCCTACTATCTGCAGGTTGCACAGTTCCATGTCCAACCTTACAAGCACACTGTGGAACACACAGAGGTGGATCAAGAAGGGCTCCCTCTTCAACACATGGCCTTCCTGTTGTCTGTTGCACAGTTATCAAAGACTGTATTGATTGGTCTGGTAATGGTTGTTCAAGTATCTGCCTATTAGTCAAGGTTTATCCAAGCTTTGTATGTTCTACTAGAGTAATTAACAAAAATGTACTCTACTAACACACTATTTCTAGAACCTTGGAGACTCTTATTGTGTTCTCTATCAGTTCATGTGTGAAACATTCAATGATTGGCTTTGACAGTTTGGATTGCTCCACAAACTCATTGTCTCTGAGGACATGCTCCTGACAGAAATCATCCAGCAAATACAGACCCTCATAACAAGTGACTATGGCTACAGTTTCCCTCTAGCATCAGACATATATCAGGCACACAAAGCTCTTCCATTGAACCTCCTTGCTATTCATGATAGAGGCATAGAGCATGGTGGACCAGCCAGGCTAAGGCAATATCTGTTCAATCCATCATGGACTATTGTGCATATCATGTGTTTGACCAATCTTTTCACAATCCCTTGACTGGTTGTTGAAAATAATTGTATGGTCATTTTTCTCAGTCAGTTTCAAACTATATTACAAAAACTTATAACATAATTAACATCCTTGAACAGTTGTGAACCATAATCCTCCTCTAAAAAAACAAATACATGGTATTCTTCATACCTGTATAGAGGCAAGGGTATTCCAAGGGCTTGAAGCTGATGGTCCATCATCTGAAACTGTTGATCCACCACTTGAATGCAACTGTCACAATGAAACGAACAATGAGAACAATGATTCAGCTAGTATCAGTAATGATGAGAATATACCACCAGTAAGTTGTTTTCCTACTTATAATTTAATCCATACTGACTCTAGCTTCATTTGAAGATAACAGTACAAAGTCCTGCACATTTTTCAGAATTACCTACTGAACCAGCTAGCCCTGTATGTTCCTCTAACAGCTTTTCTCCTTGTGTCTGTAAATACTTTATTAAACAGTAAGAACAGAACTCACATGTCTCAACTGAACCAGCCAGTCCTACACAAGATCAGCAATATCAGTCTCTCGAAAACTGTGTAAGATTATGCATTGTATTATTACTTAAATCCTGACTAATACAGTATCTGTTTAGACAATTCTTTCCCAGGCTTCCTTTGTAATTCCACCAAATGCTGTTCCAGCATCATTATGGTCTACAACTTGGACACCTGAATCTGCAGAGAATGGCTGGAATTTCCATATGGAGTCATTTACTACTAAAGTTTATGAAGCAGCACAAACGACTCTTACAACAGAACTAGTCATTATTGGTTCAAGCATATCTGATACAGTAGACAGACTCATTACAATGGTAAAGAAGTGTGTAATAGGACAGGACTTCTCTGAAGTACTTGTTCCTCAACCTTGCAGACATTTTGAGTATGTTGTATTATATATAACTTGGCTCTAGCTGACTACTACTAAATATTTAGAATTGAGCAAGCTGGAAGAGTAGTAACATTTGGATCTGGCATTGAGCACAACGTTTTACAGTATGCTCTGAGAAAGTTCCAGAACTCATATGCTTGCTGGTTTGATAGAGTCTTTAATGAGTATTCTACAATTAAAACCCTCACAACTGAGAGTACTGCTGCACACACTCCAGAGGAGTGCCTACTCAACCTTACAACCCTTGGTGCCCTTTTTTCTCTTGCCATAATTAACAAGATTGCTCCTGAGCCAATCAGACCATGTATTGTCCAGCTAGCATTTCACAGTTGCAACTTTCAATCCTTACACAAAGAGTTTGTAAAAACCTGGCATCCACAGCTCTACAGTCTAATTCATGACTGGATAAACATTGGTGCTACTGGAGATGCAACAGACTCTAAGTTCAGAGATTTCTTTGTTACAGTCATGGGTGTACAAGTGAGTTGCTTCTAGTTAGATCCCTTAATACTCTCATTTAATCCATTATATAGCCAGGAATATATACTCATAGGGACAACACAACCCATCAGCTCGTTGCTTGTGACATGCTTTACCAATCTGTTCTTGGGTCATCTAGTATTTTTCATTGGGAGATACAAGCATTTTTCAAAGGTATGCACCTTCAGTGTAAGAATGGGTTTAGCTTAGCAAAGGTAAGTATTTAAACTGTATTTAGTTCTCTTAGTAACTCTTATTTTTATCAGGCTGTTCATGCTCTTGAAGGTGGCAGTGAAGCATTAATAAGCATTGCATTTGCATCTTGGATTACAGATGCTACAAGAGTATGCATGGCTCTCAATATATTTATTCAGTCAGTAAGGTTAGAAGCACTCACAGACATTGTACAAGCACATGGCTTTACTTCTGGTTGACTACTTGTGCAGCATTTGCTGTCTGATTTTCTCCATACAACTGGCATCCCTTGCCCTACCAAGTTTTGTGAACTTGTGGACAACTTCAATGATGGCCAACAATTCGACCTAGCAGAGTTGGATAGGCCTGATACACGAGCAAAACTTTTCGTTTGGGCAGCAACAGGGAGTGTATACTTACCAGCTGAAGAAAATCAACTTATGGTATGAAATATATTGATTGAATTCTGGCAAAACTAATATGTTCACTCAAAACAGATTAACATTGTCAATACTAGCAATCTGTCTTATCAGTCAGGGTGCAGATCAGCTGTTGCCTTTGCACAGCAGGGCAAAATACAATTTCAGACCTGTAGCAAAACTGCAACAATCCCTATTTCTTATATGATAGATCTACTAAATAGAGAGTATGACAGGCAAAGTGAACCAAGTAGTACTCATATGGCTTTCCACCACTGGTTACTTTCTGAATTATATACTGCTATAGGCAGTCATTCTATACTCTAATAGTTATAGTATTGATTATAAATAGACAGTATTATAAATAGTATACTTCAAGTTGTGAGAAATTTTAGCCTCTGATATAGTATTGTAGAAAGTCTTATAATGCTTGTTAGTTTACCAATATTGAATGGAATCAAACCTGAGTATTTTAATTGTATATTTAAAGTGACATGTATCTTTATATACTAGTATTCCTAAATGTGCCTTTGTCCAGTTAAAATCCTTCTCCTCTAACTCTAAGGAAAGACAGTGCTTCAAGCCACAAATCAACTATTTCAGCATCTGCATTCCCTCAAGAAAGACCAGAAAGATGACTGTTTAAACCAGATACTATCTCTATATTAACTGGACTACCTGGTGATTGTAGGTCAATTTCATTCATATTATCTAGGTGTTGAAATACTTTGTCAGATACTAGATCATCCAGTTCATCCCAGTCCACACCATAGAACTCTGCCTCGATTTCTTCCTCTGTGTACTCTGAAGGAGAGCTATTGTCATTGTCAAAATGAGGAAGTGGGTCTCCTTGTTCTCCTAGTGCAATCATATCAAAGAAGAACATATCCTGTGGGGATCAGCTTTGTTGACCAGATAAACACATTGGATGATTATTCCATCCATTTTTGAATGCTTCAAGGTGAGAATTCAATGAATGCAAGAACAGGTGGTGTAATAGCCAGATGTGATTTCAGTTGTTTATATCCAAACCAGCTTGCTCTTCTAGCAGCCAGAATCGATTTGCCCACCATGAGCCAACTTGTCTCATTATGTCCACCCACAGTCGTTCTATACGAATATTATGAACAGACCTATATAATTGTCAGGCAGACAAAATCATAACAGAATCTACTACTTACCTGCCCCATATGTATGCTTTCTAACCTTGACCACAAAACCACTCCATCCATACTGTAAGCTGTATGTTTTCTACACTATGATCTCCTCTTACACATACTGGAACCTTGTAGATACTTGTAGCATCCAAGAACAGTTTAAGTACTGTCTTGCCTTTGTTATTATCTGAGGCCTGTAAGCCTGTAATAAGACACAAGTAGCTATCAATAATTCTGTGTATAACAATTCCCCATCAAATAAGTCCTTTATTATAAACTAATTAATAATACAGCTTCTACAATATGTAGTATATATTTACTATGCTGCCCATCATAGTGCCACAATGCATTTGGACCAGGTACATTGTATTTGTATCACTCTACTGGTGGTTGGCCAAACAACCTTTGTGGGAATAACCTCAATAGAGACTGCCGAATATGCTCTTTCAGCACAACAATTCCTTCTGATTGTAGATATCCTCAGATTAACGAGATGCCAGGTTCATAGCCATGCTGAAGTCAAATAGAACTGATAAGCTTGTCCAGAGCATTGTCAGGTATACTGGTAACACATCTAGTGTATGATATGACTCTGGATACATTATCAACAAATGGGTTCTCCCTTCGTTCATCAAGGCCAAGATCTAGAATCACTCTCCAGACAGTAGAATGATTTACTCCAAGAAAGTCTGTGATTGATTGTGTTGAACACAACTCATAAGCTGCCTTCAGAAACTCAGGGTCAATTTGATATTGTGGCTGGCCTCGTTCTCCTGAGTATAAGCAAGTTAAAACTTGTTGAAACCCCTGATGAGCATGTTCCAGTGAGTTCTGGTATGTAAGTTGTATATCTGTTCTCATTCGAGACAAGTTATCGATCAACACCCCTGCTTCATTTTCATCAAAGATACTTGTGTACTGTTTTCAGAAATTTTATTTAACTACAAAACAGGTAGACGAGTAGCTTGACTCACTTGGCCAAACAGAGATATATAAGCATTGAGGTCAGCTCCTACTAATGACAATCTGTTCACATTGTTGCTGTGCCTGACAACAGACAATACTTTTGCCTCCAACAATCTATATTGCCTTCTGAATTCATTCCGAAGACATACATCCAGGTTCATATGTGTAGCTGTAGTTTGCAGGCGTATACAGGTCTATCTGAGAGGGTCCAGCACTGTACGTCATGTTAAGCATATTTATTAGGGTGTAGTTTATCCCTTTATTTTCTGTGATAGTATTTTGGGACTGTATATGTAAATAAGACAATGTGTTCGGATCATGAATTTGAATTTGAAAATATTGGAGTCTGAGACAGACTTTCCTTTTGCAGCTTACTATAACGTGAACATGTGACATGTCACCCCTCCTCGTCCCCGAAGACGTTCATCTAGGTCCATAATGTATCATGCAGTGTAGTGAATAGGGGATATCCTGATTGTATATTTGTACTGTTGTGAAAGGATCAGAGACAACATCTGTGGTGCAGGCTGCTAAACCGTACCTCTATGCAAATAAGGTTTTGAGTTAAACCTTGCCCAATTTAGAAGGTTCTACCTCAGAAAGAGGTGTGCCAAACGTGCCTGATAATATACTGTTGTTTTTAGTTACTGTCACACGAACTGACATGCTGTTTGACCCTCGTTATGATGACGTAAGAAATCGTCTGACACCTTGTCTCTCCCCTCTCAAATCCCAACACTCCGACGATGTCCCTCTTCTGTCTTAGCCCATCCATTTCACTCATTCATGACAGACAGTGTATGGACATCCTTCTGTAATATTCTTTTGGTACAGGAGACACTGCATATGGTTTGTTGGTACAATTATGCTCAAACTTGGTTTGTCTCCTGACAGTTTGCAAGTTTTAGGATGTGTAGGCTGGGTGGGCTCCTTACCCACCTTCCTGTGGCCTAACCTACACACTATCTATTGCTGATGCTCTCAGCTGAGCTTTATTGTATGTGACTTGTATGTACAATCCAACCTGATTTCGGGTCGTCTCTTGTGACAGCTTCTTACAGTTTGAAAACAGGGCCATTACGTTGGACGATGTTCCTGACCCCCTATGCTTTATACCATGGGTCTCTCATTGCTGATACACTTGACTGAGCTCTATTGTATGCAACTTGTTAGTGTAACCCAACCTGAAATTCGTTCGTCACCTGTATTATTGCCTTCTGTCTGACGATTTGAAAGTAGGACTGGCAGACTGGATGCATACCTTTACCACACCTTATTCATAGTAGACGTTACGACAGTAGCCATACTTCCACCTCTGCCAGACGTGGCATCTATTCGAAAACTGACGGGAAGGCCTGGTCAGCTTTCGCAGCATTTCTTCGCAATGTCGCTCTGGACGTTACGTTACGACAGTAGCCATACTTCCACCTCTGCCAGACGTGGCATCTATTTGAAAACTGACGGGAAGGCCTGGTCAGCTTTCGCAGCATTTCTTTGCAATGTCGCTCTGGACGTTACGTTACAACAGTAGCCATACTTCCACCTCCGCCAGACGTGGCATCTATTCGGAAACTTGTCTTAGAGTCTATAAACAGTTATTTCAAGGACGCCCTTGTGAGTGAGCCTATGGATGTAAGATATAAACGAATCCTTGCGATGTCGGATCTTTGTCATAGACTTTTGTCGGTCCGGTCAGTCCGTTTACCCAACTCGTTGAAAGCCTCCTGAAAACGCAATGGGTGATCCAGACAGCGGATTGATGATTGAGGAAGCGGATGAAGATGACTTGGATGATGCGGGCATGGTTGATGGAGACGGTCAAGCTGGAGATGAGGATGACGAGGACGAAATGTTCTCCGCGACTGACGGGTAGGTCAAATAAACATTGTGATATTTCTTTTCTCATGCAATGCATTTTACAGTCTGGTGGGCAAATTAGGAGAACTAGAGCATACAGTCGCGTTCAGCCAGTCAATAGATGATCCGTTAGGTCTAGGCCGTCCGACTATGCGAATTGGTAGCCGTCTGTTCTTTGGAGGGCCAGAGGTCGTCCAATCAATCTCCAATGCTCTCGGTGCACTATGTCTTAATCAGGCTGGACAGGACCATCTGGCATCACATCCTTCCATCATCCCAGCGTTATTTTCGATATTCACGCTGGAAGCGCATCTCAAGGTTCTCCTTGAAAAGGAGAATGCCGTGTCCATCGAAAGTTCCATCGATGAGCTCGTTCGTCACCATCCATAAGGAGTTATCAAGAGCTAATGTCTTCTTCCACAAGTTGATCACTTTGCACGTCCACATAACTCTTCTTTCGGATGTTTATTCGACGGCCGGATATACGCACGGCAGACATGCTGTTGGGTTACTGCAGAACACGACTGTGGATATTATCCCGGATTTGGGCGGTACCGGTACGACGCAACCTGACGGTCAACCACCAGCCGAATCAACTCCAGAGATGGACAAAAGAAGACAGAGAGCCCTAAGGATCGGAACGCTGTGGCTTTGAAGCATATCGCGTTGTGGCGAAGATGCTTTTGTAAAATAGGCGTAATCCTGACAAAGCACAGAAGAAGCAAGCTGCTTCCATATCGGCGACATTGGCGGATATCATGTACAAGCATTTGACCGAAGTTACGGATGGTGAGACTAACTTTTCTTCTATCGGAGAAGTTATGTACTCATGTCTCGCTTATCCTGAAAGGCAACCCGACTTTCTTGTATGGATACCATACAGTCATGATTTGCTCGATCACATTCCTCCTTTTCGATGGTAAGTGTTTTTTTCGGCCGAAATGACACGGGCCATTAAAATACTTTACTTTACAGAATGAGCCTCGCAGACAAACTACCACGCCGTGCTGCTCCTTCAATTCCGAAAGGTCGGAGGTCTGGACGCTGTCCCGGATACGTGCCGTCGCTATACATCTACTATTTCTCGTATTTTTGAGGTTAGAGCCGCAGACCGGAGTGAAAGTGATCAACAAGAGCGCGTGCACGTCTTTGGACGACTGAAGATGGCTCTTCACTTGCTCTATCTTATGATTATCAAACCTGCCATAGATCCCGGTCAAATTGCTCAGTATATCTCGAAGGACAAGCCAGAGAACCACCTGGATTTCTATCAACCGCATGACTTCCTTGTCAAAATGAGGTTGGAGATATTACTGTTAATTCGCGATATATGGCAGTTGGCATGGCTCGTCTTAGCGCCTCCAGCCGTCAGCAAGGATGTTATTCAGTCCGATTAAGAAGAAATATCGTCGGGCGAGAACGAGGTAGCAAGGCCAAACTTTGGTTCGGGAATATTGCTGACTTCAGGTCAAGGTCTTTTTCGACCGTCTCAACCAGCAGATGAAGATCGTATCAGGCAGTTGGCGGACATGGGCTTCTCAATAGTTGCGGCTGTTAGAGCACTGTCCAGGACAAACAATAATGTCAATTTCGCGACCGAGTATCTGTTGACTCATCCATTCAAGCCTGTTCCAGAGGAACCACCTGCTGCAGTGCAGCCTCCTGCAGCTGTAACAACGGCACAGGAGCCTGTAGCAAACGAGGCCCCAGCGGATGCGCCTATGGAAACTGAACCGGTTCCTGAAGAGCAGCCTGCGCAAGAGACTGCTATCGAAGAGGATTACGAGCCCTAAAAGACGATCGAGGAGAGGCGACGGGATTGGGATGAGATTAGGAAGTCTCTCATATCAGATATAGGCCCACAAGCACTTAGGCTTGCAGATGCACATCCTTCATTGATTTTCGACGTTAGGCACGTATTTATTGGACCGAACAATAAGTATAGGCAAGAAGCTATCCGTTGCGTTGTACAAGACATCGAGAAGTTTTCTCCTGCTGCGTACGGTGTGCAGGAGAAACCTCTCGCTGTTAGATGCCGGCTGTTGGCTCTTATTCTTGCCGATTCGCCAAAAGCTGCACTTTAGATTTTAGGCAAGGAGGAAAAGAATATGATGGACATGCTTATGCTCTGCCCCTGTCGCAGCCTATTGCTCACGACAAAGATCAGGCATTGCCGAAATGGCTCCCGGCACTCCTTCTCGCGATGGAGTCGCTCTTTGTCACTGCAGAAGAACGTCGAACAGTTCCTATGGTCCTCGCTGATCAACCGATTGTTATCCCTCCTCTGGTTGTTGGTCCTCCTTATGCAGAAGCGCGATCAATGCCCTTTGAGCTATGTATTCGGCTCCTCCACATCCCGAGTCTTCCGCGAGACGAACTGCTCGCCACGCTGCGGATGCTTGTGCAGCTCACCCGAGATCGTAACATGGCTGTACAGTTCGTGCGTCGGAATGGGGTTTCGTTACTCCTCCAGCGCTTAAAAGGACCTGCTGGCGATGCGTCGGTGGCGGGCTTCCAGTCCCACGTTGCAATTATCTTGCGACATCTCGTTGAAGATCGATTGGTGTTGAAGACGGTCATGAAACAGGAGATCAAACGCTGGTTGTCAAATTTCCGCTCGAAACTGTCGAAGTTCTTACATATGTTTGTAATTCTACATCGATGGCGGCTCGCGGTCCTCAAGTATTCCTGGACGTCACGAAAGAACGTCGCACTCTGGTACGGCCCGACGTCCCTAATCATCCGACCACGTTGAAGGCGAGCGTGACACGAAGCCCCGCCTGACTCTGTTGCAACGGAGAAGCCTCCGACAGAAGATTCTACCTCGATGCAGATTGACAGCCCAAAGTCAAGCGCTCCTCCAGTGTCCTCGAGAGCATTGGAACCTGTCGTTCACGTCTTGCTTGGCGAGCTGATGAGAGTGGGCAAGCTTGCTTCTGAAGGTATAGCAGCTGAGTCTTCGAAGGATCGCGCATCTGCGACGTCATCAACCGCTGCCACCGCGCAATCTACATCGTCTGAGGTGAAGGATGCATCCACGTCTACAACACAGCAGACGACATCATCGTCACAGTAAACGGATGGACAGCAAAAGACACAGGACACTCACCTCTATGCGTGTTTCTTGATGCAGAGCCTATCTGAGCTTCTATTCTCGTACGAACAGTGCAAGTTCGTGTTACTGACGTATCCGAAAAAGAAAACCCAAACTCCTGCAAAGGATGTGTTCTCGCGCTCGAAGTCGCCTGCGTTGAGTTTCTTCCTAACAGAACTGCTGTCGTTTGGTCCCTTCAATGCCGACCCGAAGTTCGATTCAGAGAAACGGGTAACTTATGCAATTGGGCGATGTCCGTTATTGTAGCCCTGTGCGTTGACACTCCTGCATCTCATGAGACGCAGGAGAATGCGCCAGACGTGACTTCGATTCGAAAACTTGTCTAGGGGTCTATAAGCAGATCTTTCAAGGAGATCTTGGCGAGTGAGCCTATGAATGCTAGATACGGGCGAATACCCGTATATACGCAGTCTCGTGGCGGCTATTCTTCGACCCCTCGAATATTTGTACGTATTTTAAAGTATGACGACAAGATTACACTTACTGAATTTTAAAAATGTCAGGACGAAGGTAGCATTCAAGATGGGACGTTCGGACAAGACTAAAGGAGATTCAGACAAGAAAAATCTGACCCAGAGTCCAGACCGTCGGATGACTCTGATGAAGACGATGAAGAGGACGACGATGTCATGGAGACAGAGCGAAGGGAAGAGACCCACCGATTTATATTGTAATTCGTCACTTGGAATTTAAGTTATCTTTCTTCGTCAATTTTACGGAACAGTACGAATTATTTATATTTGCCAGGTATGCAGGAGTAAGTAAAGTGATATGTTATTCCTTGATCTGAGTTGACCGCATTTGTCCATCTAGGAAATGGAAGAGCACTACGATGAGGAGGATGAGGACGAGATGAATGAGGATGAAGATGAGGGAGAGGACGATGTTGATGTCGGCTATGATGAAGAGTCTGTCAGCGAGGATTCGTCTAATACAGAGCCAGAGGAAGGAGCAGAGGAGCATGCTATAATCGACGAATCCCCGGAGGGATGGGTGGATATGGATGAGGAGATGGCAGAGGGAATGAGTGATATGAATGAAGACGAAGACGAAGACGAAGGCGATGACCTTGAAGAGGAAGAGGGTGCTGCTGAAGAGATTATGTGTCAGGTAAGGCCTCTTAGGCTATTTCACTTTCATCGTCCATTCATCTCTTTCGTTAAAAGCTTCCTGAAAATGCAATGGGAGATCCGGACAGTGGCTTAATGTTCGAGGAAGCAGACGAAGACGACTTGGATGACGCGGGTATGGTTGATGGAGACGGTCAAGCTGGAGATGAGGATGACGAGGACGAAATGTTCTCTGCGACTGACGGGTAGGTCAAATAAACATTGTGATATTTCTTTTCTCACGCAATGCATTTTCCGATCTGGTGGGTGAACTAGGAGGCGGAAGAGAAAGTTGCAAAGGAAGCGGAAGAGAAGGCTGCACGTGAGGCTGAAGAAAGGGCTACGGCTGAAAAAGAGGCAGCGGAGAAGGCGGCAACTGAACGTGAGGCTGTAGTGAGAGCGGCTGTGTCACCTGAAGTCGCACCCGATGCTTCGACTTCTGGGGGTTGTACTGACGGTGAGCATGTCCTAGTGGATGAAGATACCGAAATGGCCGATGCCATAGCAGCTACCGAAAGCGCACAAGAAGCTGAGGCTGCCATCCAGGCAGAACCCGAGGCGGGCCCTTCAACAGCACCCGAGCGGGTTACCATCACAATCAATGGGAATGAGGTTGACATCACCGACACGGACATTGATTCCACGTTTTTGGAAGCTCTTCCAGATGATATGCGGGAGGAAATACTCAACCAGCACCTCCGAGAGCAACGTCCCACCCAGGCCGCAGCTCTAGTTGAGTCTCAAGTCAGCGCGGTGTTCCTTGATGCTTTGCCTCCGGAGATTCGTGCAGAAATATTACGTGAGGAGCGGCTAGAGAGGAGCAGACGAGAACGCGAACAGGATGGTGAAGGGCAGACTGCTGTTCCAACGATTGGTCCAACAGACATGGGCCCAGTAGACTTCATCGCCAGCCTTGATCCGCAACTACGGCAGATCGTTCTCCTAGACTCGGCCGACGGTATTTTACAGACGCACCCGTCGCATATGGTCGCCGAAGCTGGTGTTTATCGTGAAACTGCGTATCTTCACCACCGTAGCCCCCGACCAGCTGCTCCTGGTGATACTACCGCACCCGTCACATGCAGGGTGCCACCCCCGCGTGATGCAATCCAACTGCTGGAACGACCAGGGATTGCAGCTCTCGTCGGGCTTCTGATCTTCCCTCAATTATCCAAGAAGAGCACGCTTCACAAAGTCCTCCTTTATCTTTGCGAGAACTCCAAATCTCGAACGGAACTGTTCAATGTGCTTTTAAGTATCTTGCAGGACGGCACGGGTGATCTTGCTCTGGTGGATAAGAGCCTCTCACAGTTGACCTTCCGCGGCGGGAAGGGTATTACTGCACATCCTACCTCGAAGAATATTAGGAAACAGAAGGATACAGGACTGTCTATCGCATCTCCTATTGTTCCTAGTGAAGTCCCTCCAGACCGCATTGTGCAACGCTGTCTGGATGCCCTCAATTACATTGTTGGCACCAACGAGCTCTCTTCTCTCTTTTTCCTGACAGGGCACGGATTACCTGCAGGCCTGAAGAGAAGCATTTCAAAGAAAGGGGAAGAAAAGGAGAAGCAAGCGGCTCAATCGCATTACCCCATCTACGTCTCCTTGACCGCCAGACGCTTTTGAAGGCTCTCAGTATAATGGATTCTGTTGCCGGATTACTTGACTCGGTGACGCTTCCCCTGACGAGCTTAAAGGACGACTTAAAGAAGAAAGAAGTCACTGGAGAACGTCCATCCGCTCCTGCCGAATCAAGTGCACAGCAAGATTCTTCCGGAACTGCACCTCCTACTACTTCGCATGAGCCAAGTAGCTCAGCAGGTAAGATTCATTTGTTCGCATCTGCTTTTCCTGAACTAAACGTATCCTCCAACAGAACACTCGGCTGCACAACCAGCTGGAGCCCTAATAATAAAGCTTCATCTGTTGAGGCTGTGGAGGAAAAGATCCTTTTAGCCAACCCACTACAGATCCCCCACCCCGCATTCAGACTATCGTAAACATCGTCACTGTTGGAGAATGCTCTGGACGGACATTCCAACATTCAGCACCTTTCATTCCTACCAGATGCTCGAGACGTCGATGCCCAAGAAGTAAGACTCAAAGCGAATGACTTCGGGACTAATCTTTCTAAACACTTGGATGAACTGAATGATGCACTGAGTAGCGCGCAAGCACAAGGCGACCTGCCTCCAGCAATAGTCGCCAAATTCTCTCAGGCGTCGTCGGATCGGGCCAAGTTTCTCCGTGTTTTGAAGACCATTGATTATATGTGTTCGAAACAAGAGAACACGTCGATTCGCCCTCCGGACTTGCCTCAAGCTGACCGTATTCGCGAGATCTATGAGACGTTCCGATTCACCATGCTTTGGCAGAAATTTAGCGATTGCTTGACTGTGGTGGAGAGTAGAGAAAATGTCGAGCACATCGCGACAATTCTATTACCGCTCATCGAGTCATTGATAATTGTCTGCAAGGATGTAGGGGTGCAGAGTACGTCAGCACCAGCTGTTCCTGGATCTCTGCGCTCGCCTCTACTGTCTGAAGAAGAATTTGTGGATGACCTGTTCGTTAGATTCACTGACGATCATCGGAAGATTTTGAACATGATGGTGCGAAACAACCCGTCCCTCACGTCAGGATCTTTCTCTCTCCTCATACAGAACCCTAGAGTTCTTGATTTCGACAACAAGCGTAATTACTTCAGTCAGCGATTGCACAAGCGTCCTTATCCCAGGGAGCACTACCCATCCCTCCAAGTAAATGTTCGTCGTTTGCGTGTTTTCGAGGACAGCTTCCATGCCTTCCAGCACAAGACTGGTGACCAGATACAATATAGCAAGCTCAGCGTACGATTCTATGCTGAAGAAGGCGTCGATGCGGGTGGTGTCACACGAGAATGGTTCCAAATTCTTATCCGCCAAATGTTCAACTCCAATTATGCTCTTTTTCGAACCGTGTGCGGTCGATAGGCAATAGGCAATCGTACCAACCCAAGTGAGCATCCGAGATCAACCCCGATCACTTGTCGTATTTTTTAGTTTGACGGCAGAGTCATTGGGAAAGATATTTACGATGGCCGTCTCATGGGTGCTCACCTCGCGAGGAGCCTGTATCGTATACTCTTTGGTAAACGCGTTGACTACTGCGATGTGGAATGGGTACGTATCACACGTAGGTTGTTCAATCTATCCCCAATGCTCTCGGTGCACTGTGCCTTAACCAGGCTGGGCAAGACCATCTGGCATTACACCCTTCCATCATTCCTGAACTGCTGTAGATCCCGGTCAAATTGCTCAGTATATCTCGAAGGACAAGCCAGAGAACCACCCCGATTTCTATGAACCACATGACTTCCTCGTCAAAATGAGGTTGGAGATATCACCGTTAACTCGTGATATATAGCAGTCGGCATGGCTCGTCTCAGCACCCCCGGCTGTCAGCAAATATGTTATTCAGTATGTCCGAGGAATAGCATCGGGCGAGAACGAGGGAGCAAGGCTCGATTTTGGTTCGGAAATATTCCCGAGTTCTGGTCAGGTCTTCTTCGACCGTCTCAACGGCCAGATGAAGATCGTATCAGGCAGTTGACAGTGATGGGCTTCCCAAGAGCTGCGGCTGTTAGAGCGCTGCCCAGGACAAACAATAATGTCAACTTCGCAACTGAGTATCTGTTGACTCATCCATTTGAACCTGTTCTGGAGGATCCACCCGCTGCGGTATAGCCTCCTGAGGCTGAAACAACGGCACAAGAGCCTGCGACGAACGGGGCTCCTGCGGATACTGCTGATACTTCTATCGAAACCGAAGCAGCTCCTGAAGAACAACCTGCACAAGAGACTGCTATCAAGGAGGATTACGAGTCTCAAAAGACGGTCGAGGAGAGGCGACAGGACTTGGATGAGATCAGGAAGTCCCTCGTATCAGATATAGGACCACAGGTGCTTAGGCTTGCAGATGCCCATCCTTCGTTGATCCTCGGCGCAAGGCACGTATTATCAGACCGAACGATAAGTACCAGCCAGAAGCTATCTGCTGTGTTGTATAAGACATCGAGAAATTCTCTCCTGCTGTGTACAAAGAGTAGGAGGAACCTCTCGCTGTTAGGTGCCGACTGTTGGCTCTCATACTTGCTGATTCACGGAAAGCTGCACTCGAAACATCGGGCAAGGAGGAAAAGAATTTAATGGACATGCTTTACGCTCTGCTTCTGTCACAGCCCCTTGCGCACGACAAAGATCTCAAACGTTGGCGAAGTGGCTCCCAGCACTCCTTCTCGCTATGGAGTCGCTCCTAGTCACTGCAGAAGAACCTCGAGCAGTCCCTATGGTCCTCGCTGATCAGCCAGTCGTTATTCCTCTGCTGGTTGTAGGTCCTCCTTATATAGAGGTACGTTCGATGCTCTTTGAGCTGTGTATACGACTCCTCCACATCCTGAGTCTTCTGCGCGATGAACTGCTTGCTACTCTGCAGATGCTCGTTCAACTCTTTCGAGAACGTAATATGGCTGATCAGTTCGTGCGTCGGAATGGAGTGTCGTTACTTCTCCAGCGCTTAAAAGGGCCTGCTGGCGACGCGTCAGTTGCAGGCTTCCAATCCTACATTGCAATTATCTTGCGGCATCTCGACGAAGATAGATCGGTATTGGAGACGGGGTCATGAAACAGGAGATAAAACGCTGGTTGTCAACATCGCAGATTGTCGAAGTCCTCACGTATGTCCGTAGTTCAACGTCAATGGCGGCTCGCGATCCTCAAGTATTCCTGGACGTTTCGAAAGAGCTGTGCACTCTGAAAGATTACGTTGAAGGCGATTGTGGCCGAAGCCCCGCCTGACTCTGCTGCTACGGAGAAACCTCTGACGGAAGACTCGACTTCGATGCAGGTTGATAGTCCAAAGTCAAGTAGTCCTCCGGTATCCTCCGAAGCGTTGGAATCTGTCGTTCACTTCATGTTTGGTGAGCTGATGAGAGTGGGCAAGCTTGCTTCTAAAGGTATAGCAGCCGAACTTTCAAAGGATCGCGCATCTGCGACGTCACCAGCCGCTACCACCGTGCAATCTACATCGTCTGAGGTGAAGGATGCATCTACGTCTACAACAGAGCAGACGACATCATCGTCACAGAAAACCGATTGACAACAAAAGACACAGGACGCTCACTTCTATGCGTGTTTCCCTGATGCAGAGTCTGTCTGAGCTTCTGTTCTCATACGAACAGTGCAAGTTCGTGTTCCTGACGTATCCGAAAAAGAAAACTCAAACTCCTGCAAAGGATGTATTCTCACGAACATGCCGCTTATGTTGGCACATCACAAGCTCATTAACAATCGGCATGCTCTAAGGTATGATCTGACTTGCCGGAGTGTGTGAACGTTACCCTGACTCATGATTATAGCGTGAAGGAGCTTGTGACGAGGACCGAGATTAATAAGTTTGTCAACAACCTAGTTAATCTCGACCGCGTGCGTTCGTTATTGAAGATGAATTACTATTGTCGACAATTCCGCGCCCTGATGGAAGAGAAAAGACGGTTGATCAAGGTACGATACCTACATTATCCTGCCCTCATATCCCTAAACGGCCACTCATCATTTACATTTTCTAGACATTCTTGCGATTATTGTCGAAGATACACCGTCCACTCCTCCAACGACATCTCGTAATATTACTCAAGCAAACCGAGACTCCATGTGTTTCTTTCGTGATCCCTCATCTTCCCCTTCTTCCCCTTCCCTGTACCATTCGCCCGATTTGTCTATCACACTGGATTCGCCTTTGCAAAGAGGACGAGGCTTGCAGAGGAATATGTGCACAAGTCCATTCGCCCCCGAAACGCGTTTTTGCAATGATGCCGAAGATGAAGGCGACTCTGATGAGTCGTGGAGTGACAACGACGACTTCGACCCCATAACTGTTCAGAACACCAATCAAAACTCGTCCCCGAGTCCTCAGAGATAGACCTGCTGGATGGTCCTGATCCCCTTGGCGAAGGAGTCAATATCGTCATCTCTCCTGAACCATACCTTACAAGTACCCTCAACGCCAGTGACAGCAAGAATTCTCGTCGAAAAAAATCGACCAAACATGTTGCGTTGCCACTTACAACAGGCAGACCAGAATTCAAACGCGGTCGCTACACAATAGCCCCTCTCAATTCTGTTGAAATGGCCGATTTATTTTCGGCATGGCAAGTTTTAGTAAGGGTAGAGTAAGGGTCGATGTAAGAGACCCTAGTCAGGCACATGTAATTTATCCTTTTTAAGACGCATTTTTTTCAAGCGAATTCAAGAGCTCGAGAGCTCTTGAATCTCGTTGGACTTTCAATATGAAGATTACATATGCAACTCAAGTAGCCTAAGCTAAGTAAAACTGCTCTCATAATTAAGCAACAAGAGTAGTGAGTGCATATATTCAGTATACCAAGTCTCCTTACTGTAATCTAACAAAATTATAAGTAAAATAAATTTCTTTTATTTAGAAAATATTTATAACTTGTATTTAACTATTATTTACACAAGCCACAGAAGGAAAAAATCAACTGATAATCTCAATTCATCAGTTGATTTACATTTCTCAGCACAGGGTTGCAAGATCCTATCCCTGTGCTGCAGCGAAATTTCAATCGAAAAAAAAAAATAGAATTGAGAGGGGCTAATTACTCTCATTCAAGTCAATTTTCAAACTCCGATTGATTTGCAGGCTTAGAATGGTATGTGTCGATCACCCCAGTGTAGCACCGTGCCGTGACGAAAGCATCCTACGCATTCCCTAGTACAGCACTGTGCCACGACGAAAACATCCTATGCATTCCATCTCACACAGCACAATGTCCAACTACAACGAATTTACTCAGGGAGGCTACTATGAAAGTCAAGCAGGTGGAAATTCATGGGATGCAACATAGGCTTGGGCATTTGGGGATCAGGTGGGTCCTGGATTCGTCTGTGCATTATGTTGTGCTGATTGATCACCATCATCGTCTGGCCGACCAAACAACTAGGAGGGTTCGAGCCTTCAGCAAAACACATCCTTTCAAGAGAATAATGGTAATAGAGAGGTATGTGCATTAATGGTCTGTCTCATACTGGTTACAGATACTTTGTTTCGCATCCTGTCGTTCTGTTGTATGTATAGTTACCTCACTAGTCCCCAGCTTTCAATTCACTTTGTGTATTGCCTTCATTTCCTTCTGTCATACATGTTTTCCACACTCCATTCTGTATCTGTGATTTATTCCTTCTCTTGATTTACTTTAGTCCAGCATTCCTCTTTGCCAAGCATTACTGATTACCTATGGTTTGACTGCTGTTACATTATGGCAGATACTGCTAGCATCATCTGGTTCTCTTGATGCAATGCTGGTGGATAACCAGAGCTTGTACAGTCAAGCACAACCCTATAATGTTGTGAGTTATACTTAGTCCTTCATTATTTACATCTAGTATTGCTAACTACTACTAGCATTCAAGCTAACAGGAAACAGCAAGTCCTGAAACAGATAATAATGCTACCACTATCACAGGTAAGGCTTTATTATAATGCTTTGAACTTTAACTAAGGCTAATATAGCTAAAGCATTAACTACACTCATTATACTACAAAAGTAGTATTCAACTGTTAGCACCCAAACTCATTTTGTTTGTTTGTGTAGTGGTCTGGACCTTAATGTATGGAGCAATGCTCTTGGGTTGGATGGAGGTGACTACATTAAAGGTGTATTGCCACCAAAAGGCATTTTCCTTCTACTGTTTACTACACAAGGCAACAAGCAAGCAGCTGGAGTGTAGAATAAAATCAATATCTTTTTTGTAACAAAAGGTTCTTAAGAACAGGTAGGATACCCTGTAAAGCTTGCTGCTGCTACAGATATGGAGAACCTTAAAGGTGCAGAGGATGACATTTTTAATTCAGAAGACTATCTATATAATAGAATGAACCTCTGTCTTCTAGTATATTTTATTTATATTACTTTATTAATTAATATAATTAACTAATAGTTTCTAAGTTACCTAGTTGCAAGCTTAAGAAATTTGGTATAACTATACTAGAAAATATCTTTACTACTAGATCATTTTTTGTAAAGAAAGTAGCTAATAAAATAAAAACCTTTTGTAAAGTAAGTTGTCCTTAGTTTTATAAGTTAACATTAATGAATGTCTGGTTTAGAAGCAGACTCAGGATTGTGCACATATAATTGATTAGAAAAAAATTCACATTATAGTACTTGAACATATCTCTATAACTGTATAGTGTGTAGATCTCTACTATAATGTTTGTGATTAAACAAGATCTTTTTGTTATAATTTCTATACTTGTATTTCATAGCTTTAAAATTTGAATGTTATAGTATTACTGTAATGTTAACATATCTAGCAATAATATGTTTGTAGAGCAAACTATACAACTACAATCATTAGCATTCCAGTTTAAGGACAAGCCTCTAATCACAACATTTATAACTTTAGTATTCATACACTTATATTAGAAGAAATAACTCCTAATAAACTAGTAGATGATCTGGATACAATTGCTACTACTGCCTTCTAGAGTATTAACTAAGACCTAAGTCTTTACTTCTTGCAAAACATTATAATTTTTGCTGACAAAGATTACTACTTCTTAGGATGTGTATGTTACTACTAACCCTCTCAAGGTACAGACTTCAGATTGTACCAATTGGTTCCTTCTGTGTGAACCAACATCCCTTACTAGCAAAGTTGAGATTCAGACATTGTACACTTTCTTTATTTATAGAAGTTGAGCCAATATTCTTAATAGGTGAATACTTCAGTAAAACACCTTACTAACTTCTCCCTCCCAGGTACCAACATATGTGTACAAGTATTTAAGAGACAATTGTACAATTAAGTTAATATAACAGTGTAGGAAGGAGACTAACAATAGAAAATTGAGGATGAGGTGTAAAAATACTACAATTGCTGAGTTGAAATACAATATGAACTTACAGCTGTTTTCAAAAAGGTTGGCAATTCCCACAATCATGTGATTTGTAACATACTTTGTACTTTCTTCTCAAAAATGAGAAGAATTAAGAATTGTAGGAAGCAGATACTTTAATCATACTAAGTAATACATGTAAAAAACATTTTAATACTATAAGAATCTAATTATGCTCTCATATTTGACAATAACATGAGAAATAACACACACACAAAAAAAGAAGCAAATTCCTTCTCTTCTAATCTATTATTTCACAGAATTGGAAAAAACATATCTCCTGATCCACAGAGCACAATACCTTCAGATTGGTCTCAAAAAAATCTCTACATAGACCTTTGTCTCCTAGCCAAATTCTGTAGAAAATGGGGGGCTTGTTATTGTGTAATTAAAGAATCTCATTGATTATTGAATTATATTTTTTAGTTCTTAAACTATATAATTTGTACAATTAGACTGTAGAATGTAGAAGGTGTGATAACAACTTCCTTCTTCAAGTTACTTAGTAGTCAATGTCTGACATCTTGCCTTTGACCTTGTTCTCAATATAGATCCTGTCTTTGACTGGACAATAGATAAAGATGGATGGATATGTGGATGTAATAGAGTTACTTGTGTGGGTCCTACCTGATCTTTGACTTATACTTTGGCAACCTCAAAATACTACAGTTCTTGGTTACTTGTTCTTAACCAGGTTAGACTTTTCAAATGCCACTCTTGGCAAACAGTGGTAGGAATTCTTTGAACCACCTCAGTAATAATACCATCTCATCCCTCATTCAAAGTGATTTGAGTTCATTAGTTCCACTTACAAGTTTCCTTTCAAACTAGCATATGTGCAACACACAAAAAAACAATTAAGTTGTTATTATGCAACTTCACAGGCACTTTATTCTGGGCTTATTGCATACAGACAATTGTTGGTTTACAAAGCATAACAAAACATATTCAAGATACATGCATGGCAAACTATCATATGAAGGCAACGAGACATCAATTCAAATGAACTTCTTACCTTGAACCGCGAGTCGCTTTGGAACCAGGTTCAGTAATTAGTGGTCAAATAGCACTGGAGAACACGACGTGAAACTTACCACTGCCTTGCGAGGCCTTGCTACTCGGCCTGCTGCTTAAACCAACTCGGGAAGCGTATGAGCCGCGGGTGGGCGAATTGTACGTTGCTGAAACTTGAATCGTCTCAGAACGGCGTTGGTTTCCTCCTGCAGGCTGTTGCGTTGTTTGCAGCAAATGGGCAGATGGCTGGGAATATCGATTTCCTGCAGAAATAGCCTGTGATTGTCCAGAGCTTGGTAAAGACGCGCGGCTGGGATTGGGCTGGGCTGACGTCGTTCTGTCATCCCTCGTTGTGATTGGTGCCCCCTTGAAACGAGAGTCATTGTGCTTGTGCTGAGTGCTAGGCCATCTGGCATTGTTGATGATGGTTTCAAAGTCTCTCCCCGGATCGAAACGTTCAGCAGGGCGCGTCTCGAAGCCTATGTCGTACAGCAACTTGAAACTCTCCACCGTTTCGGCGCTTAGCTGAGGGAGAACGTTCCTCGCGTTCTTAACGGCTTTTTTGATATCAGCATTGATGGACTTTTCGCCATGAACGTATTGATTCATCATCACACGGAATTCTCTATCAGTATTGACACAGAGTTCGAGCAAGTTGTCGTTTAGGAGGACTGCAGTAGCGCGACCAATCGTTACGTATCTCGCTTGTGCTTCCTCGAAAGCCTTTAGCTTGTCCACCAAGAACTGCATTGCTGTCCGTTCACTGAACTTGGTCTTTGCATCCTTCTTCTTTTCCGTCGCTTTAAGTCTATTCCAGGCTTTCTTCAAGGGGCTGAACAGACGATGCCTTTTACTCATATCATTGCTGGATGTATCGGAGCCGTCCCTGTGCGTATGGCCTTCATCTGGGCCCTTTTGCTTCTCGGACCTCGCAACTTCTTCACGGAACTCTATGATGAACCGTTTGTGGGCCCTAATCATGCCTTCCAGGCCAGCACCACGCTCTTCCACTGTCATATCGGGAAGAAGCTCGTGTGGAACGAATTCCTCTTTGGTGACTTTGAACAGGTCCTTTGCACGATCATAAGCCTGGAGGAAGCAGCTCGTGAACTCTGAGAATGTAAGTTTTGTAGCATTGGCTTCCTCCTGGTTCCCCTTGACTACAATACTTTTCTTCTTTAGGACCATCTCAAGATTCAAGGCCTCGTCCCTCTTGACCTTGTCAAAGTCAATGTTGAGGAAGTCCGACCTCTCCGGCTTCAACGAGCTGATGGACCGAATGGATTTCGTCTCCTCGTTGCGGCTCTCGTAATGCAATTTGAGGGGGGCCGGTTTGTTGAACAGCCTCTCGTAATGTACATAAACGGCCTTGACGAAGGGAGCGAAGTGGCACGTCTTGCTCTCGCGGCCCATGCGATCAGGATAGAAGCAACTAGACGGATAAACACGAGGTCCCCAGATCGCCCTAAAGCCTTGAGCAAGCAGATCACGAGGCGTGTCAGAAACATTACGGAGGTTTTGGATATCCATGAAAGCCTGGGGCTGAAGTATGCATAAATACTCGGATGTGCAACGATGCTACCGAATATCACTCACATGCTCGACATGAAGTTTCACCGTATCCAATTCTGATAAAAGCACATCCAGCTTCTCCCTCTGGCGCTCTGCTTCATAAGCGCTTTCCTTGATAGCCTCGGACATCTGCCTGTTTGTCTCCCTCTGGCGCTTCGCTTCATAGGCGCTTTCCTTGAAAGCCTCAAACAATGCTTTTGAAGCTGCCAACAGTGCCTCGGAATTGTTCACGTTGGCCGCAGCATCTTTGATAAGCAACTCCGAACGCACGACAACTTCCTTCTTTGCCTGTCCCTCCAGTGCTTTAAATTTAAACACGAATTAATTCAACGCGTCAGTCAGTAGGTTTGGAATAGCGAAACAACGCAATTTACGCACTGACAGAGTCCAGGGATCCGTGGGGCGATCCAGGCTTGTAAGTATAGGTGCCATATTGCGGAGAAAGGGGTGCAGCAGACGAGTCCTCTCCAGTGCCATAGGAGAACTGAGAGTCTTCGGCGGGCAATGAGCCTGGAGTACGTCAAAATGTGCGAGGGAATGCACCACACTGTATGACACACCTTGGGTAAACATTGGGGATGGGTCACCCTCTTCAATGATGGTATCGGACATTGTTTGACTCATGGGATATAGCAGAGATGGTGATAGATGGTGAGCAAGTCAGCAAGCGCACAACTCGCAAGGATGTGACTCATGCGGTCATAAATGTAAAGTGGCCGTCACATTGCCAAGTTGACTTTGGCCACAGACCACAACATGACGCGTGGTGTTGCAACATCAAACGACCTCCGCGAGCTCATTCCAGTGTTATTCAACGAAGATAGAAAGAATGCGGCTGAGATTGCACGTGTGTTGCGCATTCCCGTGCGCACTGTCTACAACATTCTTGCATTGTGGTGTGCAACGGGTTCGGTTTGTCCGACAAAGCGTTTGAGTGTGGGTCGGCCACGACTGCTAGATTTTGCAGATACCCACGTGAGTACTGTTTCATTCGATTGATGTTTTATCTGGTCTAAGAGGGCCTAACGGGACATGTAAAGGTATTGGTTCATCTTGCAGAACAAAAAAATGATCAATACATCTCCGAGCTGCGGATTGCTTTGAGAAGTCGGCTGGGTTTCGAGGTTTCCGATACAACAATATGGAGGACTCTAACAAGGGTTGGGTACACACTCAAGGAGGTGTGTAATTTGTCCTCACATGTCCACTTGAAAATGTTGATTTTTTGATTTTTTTTATCCTACAGATTTCTGCATCAGCACTGGAACGTAATGAAGCACTGAGGGCCGCGTTTTTAGAACGCATCGCCGATTATGACGTTGACGAAATTGTTGCTGTTGATGAAAGTTCATGTGAACGAAATGTTTGGCTGCGTAAGAGAGCCTGGGCACTTTCAGGACTTCGGGCCTGTAGGAAACAACATTTTGCTAGAGGAAAAAGGTATGTAACATAGCTTTGCTGAGTTGAAGATCTGAAGTAATAGGCAAATATGTAGGTATTCAATTCTCCCTGCAATTCATGTGGACGGTATGCTCGATTGTATGATCATTGAGGGGTCATACAATACAGCAAAGTTTTATACATTTATTGAACATCTCCTCGAGCGAATGCAGCCTTGGCCTGGACCGCGCTTCGTCATTTTGATGGACAATTGCCCCATTCACAAGGCCCCAGAGATCGAACAGTTAATCACTAGCCGGTGCGTTACAAATAGCTTGTCACATTCTTTTTTTCTAACATGGGTTGTAGTGGAGTACGGTTGGAATATCTTCCTCCATATTCGCCCGACCTAAATCCCATCGAATTAGCGTTTTCGCTTCTCAAGTCAAGGCTTCGTCGGATTGATGAACATCTCAATAGCCTCAGGGACGAATATTCTATTTATGAGGAGCTGTATCGGCAAGTGTTTACAATAAGTGCTGCCGACTGTCAATCGTTCTTTTATCACTGTGGATATTCTTAGCATGTATTCTTGATGGTAGGCCTCATGGTATTGTTCACAAGAAGCTGCATGTACATCAATCCATGTTCGTGTTATTTGTATTACTCTGATTGCTTTACAAGAAATTCACTGGTTGACAATGATGAATTGGGGCAATAGCATTGGTAAGACAGTGACGGTTGAACGTCTGATGTATGAAACTCCACCGGTTGACGGTGATGAATTAGAGCAAAGACGGTGACGGTTGAACGTCTGATGTATGAAACTCCACCGGTTGACAGTGACGAATTAGAGCAAAGACGGTGACGGTTGAACGTCTGATGTATGAAACTCCATCCAGCTAAGCATCCATCTTTAGGTAACCATCATTCTTCACTTTGGCTACGTCCTCATGAGCATATGCAACCACGCGCTTGACAAGACCGATTGATGCTTCGACTTCACACTCCATAGCAAGTGAGCACAATTCTTCGGTGGTGAGCCTCGCAACGTCGTCCAAGCGAGTGCAGTCATTTTTCTGCAAGACGAAAATGAGGGATGTGTAGGTGTGTACTGCATCGCGGCCTCGTTCAATGTGCTGCTGGCAGTAACGACGCCAGACATCTACAGTGGGGTAATTCAAGGGACCAGAATGTGTTGGATTCGGTGGGTTGTCCTTTGGAGTCTCAGAGATACTGTCACCAGCTTCGGAAAGGGTAGAAATGCTTGAAACTTCCGTATTCGGTTGAGTTACACCTGGATGCTGTGTTTTGCGACGTCTCGTACTAACGTCCAAAAGCCTGGAGCTCATACTAGCAGGTACCTGATTTGGCACAACTCCAGGTTCACTCTGTACCTATTAACAGGTGTGAGTCTACTCTAAGCATAGACTATCTTATACTTACAAGGCGTTGAGCATGGTCCTTTATATTTACATGTGTGTATACTTTGTGTTCTCCATTGACAAGTTGATAACAGGGACGTCGGTGCCTTAGACAGTGCATTCCCTCTGTCACCTGCTGAATTGCTGTCTGAAGTGACTCCTCAATCGAGTCCCGAGCTGCTAAGGATGCTGGACTTGTTTCAACTGTACTAAAGTCTCTTGCACCCTCCTGAGTCTGCCCTGATCCACGTCCTGCAGGCCTTTTTACTGTCTATAGGAGATGTGAGTCAGTTCTCTATTTATCTAGCATGTAACAATTACTTACTGAAGTAACAGGTTCTTGCATGTTTCGAAATACAATCTCACATTTCTTGCCTGGTTTTGCATTATACCTTTTGTATTCCTCCCAGAAATCAGCAAGCTCCTCCGAAGACGTGATAAACATGATATTTCGCTTGCTACCTGTCTTTGATGACCAGCTTGCTTTGTAGCCAAGCTCCACACTTGTTGGCATCAACTTCATCGAGGCAGACGCCAGCTCAAGGACATATAAGTATTTATACAACTTCTTGAGGCGAATGATCCGTAAGCCTGTCCCATCGTGAACACTGACTTTGACTAGTCTTTCACTATCAGTTTCGACAGTGTTGTTTGCTAATTGATGCCTGTGTACCACAGGAGTAGACATAATAGTGTCTTCTACAAATCAATCAGACTTTGTATTCACAATAAAATGAAACATACCTTCTTCAAATGTTTCACTATCCAGCTCAATACTCTCGAAGGAAAGTGAGCCCTCAGTAACTTCAGTAGCAAGCAAATGGACTACATCCAGTTCTGACGGTTCCTCTCCATATTCTACAAATGCCTCCTTAGTTTGCTACAAAGTAACTGTAAGTAATGTATGTAAATCCTTCTATAAAGACCATACTGCCTCTTGTCCACTAGAAAGGACATCACTTGACAGTGTTTCTGAGCCAGTATCCTCTACTTGATAGAGTAGAATACTCAGTCTAAAAAACCAATATAAACCAAGCTTGAAATACATACTGAATTCTCAGACACATTATTAGACACTAGATCCTTCTTTGGACGCCCTTGCTTTCTCTTCTCTGTCTCCGGCTTCTTACTCTCAGTAGGAGAAGGACGACTCTTCTTTGTCATATCATCTACCATACTCTTCACTTTTGCTGAAGGTTTTGGAATATGTTTGGTTGTCAGTGTCTCAGGTTGATTCTCTAGTACCTTTGTAGGTGGATTATAAGGCATAGTGGTGACACTACAAGGAGGAGGGTAGAGGGTCAATTCTGTCGTTGATCGGTCCTATTTAATGCCCTTGTGTAGTAAGAACACATGGCTACTTGAGGAAATAGACTTACTCAGAAAGCTAAATTAGAAAGTATGGTAATATTTAATATACATCAACAACTCAAAATGCTTGTTATACAGTATACAACTAAAATAATAGTTAGATTAACATGTTACAGAGTGTGTCAAAAGGATAAGTATTTATTTGAGTCTAACACTTTCTTTCTCAATAATGGAATTAAGGAATAACTGTTACTTATCAGACTATAAAACTTATACACAGTGTAGTTATAGTCTATAATACTATTATATAAGTATAACTAGAAGTTTATAAGCTGTTGAGACTGTGTTTTAGATAATTGTTGTCTTTGAAAAATATTGAGAATGTTACACTAGCCTAGCATTCTATTCATTTTTGTAGCCTAATACTTATTTTATTATAAAAATTTTAATACATCTAAGTTTTTATAGTATTAATCTAATTTTACACCTTTTATTCTAAGTGAATAGGATAGAAATTAATAGAGAATTTTGTGTTTCTTTCATTTTGAAAACATTTTAGAACACAACATGTGCTAAAAATCACATGATCATGGGAATTGCCAACCTTTTTGAAAACAGCTGTAAGTGAGAAGAATCAAACAGAAAAAATTGGCAAGGCAATGGAAAAGGCAAGGAAGTTGCAATAAGGAAGTCGAAGAAAGGGACAAGCCAGGAGTGAGACCTGAGTGCATGAAAGGGAAGACAAAAAATGAAATGAATCTGAGAGTGGAGTGAAGTTGAGGGCCAGGGAATTGGGTAAATTGTAGAAGAAAGCCAAAATGAAAGTGTGATGGTTATGAACTGATAATTTTGGATGAGAAAGAAATCAAAAGGAGTTCCATGGAAGGTGCCTCAGCGGCAAACGGAAAAGGTTGAGATTGAGATGTGATGAACCGTCGGAATAAGCTCGAGTGTGTCGTCGACGGCATCCTACGTTCGTTGGCAACAATCGTCGTGTTGCATGTGTCTGGCGTGTGAAATGCACCAGTAGATTGTTGATGTTGTGAAGGAGACCGTGTGACCCCAGTGTAAATATCACGTGAAGTTTGATATTCAAAGTTGTAAGTTCGGAATTGCATGTTTACATAATGACTCGGTTATACAATGTTGATCAGTCAAATAAATCACGATAACGGTTGCCATAGTTTGGAGTCACCAGACATAAGCGCCTGTAGGGCTGTGCTTTGTAATCGTCAGTACAAATAAGCACAAATTATCTTTCTCGCGCAATGTGCATCCTGCACTGTGCAACACTGTAAATTAGAGGTACAGGCTTTCTGAACCGAAATTATGCGGATCCACTGTCTCGATGTGAGGTAAAGCTAACTCACGGCCATCAACTTAATCCACTGCTGGCAGTGGAAGCATTCCATGCCGACTGCAACGCGTCATGTCATCCGTTCAAGCTTACTCATGGGCGGTGGTCGCTTGCTGGTGTACTCTAATCTTTGCAACCAAGCCACGCGGGAAACTCGACGCATCGTAATTATTCGTATCCAGTACAGCGCTATTATGACGTGCTAAGACGAGCGAAGCGGGCGTTTGCATACTGAATATGCAGGGTCCGATTCTATCGTCCCGTCCACCCTCAAAAACATGTCTCAGTAACGACTCGGCTGTAGTAACTGTACTGGGGCTGGGATTGCACAGGGGCTGCTTTACTAAGTTCCTCGTGCTCGCGCCCGCGGATTTATAAGATTTCCGGCATTATTATTCTGATCTCTTTCAGATTGATATAAATCTCTAGAAAACAGGGGCATTGGTTTTATCCCCATCTCATTGTCGACATAATCTTTGCCAATGGCTGAACAAAAGGCGCTTTTTCTCGAGACCCCCAAGGGCGAGTTCCGCGTTAGACAAACATCTATCCCGGAGCCCGGACCTGGAGAACTTTTGGTGAAGATCCATGCGACCGCTCTGAACCCTGCAGACTGGAAAAGGCATGAATTCAATGTCTTCGTGCCTACTTATCCTGCTATCTTCGGCATAGATGCTGCAGGAACCGTGGAGGCTCTGGGTGAAGGTGTGCAAAGATTTGAGAGGGGTGACAGAGTGTATGTCAACTTCCCCGTGTACCTCGTAACGAGACTGACTCTCATTTCCAGCGCCTACGAAGGAAACTTTTTCTCTTATGACAAGGCTACATTCCAGCAGTATGCCACGGTGCCAGCTATAATTGCAGCGAAGGTCAGCCATTTTCCTTCTCTCCACCAGAGGGTCTTCTGGTACAACTATGATTTACAGCTGCCCGACAATGTCTCTTTCGACGAGGCTGCGTCAATCCCTCTCGGTATAGCGACTGCGGCTGTAGGCCTTTACGCCGACCGACCAGCCGGGGTTCAGAAATACACACCTTCTTGGGAGGAAGATGGTGAAGGTTTGTATCGTGGAAAGCCTATTGTCGTTGTCGGAGGATCGTCTTCTGTCGGACAATATGGTAAGGAACTCCATCACAAACATATGTCTCGGTCTCGGAAACGCTGGTGCTGACATTTCTCTTAGTAATACAGCTTGCGAAGCTGTCTGGTTTTTCACCTATCATCGCGACAGCCTCATTGCACAACTCCGAGTTCCTTGAATCGCTCGGGGCAAATCACGTAATTGATCGCAAAGCGGATGTTCCAACCAAAGTTAAAGAGATTCTCGGTGACACCCCAGTCGAGTTGGTATACGATGCCATATCCGAGAAAAATACTCAGCAACAGGCCTGGGACGTTCTTGCTCCTGGCGGGACACTGGTTTTAGTTTCACGTGAGGCATTTGTCGACAAGAACAAGGGAAAGACAGTTATCGATACCGTCTTCGCTGATCTCCACTCACCGGAGTTGCGACAGCTGGGTGCCAGTTTGCAAAGCAAGTTGACGCACCTACTTGAGAATGGGACGATAAAGGTATGTTATATTTGTTATTAATCTGAGAGATGCGACCTGACGGGTTGATAAAATAGCCGAACCGTATTGAGGTGCTTCCAAATGGTTTGGCTGGAATCCCGGATGGGCTGAATCGGCTGAAGGAGAACAAAGTGAGCGGGGTGAAGCTTGTCGCCCGTCCATTTGAGACTGCGTAGGTACAGTGAAGGTAAAATAATATATTAGTAGGGGCATTAATATCATGTTATTACGGAAAAGTGTGGTCAGACATGTATTTATGGAAACGTGCCTTATCATGGTATGAACAAACACAAATAGTTACAGTGCAATGTGGATTTCTCTCTGTGTGCAACTTAGAGTCACAAAACTTCTGAACCAATAACTACTGTGTGCGGGATTCACTATTTATATGTGTGGGTGTGGTAAAGCAAATTCAATGCAATCAATTTACTAGTTAGTCCTTTTGACAAAGCTGATCGACGCAAAACAAAGGAATAGAGGGATTATTCGCTATCTAAAACTCTTCAGGTCAAATCACTCACCGACTCTTTGCTATTTCCTCTTAAATCCAATCTATGATTGCTTGCCAGCGTTACCGAAAACAATACTTATCAGAACGCCTGGACTTTATCGGCGCGCTAGCTGCCAGACACCTGTCTGAGTTGTGCTCCAGAGACTCTACCACTGCATCGGTGTGTTCTTCTGTCCAATAACATAAAATCAGTGTTGGCTTGCCATTCTGGGACGTACTCCGCATGTTGAATGCGCCAAACGTCTTGTATTCTCGTAGACGTACCAAATGATGGTGGCTACAAGCATCATTTGTGCCCATGACAAAGCGTATTTCCAAATATGGGGAGAACAGACCACGCTTCAAGTTGCTGTGTCTGTTGGCCCGACGCGTCAAATATCCTCACGACCCCTTTCCCTGCATTTGCTTCCCCCATCTCATGTAAACAACTATGGTGCGTCTGTCTTCATGCAATACTCCCAAATAGCCTGTAACTCACTTTCTGCAGGTTTCTGAAAACAGAAATCGCGATTCCGTTGCTGATCTCGAAGCTGAACTCTATGACCTATTTACAACTCATCATGAATCCCGAATAAACGACGCTGGAGAGCCCGCAGTCCCCGCTCATGCCCTCGTTGATGTATTACGCGTGTTTGGTGAACACCACGATGGCATGGAGCTGTTGGCTGACGACGAGGAGGCTAGGTTCAACGAGCTCGTCACGGCCAACCCTGGGATGGAAGTCACACCAAGCATTCTGTTGAACTTCCTACGCTGCCTGACGGAGATGAACGCAACAGAAACGCTTGGTGATGAGTCAACATTGCTTGAAGACAGAGGAAGAGAAGATGAATGGGCAGACAATAGTGGTCCGTCTTCACGTTCTTCAAGTCGTGGACCTGCTCCTCCCCCTATCCCTCCTCCGAAAACTCCGAACTCAGCTCGTTTTCCAGACTCACCTTTCGAGAGTGCACGGCGTAAGCGTACTGCACCACTTTCTCACGCAGCAGCACCGTCCAGCTGGAACTCAAAGCGGGTCGGCACGACTGCGAGGAGACGGAGCGACGCTGGTAACTACTCACGTGGTGGTGGTAGTGACTCAGAGGTACGCGTCCAAAGTACTCATGTTTTGACAATGCATAACCAAAGAATAGCAATCGGCCACTCACTCGCGACCGAGTTCTCGTATGTCACGACGACCTCGTGCACCATCAAATCCTGTGTCCCCCCGACTTTCGGACAATGAACTCTGGGACTCTCCGCCTGTTCGTTCTGCGTCCCGTGCAAACTCGCGCAATCGTTATGGAGGAAGCCTGAGTGCAAGCTTGGAGGGTATCATGTCACCAACCGATCGGCCACGTGTGGACTACGATCATGCCGAAGATGGGGACTCTGAGGACTCTGAGGATGAAGTGGACGCGACGCTAGGACTAGTTCATACCCGAAACGGTTCAATGGCCTCCCTCGAAACTATAGAGCGGGAAGAAGCATTGCAGCGCTCTAACCAGGACCTCCAGCGACGAGTAGCTGAACAGGACCGTATCTTACAGAACAGGATTACGGACCATGAAGCCGAACTCGAGAGGATGGAGATAGCCCTTGAAGAGACCAAGAGTGAACTGAGCTCGTCCAAGCGAGAGGAGAAGGAACTGCGCGCGAAGGAAACAAAATATATCCACCAGATTCAAGCTTTGGAGAGCGAGATTGCCAAATCCCAGAGGGCCCTCGAGACTGCCAAGGCCTCATACCAAAGCCTACAAAAGCTTTACCAAGAGCAATGCAGTAAGTGTACCACTCGTTCCTGAGTACCACAATGATTTGTTGCTCATGACTATCTATCTGCAGCGGAGTCTGAGAGCTTGAGAAATGCTCTACGCAATCGAGATCAACAGTACCGTGATGCGACGGAAAAGATCTCTCTACATGGTCTAGAGATCGAAAAATGGCAACAGCAACAGGACCAAATGGAACACCTCATGCAGTCACTTGAGAACCAACTTGCTATAGCACGTGAGGCCCAAGCGCAGCTTGAGGAACAAAAGCAGGAGAATTTGCTACTTAAAGAGACCATCGATCGTTTGCGTTTCGACATGGATGAGCTTCGAAACAAAGCAGACGGAACCATGACTGCTGAGGGCAAGGGCCAAGCCAGCAATCAGGGCAGCATCAGCAAGAGCCTCGGAGTTGAACTGGCGAGACTGAACAGCGGAAAATGGCCAGGCGGTGAATCTACCGATGAAGAGGACGAGAGTACTGCTGTTAGCGACCAGGAGACCGATAATGAAGGAACTGAAGGCGAAGATGTTGTTCAAACCATCATTACTCGTCGCAAGAAGGTAAGGAAATATTGCTCATCATACTCGAAGTGAATCTCGCTGACAATTGCCACAGAAGGTTGCCAGCCGAGCGATGAAGCGAGTAGAAACCGTCCAGTATGAGGACGTGAAACATTACTCCGACGCGTACACCCAATACGAGAAATCGGAGTTCACTGCGTCTACCTCCATGCAAACCGAACCAGAGCCAAAGAAGAAGATGGCATCATTCAGCACACAGACCGAATACAAACCAACTTCGTCTTCCTCAATTCAGACGGATACTACTCCAGTTCCTCCGCCTGTCCTAAAGGTGGAGACGGAAGTCCAAACCGACGCCCCGGAAGAATCAGAGCAGTCCGGGACGTTTGTTGCCGACGAGTCATCCTCTTCTCTTCATCTTCATCCCAAACGAGCTGTTCGTGACTTACCGCCTTCATATGCGGAGAGTAGCCAGAACGACGAAGAGCAGGAGCAACGCGACATGCGTGTGGCTGCGGAGGCTATCCTCAAATGGCACAGGGGACTTGAAGTTCCGCTTTCCCCTGCTCCTAGGGGTATCTCTGACGATGCTCTGGAGGAATGGGCAGCACTTAAGGAAGAGATCGGTTTTGACTGTCTTGCTGTCGACAAGGTGCTCGAGATGTCATACAAGACAGGACGTTCACGCGATGGTACACGAAGCGAGCGTTCCGTTGCCACGGCAGCCACAGACGCAAGCTCGAGCAGTCGAATTAACCGCTTGACCAATATCTACAACACGTTCGTATACGGCAAACCAGATGCTGATCATGATCGCTCTCTTGCTGTGGGGATCACACAAGCAGCGGTTGTTCTTGGTGGATGTATCATCGCTGCGGGACTCCTGAACGGACCGTTCTTGCAACCTACGTACCACGTACCCGGTGGCCCGACATATTACGACCGTGCAGCGTTCTCGCAGTTCAATAACCTGTATCCGCTTGGTGAAGGCTTCGCACCGGACGGTGCAGCGACTGTTTGGGATTTCATTGGACGTATTGGTGGGGAAGCTGCGAGGATGGCTAGGGGATGGCCGTCATGATGTGTTTCTTTTGAATTGATGATACCTCGCTTTCTATGTTTTTGTCTTTCTTTTCTATTGATACCAGATTTTTTTTTGCCCATCTTCTATTATGTGGCATATGAGTTTCGTATCTATGATTTCTATGGTTTATGTCTTATGATTTCTTCCTCATTTCTCTTTCACTGATTATGTATTCCATTCTTTCTTTGTTATCTATCTTGACCGTGTCGCAATAGCCCCAACTCAGTCCA
The DNA here is from genome assembly GCF_000271605.1 of Fomitiporia mediterranea MF3/22. Classification (NCBI taxonomy): domain Eukaryota; kingdom Fungi; phylum Basidiomycota; class Agaricomycetes; order Hymenochaetales; family Hymenochaetaceae; genus Fomitiporia; species Fomitiporia mediterranea. The sequence continues at coordinate 3,959,773 of NW_006760387.1, forward strand.
ATCCAATCCATCTCACGAATAATATTTTTCGTAGATCCTATCATCTTTCATTGCATTTGGACCTTCTTTCTTGCCACTTGTCATTTGTCATTTAATCGTCTTTGCGGGTTTTCGAATACTTCGAACTTTCAGGGTTTTGCTAACTTTCGACTTTTTCACGCTTCGATCTTCTTCGCTTGCCCTCGTTTCACTTGCCCCGAGACTGATTACTGATATTTTTTTAATAAGCTATGCTGCGTTGGTGATTTTTTTCTTCTGCCTTTCTACTCTTTCCATCTTTTTTTCCCGTCAGGTTACACATATATTTGTGTATATTTGTAGTTTTATGGTTCGGAAGGTCCTTTTGTACTGATTACTTTACCTGTGAAATAGATAAGCAGCTTACTTACTTTCTGTCTTGTGTGGGGTCTTCTGCGTCTTTGAGCTGGTTGATGGATAATACTTTAGGAACATAAAAGAACCGTCCGAGAAAATAAGATGCAAATAACCAGTCTTCTTATCATCGGTAACATAATACAGCAAAGTAAAATTGGCATAAGAATAATGATGATATATGACATTAATAACTATGAAGCTTATAGTCTTCACTGCCTACTCAAAATACACAGCTTATCAGAATACATGATACTGAACCTCGGAATCTTCTCCCATAATGCTCCTAATGCTTCCCCTTCTCCATCCACCGCTCCTTCTCCCCTCGTAAAACGAAACCCGTCAAACGCCTTCACACACTCAACCGTCTTCCACGCAGAACTAGAGAAGTCGTTAGGAGACTCGGTGATGAGGTGTGTGAAGTGGGGTGTGGAGGTCATGGTAGAGGGGAGGAGGTTCTCTGTTTTGTTGTATGTCCAGTTTAGTTGGCCTGGTTGATATTTATCTTTACGATGGGAAGGGGAAGGGAGGGAAGGAGAAAAGAGGGAAGAAAGATAGGTGGATGTTGATGGGGAGTGTACATGTCGGAAGGGCCAGGGGAAGGGGGTGGAAGAAGATGATGAAGACGGAGATGGGAATGGGAAGGGAGGAGGGGAGTGGATGTGTAGGAAGAGTGAGGCGCCTGTTTGGGCGGCGAGGTTGTCGATGTGTACGTGCACTATCAAAATCAAATATGTTAGTTAGTTCACCGTTATCATCATGCATCATGCAGTAGGAACGCGAGCAAGGGTGACAAAAACTCTGACTAACCATTGGGCGTATCGGCGAACAGCTCGTTGAACCGCACGAGCGCTAGTCCACCTGGATAGTTCGCCATTGATACTTTGACCAAGGTATTCGTGACTATGGCGTTTGCTGCTACGCATCCTAGGAGGACGAGGAGGCATAACCGGCCTATGATAGTACGTATCGGTTGTCGACTCCTGCGCCAAAGCCACCATAAGCACGTATTAGACGTATGCTAAATTAAGACAACTCACATCCAATACGCGCCCCGCGCAGCCGCTATATTAAACAGCGGAACGACATAAACGATAAACCTCCACTCTTTGTGTCCAAGACAGCTAAGAAGCCCGATAAAAACCAACGGCGAGACTAGTAAACTCCTAACGCGCGGTTCAACCAGCAATCCAAGGCACGCTAACGGAGCGCTACTCAATAGCAACTTCGGCAAGTGCGTACTGAAGTACGCATGAAATGGAGAAACGCCCCATTCCACTGATTTATTTTGGTATACGTTGAAGTAGACGCTGTAGAGTTCTGGCCAGAGGGGCCATTGTTGCCAGAAGTAGGAATCGAGGAGCGTGGTTAACGCTGTGAGATGGGATTTATTTGATGTGATGCGAAACTTGATTAGATTCGACATGAATTGGGAGAGAAGTGAAGAATCAATCACGCACTGATGGATGCGAGAGCGGCGATCAGCGGCGATCTCAGGGCCACCCGGAACGAGATCCAGCGCGCAAGTAGGGCTTGGAGAGCAAGTGGACCTAGAAGTCCGGCGATCTCTGCTCGGAAGACGACTGCTGTAAACGTCAAGAGCGAGATTGCTTTACTGACGTTCTCCGGAGCCGGTCGTCTACTGTTTGGCATGCGGGATATGACGTAGCTGTATGCAATGTTAACTGTCGTGACATGTCAGTCTTCTCCGTTGGCACGTCGTTACTTTCTTCCTAATAATAGTGTGACGAATCACGATGTGAGATGTGGACGTACCGGGAAGTAAAGCAAACATATTTGGAAGAGTTCGACCCATCCAGAATGGGAGATGGAATTGGCTGCATGTGAGGAAGGTGAAGAACGCGCCTGTCGAGAAGCCGAAACGCTTGGAGACTGCCCGTCGAAGTGTACACAGACCGATGGTGTTCAGTGTTGCAAGGACCAGCCTGACTAGGAGAAGAACGGTCGTTCATGAAGATTAACTAGTATGTGAAAGGTAGGCTTGGTTTTGCGTACCAATAATTAGAAGGTCTGCTTTTGACGAGATAGCGTCAAGTGATTTTAGCAGGTAAATGGCAGGTCGCGAGCACCAAGCCAAAAGGATGCTGCCTAAGAACGAGCGCGGTACCGCACCAGGGAACACGAAATGGTCGTACTATGTCCGGTACAATGCTGCTGTCAATTTACATTTACGACCAAAGCTAGGTCGGTGTACTACCTTTGGAAGATTTGACGCGTTCAGGCCGTACATGAGCACATCGTGCGTCGCGTGGAGGTTGAAGCTCTCTTCGACTTTGGTGAAGGATGTAAGGAGGACATGGGTCCAGGCGGTTGACAGGACGAGTATGTCCATAAACAGACTCATGTTGGTAGGAGGATGAGAAGTGGAGTAGACTTGATGCCGATCGCATAGCGACTATTTTTAACTGGCCGTAGGTTTATGAATTACTGCCACCCGCGGTGCACGATGCAGTATTACACAGATAATATTTTAGTTATTGGAACTGCTCAAATACTTGAAAAGACATTATTTACTTCTTCACGAATTCCTTTCTTCTACGTGGCAATCACTGGTCAAAGCTCAAAATTAGTTTGATCGACAGATATACCGTCATGTGATTGTGGGATCTCTTTTTCACGAATTTACTGTTATCGAAATACGTCTAAATTCAGTAGAGTCGCGAACGCATTATTGTGCTTGAATATGAAATAGAAGTTCAGAAATGCCGTGGAAGACTTAATACGGCCGCTGTTCCGAACACTCGTGAAACACTGAACGGATTTGGTTTACTCAGTTCCCCACAGAGAGATACGAGAGATATCAAAATCAGATAGAATGTCTGCCTTTGACGGAGACATCAGTTGATATAGTAGATAGATGACAGACGCTACCCAAACATGAGATGGTCGGTTACACGCAGTTCAACTCAAATACAGGTTATAGTTGCGGCCAAGTCAAGTTAGTACACGAGAATTGACGCGTCAAGCCTACACGGGTCGCGTGGAAGTGAATGCGTTCTTCGATTTTAGTGTGAGGGTGCATGGGACCAAATAATTCAGACTAGGAGGACATCCACGAGGAGGATGGCGCTGGTAGCCGGTGCATAGAGTTGCCGGGTAGGGTGAGGTGAGGTGAGGGCAGATGTTGATGAGAAGAGACCGAGACGAGACACGGCTAGAGATTGGCGATGAATATAAGGTCTAGTCTATTTAGCAGTGGTTGGTTGTTGATCAATCTGTCACGTCGCGTTCATCTGTCTTTTTTCCCTACAATTTCTTGTATGATACCACCACCAACGCGGAGCCTCCGCACACAAAAACGACGACGACGGTGACGACAAACGTTGCGGCAAGTGCAAGAGGAAAGTGCGTGGCCACGAGATAATAGATAGGAAGACTCAATTGCAACGGGACGCGGTCGGCAAATTCAGTTCGCCCAGTCAGGCGCCTGTAGAATTGAGGCACATTCAATCCATTCCTCTCCTCTCTCTCTTTTCTTCCTCTTTCAACGCCCTCGGTCCACCACGATTCCATCCGGAATACGACGACAGTCATGCCTGCCAAACGTATGCAATCTTCGTCAAGCACGTCGGCCAGCCTAGCTGCTCCGACGCAGCTGCCGCACCCACACGCCCACCCGCAACACCAGCATCAACAGCAATCACCCGTCCATGGCCAGCAGGGCGTCAAATCATCTCCTTCCTTACCCTCCTTCACTCGTTCCGCGTCGCCCTCTTCAGGTCTTTCAAATTTCTTCACAAGACCAACAAAATGGTTCACGCGCACATCCTCCAGCTCACGCGCCAGTCCTGTTGAGCCGCGCGTGAGTACTAGCAGCTCAACGAGCTCAAAACGGCGGCCGACGATATCCGGACCAACGGACCCGCGTCCCATTGACGCAGCTGCGAGTCCGACCATGGACACGAAGCTCACCGGCGGACTAGCAAATCTTAATGACAGGGGTAGCAGGTATGTCAAGGCACGTCCGTTATCGCGTCAGTTGCTGATAAACTGCACAGGTCTGTACTCGATCTTTCTTCGCGTGCAAGTACAGATCTCAACGGCGCGACACCAACTGGTTCAACTGGCTCTGGTGATCTCCGCGCTATCGCGCGTAAAGGCTGGTCTCGTTCTGTTGATAATCTTCAAATAATTCCTCCAAGTAAACTCACGCCCCTTAACACGACTCTCGAGATGAAGATTGAACAATATCGTACAGGGACACCTAGTACGCCTGGCTCACTGAACCATAAAATATACCCTTTCCCTACTATGCCTGGTACTCCCTCTACACCACCAAGTGAACACCCCATACATCAGATTCGACATGTCCACTCTGACTCTGGGTCTGGATTCTCTATCAGTACACCGAGCGCTCACTCTCCAAATACGAGGCTAGCACCTCCAGTTGCCAGTCCACAAAAGGCAGCTCGCAAGCGCTCCTTTGACTTTGACAGATCAAAGGGCAAGTCTGTTGACGCTGCCACTTCCGCTGGACGCGGAGGCGGATTCTCCTTCTTTGGCGCCAATGCTCACCCGGAGCGGAAAAACTCGGCGCCAGTCCCAACAACACCCCCAACAATCATCGAACCTGAATCGACTCTGGACGATGCGTCCAAACGCGCTTCGCAGATCGTTCATCGTTCCGGCTTCATCAACCGGCTGCATAACTATTCTCCCTCCTCTCCACAATTATCTTCAAACAAGAATTGGAAGCCATTTAAGATGGTATTAAAGGGTTCGAAGCTCTATTTTCACAAACCACCTGGTGACCGGGCCGCTGCAATCAAAGAGCTCTTTCCATCTGGCTTGGTGGCTGTTATCGAAGAAGATGTGGAGGAAGAGGAAGGACCGAGTCGGACAAATAAGGACAGAGAGGAGACGCGCAAGAAGCGAGCTTTTTGGGGACGTCGCACGCACCCTGACTTGGTGACTGAAGATGGGAAGGTTCAGCGTGGTACCCTGGAGGCACTTGTTCATGAATCTATTTTCGGGACGACCTTCTCTCCAAAATCGGAGACAGCGACTGGTGAAGAAGCTTCTCAGAAGGAGAGCGAGTGGCGAGACTTCGCCTCGAGCGTGTTGCTTCTTGTACCTTATCTGGTGGATCGCACGAAATTCGAGCTCGAGTTCCACCGTTGTGCCAGCTATTTCGTCAATGGAGCTGACGAACAGCACAAAGAAAGCGCACGATCGCGAGTTGCTTGGCTTACGTCTCACTATATTGCGTATCATTCGAAACCCGCAGGAGAGGAAAGCTGGAAGGAGTTCTGCCGTGATATAATCCCCTCAGCTGCGGCGTCCGCAACACAACCTCCATCATTGCCGGCAACACCGCCCAACATGGGAAAGCAGTCCCCTCGTCCTGGTGAATCGGAAAGGATACCGACGTTGGCAAGTGCTGTACGTCTTGGCACGCCAACTTCACGTGGTTCGCCTTCTTCTCCCGCAACGTCAGTAAGGTCTACAACTTCGCGTGTACGCTTATGGTCTTTGTTAGAGGCAAGCGGTTTCACGAGGGAGATTTTCCTCAAACTCGAGCCCGATACTGTAGCGCGCAGTCTACTGCTTTATCAGCGGTCTATTCTTGAGGCCGCCACATCTGTCACCGCCGATGTACTCTTTGCTGAATCGCCGCTGACACCACTGGTCGAATTTTTTGGATGTGATGATATGCCCCACTGGCTGACGCGTACAGTTGTCATGCAGATCCTCGGACCAGGACAAGCCCAGAGTTCGCTCGATGATTATGTATCGGGTGCGGGAATGAGTACTGATGACCATGCGTCTCGAGCACAGACATCACGTACGCATGTTCGTGCGGAAGTTATTGGCCGTTGGGCTCGCGTGGGTGAGATGAGCCGGCTTGCAGGTGATGAGTGCTCCTGGCACGCCATCGTTGCAGCGCTATGCTCGAAGCCGATTGCGCGGCTGGAGAAGGCCTGGAGACGTGTTGACTCCACTGCAATTAATGTCGTACGTACGTGGGTGTATGCATCGCAAGGTGGTGAACGCGCAAGCGTTGCAGAGCCGAGAATGTCACCTTGGGGTGGCGATGGACGCTATCGTGTGATGAAGCTTCTTGAAAAGCTGCATGAAGGCAAGTCTAACGAATGGCAATGCGAAGGCATGTACGAGGCAAGACGCCTTTTTGACGGATTCGCTGCTTCGTTCAAAACCTGTCGAGTTCGAGAGAGCCGTCAGCGGGAAGCATCCGAAGATGAAGACGTATATCGGTTACTTCAACACTGGAAAGAGCTCTCGAAGAAGCCGCCTCCGATGAAAATTCATCGGTACGTATATACCGGCTTTGGTATATCCATTTTTACTAATGATTTCCTGTAGGATTAATCAATTCATGTCCCTCTCCTTTGCTGCTGAAGCCAAAAAGAAGGGACTTTTCGCACCTTATTACTGGTCCCGGCAGGCTAGCCATGGCCCGCAAGTCCTTATCCCCCTCATGGTCCCCGAACTCCTTCCTACAGTCGCTCTCATTGACCGCGCCCAACTCGTTCGAACAAAAAAGCTCTCGTATGAGAGTAGTACTGCCCTGGGTGATTCTCAAGTTGTTCACCCGCCGGAACTACAAGGTACTGTCGAACCGGATGGTCATATCCGTTCGGGAGGTGCTACTCGGCATAATGTACGCGGTGGTAATGCGTTTGATCTGGGCGGAATGATCCTGCCGGTCTTTGATGGCGAGCTCTTGCTCTGTGTCGTTTCAAGTTCCGAATCAAACTCGCGTCCTGTAAGTAGAGGGGAAGGTGGACCAGCGGAGTCTGCAATCAGTAGCGCGTCTCCCAGCAGACAGCCGTCTATCCGAGTCAAGTCAGCTGCGGCCGGGCTTGATAGGAAAAGCAGCCGTGCGCGACGAGCATCTCTTCCTGCACTTTCACAGAAATCGTCAGCTGCTGCGGTGGTTGTGGTAGAGCAGAACGGCGAGCCTCCGCTTCATGCAGTAGTGCAAGCTGGTACACTAGATGCTTTAGTGCAAGTTTTAATTCATGGCCTAGATGGTGTTAGTGTGTCTGTAGCGGACGATAATGGTGAAATGGCTCTGCGGGATAAAAAGACCCGTGCGGTAAAGGTTGACCGTGTGGAGTTTGCGCGCGTTTGGTGGAATGCGTTTCGTAGTTTCGTGTCTCCTTTTGTTCTGTTCCAGGTGAGTTCGGCGTGCTGATAGTTGCGAACTTGGAAGGTCTAACGTTGTATTAGCTTCTGAGAAAAGAATTTCTCTCGTCCTCGCCTCCGCGTGGATCGGCTTCACGCGATGAGATTGCTCAAGCTATCCATTCCCGACAGGCTGTAATTAGGGTCATTGCGGAATGGATGCATCTCGGTAGCGGTGCTCAAGATGCTCTGGATGATGTTGAACTTCATGCAGCGATGCAGTCTTTCCTCGGACAGCATGCTGAAAAAGATTTGTCGAATTTAGTTTCGCAGTCTGACCAGCTTTCTCAACTGCTGAAGAGTTATGAAGCAGAACGTGCCTCCTTACTCAATACATTTGTAGAACAAACAATGCGACCACAATCCCGTAGTATTCCTGTTCGAGGTCAAGCTTCCGATAACAACGTTCACAATTTCGGTATTCGTGCACCTAAACTAGAAGATATAACTCCTGATGAACTAGTGGATAATCTGGATGCAATGGCTGCTGCTGCCTTCCGGAACGTTAACCAAGACGTAAGTTTTTTGCTTCCCGCGAAACATTATGATTTTCGCTGACGAAGATTGCCGCTTCTTAGGATTTGTACGTCACTGCTGACCTTCTCGAGGTACAAACTTCAGATCGTACGGGTTGGTTCCTTCCGCGCGAGCCGACCTCCCTTACGGACGAAGTCGAGATCCAGACGCTGTACACGTTCATTATGGAAGTTGAGCCGACGTCTTATATAGGCGAATACTCGGGTGAAACGTTATACCGACTTCTTCCACCTGGTGTACGGAGCTTGCTTCGGGCTTACAGCATTCTTCGGAAATGGGCTGTATGCTGTTTGGCTACGCCTCAGCTCGGGATCAAGGCCCGGCAAGCGAGGATAGAGTTGTTCCTCAAGGCTGTCGAGATTTGTCGTATGCGGAGCGTTGACCCACAGGCTATGCCGAGCGATTTGGGGCCTGTAAAGCAGCCCTGTGTTCGATCGTTCGTCGAAGCTGTACTCACATCTGCTATCGTCAGCCCTGAGAGTCGAATATTCGGCAGGGCATGGCAAGGCGTTGCGAGTGCTCGAGGTGCACAGATAGAATCTATAACTTCTATGCTGTCTGCACGGAAGGTCGAATCTGTTGCGAGCAATGAGAAGCTGACAGTTGATCCTGCTTGGTTGCTGGAGCGTGTGCTTGAAATCATTAGTCTTTCCGATGTGTTGGATTCGCCCATGGACTTAGATACACCCCTCAGTCTGGTTAACTTTGACAAACGACGGTAAGCACTATTCTGCACCTCGTTACGACTAATCTGAAGCTATGCGAATTTCTTTAGACAACTTCATAACGTCATCACGAATGCGTCATCATATGCTGCTCGTGGAAATCGCCAGCGCCGAGAAATGGACCGGATGGACTTCGAGAGGCTAAACAGGATCGAGCAAGAGTTCGCGGACGTAGTTTTCGACATAAGGCTTCTCAGGGACGAGGCGCAACGTGAAGCCGCGAGTATGGGACCATTACCTACTCCAAGCAAAAAGGGAGGTCCTCGACCTTTCCAACGGGCGGTACTCGTACAGCAGGAGAAGAACAAGCGTGACAAGTACATGCGCAAACGACTGATGGAGGAGAAACGTTACGAGCAACAGCGACTTGAGAGGAAGGAGGACGATCTCAATCGTGCGATGGATGCTCGCAGCCAGACGCAAGCCGGTGGAGTGAAACACCAACGCGGGAAGAGAAGCATGTCTGCATTGTTCAGCTTGATGCGTCCGATCTCAACTGCGTTCACATCGGAGAGTAGCGTTATGCCGAAGCGCAGTGCTGCTGAGCTTGACTTCATGCCCACGCAAAAGCCAGCTCTTGCGCTCAGCCTAGTCGACGCCCATGTTTCTGCGTTTATCAACAACGAGAGAAGTTTTACGTTCCAGATTGATACAGAGGATGGAGGGCATTATTTGTTGCAGGGATTGTCGAAGAGTGATATGAATGCGTGGATGCAGACGATTGGCACGGCGATTAAAAGTCATGCGCAACGTCGGTTGACGTATATCGCTACTTCGAGTCCCTTGCAAGTTGCTGATCATGTTCAACCTCGGCCTATCACTGCGTCACAAGATCCGAAAGCAGGTGAGGTGTACAGTTTTAACTACGTTTCCCTGAGCTAAGAAAATATTTTCTTGACAGTGTTTGGTGTTGACCTCACGTTCCTCGTGCGTCGCGAGTCAGGCGGCGAAGTTCCTCTAGATGCCGTGCCGAGAGTTCTGGAACTCTGCCTGAAGGAGATTGAAGACAGGGGACTAACTGAGCAAGGAATCTACCGAGTTGCTGGTGCTACAACGGAGGTCTCGGCATTGCGCGAGGCTTTGAACAATGGTACTTTCGTTAAAATCAATACAATCATTCTGGATACTCATCGGTAAACCTAGGGCAAACGCACATCGATCGGTACACGGATATCAATGCCGTGTGTGGCGTAGTCAAATACTGGTTCAGAGTACTTCCGGAAACAGTTATCCCGGAGTTATTCTTTGAGCCGATCGTGGAGGCTGCGCGTAAGTTTGCGCGAGTTTACTTTGCTTCTTTTTCAAGTGTCTAACATATCATGAAGGACTACCTGATCTCGACGAGCGGCTTGCGAAAATTCGGGAAGTCGTCCATCTATTCCCTCGAGCACACTTTTCTGTCTTGAAGCGGTTAGCGGAACACATGGACCGGTACGTCCCTCCTAGGACAATCTTCACTGTACCCTGTTAAACGTGTGTCTCTAGTGTCGTGGATTACGAGGAACAAAATCACATGACACCTGATAACCTTGCGGTCGTCATTTGCCCGAATTTACTTCGCGCTCCGAACAATAACTTCGGGTTGATCATGAAGAATATGGGTCCGCTAACTGTGCTCTTCAAGGCGTTGATTACGCACGTAAGTTCTGGCACCTCTGTCTTGAGCCATTTTTGCTGAATTCGACTCCCATAGATACATGTCATATTTGACGAGGACGTCGGCGAAGAAGGGGAGGAAGGAGAAGAGGGTGACGAAGAGGAGGAGCTCCTCGACGATGACAGCAAGTTATATGTCCCGGAAGTGGACTTTGGGCCGCGCTTCGTAGCGTCACCCGAACCAGACGAGCTCTTGATCGCGTCATCTCCAGACCGATGACCCCTCGTTCCTCAGTGATTTCATTTATTCTATTCTTTTCCCCCTTTCATTTGGTCTTCTCTCTTTCATCGTTCATTCACTCATGGACATCGATGCCGCCTGCGGGCTTGTACGACATACACTCACTCAATCTCTGTTTATCTAGTCATCAAGCACTCATTATTTGTTCTGAGTATACTACAGGCTCACTTCAAATGACATCTCAACTCAATTTTTGCAACGGCATTCACTGCTTGATCTACATAATCCGACTCTATATGCGTGTGTCACAAAGTGATACAAATTATAAAACGTACAAAGTATCTTTCCAATGATGGTGCAGATGCAGAGCGTGTCTACACTAAGTTAGTAAGTGCAATAAGCCACTCATACAATCGTCCATTACTTTTTTCAAGACATTAAATGAAATTGAGAGTACACTCTTCCAGTTACCGAAAAGTTTGCAAGATAAGTCCTAACTTGCAGATCTAATCCTCGTGGTTTATCTTGACGTTCGCCCATGTATCTCCGTGACACAAGTTCTGCCAGTCAATCCTTACAGGATGATCAGGATCATTTCTCGGAAAGCAATCCAAACTCATGTCGCATACACCCCTTCGATACTCGTGAGGAATCCATAGTATAAGGCCACCTGTCGAAGTCCGAACCCATCCATCCTCCGGGACCCTTGACAGATAATTGTGACCTCTGTCCTGTGTACCTTCGTGTACACCCACCTGAGCATCCCAAATGCGCACCGTCTTGTCATTCGACCCAGAGACAATATGGCGTCCGTCTGGTGAATAAGCAACAGACAAGACAGGGCCTTGATGACCTTCGAGTGGCGTGCCCACCTGAGCACCTGTCTGAGCATCCCAGATGTGAATCGTCTTGTCGTAAGACCCAGAGGCAATATGACGTCCGTCTGGCGAATAAGCAACAAACCAGACCCAGCCTTGATGACCTTCAAGTGGTGGGCCCACCTGTGCACCTGTCTGAGCATCCCAAATGCGCACTGTCTTGTCATAAGACCCAGAGACAATATGACGTCCGTCTGGCGAATAAGCAACAGACCAGACCCAGCCTTGATGACCTTCGAGTGGTGTGCCCACCTGAGCACCTGTCTGAGCATCCCAAATGCGAATCGTCTCGTCATACGACCCAGAGACAATATGACGTCCGTCTGGCGAATAAGCAACAGACCCGACCCAGTTTTGATGACCTTCGAGTGGTGGGCCCACCTGAGCACCTGTCTGAGCATCCCAAATGCGAATCGTCTTGTCATCAGACCCAGAGACAATACAACGTCCGTCTGGCGAATAAGCAACACACCGGACATAGCCTTGATGACCTTCGAGTGGTGTGCCCACCTGTACACCTGTCTGAGCATCCCAAATGCGCACTGTCTTGTCATAAGACCCAGAGACAATATAACGTCCGTCTGGCGAATAAGCAATAGACTCAATCGAGCCTTGATGACCTTTCAGTGGTGTGCCCACCTGTGCACCTGTGACCTGTCTGAGCATCCCAAATGCACACTGTCTTGTCAGAAGACCCAGAGACAACACGTCGCAATGTCGCTGCGCAATCATCAATGCGTAAAACTTCGGGTTGATCATGAAGAACATGGGTCCGCTGACCGTACTCTTCAAGGCGTTGATCACGCATGTACGTTCCGGCGTCCCTCTTTCAAGCTACTTTGACTGAATCAAACCTTATAGATGCACTTCATATTCGACGAGGACGTCGGTGAGGAAAGGGAGGAAGGAGACGAAGGAGATGAGGAGGAACTCCTCGACGATGACAGCAAACTGTACGTTCCGGAAGTAGACCTCGGGCCGCGCTTCGTAGCCTCACCTGAACCGGACGAGCTCCTGATCGCGTCATCTCCAGACCGATGAGCTGATGACTCACCTATTCTTCCTCAGTGATTTCTTTCTTTCTGTTTTTTTCCCTCTTCATTTGGTCTTCTCTTATTCATCATTCATTGAATCATTCATGGACACCGATGCTTCCTGCAGACTTGTACAACATACACTTACTCAATCTCTGTTTATCTAGTCATCTAGCACTCATTGTTTTGTTCTGAGTATACTACAGACTCGCCTAAATGTCATCAACTCAATTTCACAACCGCGTTCAGCACTTGACCTATTCACTCTGATTATTTAGGCGTGGGCCGCAAAGTGATACAAGTCATACACAGCATACATTGTGTCCTCTCAATATTGGTACAGACATAGAACTTGTCTACACTAGTGAAGATAGCAAGTAGAATGAGCACTGATACAGTCATCCATTACAATTTCAAGTCATTACATGAAAATGAGAGTACACCTGTCCAGCTACAAAAAAAAATCTGTGCAAGTCCTAACTACGCAGAACTAATCCTTGCGATTTATCTTTACGTTCGTCCACGTATCTCCGTGACACAAGTTCTGCCAGTCAATCTTTACAGGATGATCAGGATCATTTCTCGGAAAGCAATCTACACTCATGTCGCATACACCCCTTCGATACTCGTGAGGAATCCATAGTATAAGACCACCTGTCGAAGTCCGACTCCATCCATCCTCCGGGACTGTTGGCAGATAATTGTGACCCTCGCCCCGTGCGCCCACCCGTGCACCCGTCTGAGCATCCCAAATGCGCACTGTCTTGTCATTAGACCCAGAGACAATATGACGTCCGTCTGGCGAATAAGCAACAGACTCAACCCAGCTTTGATGACCTTCGAGTGATGTGCCCAACTGTGCACCTGTCTGAGCATCCCAAATTCGAATCGTCTTGTCATCAGACCCAGAGACAATATAACGTCCGTCCGGCGAATAAGCGACAGACTGGACCCAGTCTTGATGACCTTTGAGTGGTGCGCCCACCTGTGCAGTTGTCTGAGTATCCCAAATGCGAATTGTCTTGTCATCGGACCCAGAGACAATATGACGTCCGTCTGGCGAATAAGCAACAGACCGGACCCAGCCTTGATGACCTTCGAGTGGTTTGCTCACCTGTGCACCTGTCTGAGCATCCCAAATCCGCACTGTCTTGTCATCAGACCCGGAGACAATACGACGTCCGTCTGGAGAATAAGCAACAGGCCAGACCGCACCTTGATGACCTTCAAGTGGTGTGCCCACCTGTGCACCTGTCTGAGTATCCCAAATGCGAATCGTCTTGTCATAAGACCCAGAGACAATATGACGCCCGTCTGGCGAATAAGCAACAGACCGGACCAAGTCTTGATGACCTTCGAGTGGTGGGCCCATCTGTGCACCTGTCTGAGCATCCCAAATCCGCACTGTCTTGTCAGAAGACCCAGAGACAATATGACGTCCGTCTGGCGAATAAGCAACAGACCAGACAATGCCCTGATGACCTTCGAGTGGTGGGCCCACCTGTGCACCCGTCTGAGCATCCCAAATGCACACTGTCTTGTTGTCAGACCCGGAGACAATATAACATCCGTCTGGAGAATATGCAACAGACCTGAACCAATCTTGATGACCTTTGAGTGGTGGGCACATCTGTACACCTGTCTGAGCATCCCAAACGTGAATTGTCTTGTCACCCGATCCAGAGACAATATGACGTCCGTCTGGCGAATAAGCAACAGACCAGACCGCACCTTGATGACCTTCGAGTGGTGTGCCCATCTGTGCACCTGTCTGAGCATCCCAAATGCGAATCGTCTTGTCCTCAGACCCAGAGGCAATATGACGTCCGTCCGGCGAATAAGCAACAGACCTGACCCAATCTTGATGACTTTCGAGTGATGTGCCCACCTGTGCACCTGTCTGAGCGTCCCAAATGCGCATTGTGTCGTCCAAAGACCCAGAGACAATATGACGTCCGTCTGGCGAGTAAGCAACAGACCAGACGGCGCCTTGATGACCTTTGAGTGGTGCACCCATCTGTGCACCTGTCTGAGCATCCCAAATGCGAATCGTCTTGTCATAAGACCCAGAGACAATATGACAACCGTCTGGCGAATAAGCAACAGACGCGACCATGTCTTGGTGACCTTCGAGTGGTGTGCCCATCTGTGCACCTGTCTGAGCATCCCAAATCCGCACTGTCTTATCATCAGACCCAGAGACAATACAACGTCCGTCTGGCGAATAAGCGACAGACTCGACCCCGCCTTGATGACCTTCAAGTGGTGTGCCCACCTGAGCACCCGTCAGAGCATCCCAAATGCGAACCGTCTTGTCATCAGACCCGGAGACAATACAACGTCCGTCTGGCGAATGAGCAACAGACCAGACCGCACCTTGATGGCCTTCGAGTAGTGTGCCCATCTGTGCACCTGTCTGAGCATCCCAAATGCGAATCGTCTTGTCATCAGACGCAGAGACAATATGATGTCCATCTGGGGAAAGGGCCACGGCGTTGACGGCAGAACGTGCAGAAATTACGTGCGTATGCGAGTTCCAGTATTCATTGACTCCTTTCAATATGCACCGTCGGATGTTAAAATTATTACAATAAAGGCTTGCAACTTTCGACTTGACCGGCGCCCATAGCAATGCCGAAAGATAGATGTGCGGTGCGCTGGCCGCGATTGGCTCCTGGAATGCTGTCACGAACCGGTATAGGTCCGACGCAGTTGCGATCAGTTCCTCATCAGCATTGAAGCGCTGTTTAAATTGTGAACTGTGATGGAATGGTACGTTGGATGAACTTGCGCACCTTTAAGAAGTTTGTGAGCTCTTCAAGAGAAATAACTGCCGTCCCAACTTCCGACATCATGCTTAGTGCCTCTAACCAGTACAGGAACCGAGTGCCACATAGAAAACTTTTCAGCCTTTGCGACAATTCTAGTTGTCCCTCACGTATCCCATACTTTTGCGAACGGGACAAATGGTTGAACCAGTACAGACAACTATACTGAAGGTGTTGAGTGATATTACGATTTACGCGCTCGCTGAGGTTCATCACGTTGCTATTTGGAAGATGTGAGGTCTCTAAATTGCATTGGTTGAATTTGAGCCCATCCGGCGTATCCAACATGATATAAAAGCACTTCTCCACCATCTGCTTTTCCAAGCCCTTCGCCACAGTCCAGGAGGGTCCGGATCTATCCTCACGCTCCACGAAGTCGAGGAATGACGGATGGCAGGCACGAATGACGCTTGTCTTGGGTTCTTTGTAGAGCACAGAGGCTAGATGACTCACAAACGCGTCCAGTTCGGCTTGCTCAACATCGAAAGGAAAGAACGCATGTATGGCCGTTGAGGGGAGCGGCCTATTTTTTGAAATCACGAAGATGAGACCGACAAGAAGTCGGACCGCTTGACCATCGGTACCTTCAGAGGCGTCTTCAAGTACTCGTAAGTATATGGCGTCGAGGTTTTTTTCGGAAGAAGATCCACGAGGGTCTGTCTCGATTATTTGCCGCAATATCTTCCTTCTTTCGAGCGGTTGCGTGCCAACATGCTTCAGAATGGTGGAAATCCAAATAAAATGCCTTGCAGCCCTTTGTACAAGGACCTGAACATCGATCTCCGCTAATTCAACCATGCGAAGACCAGGATCCGTGGCAAACTGGTTCTGCACGAAGCGAAGGACATCCTCGTCGGTCGTCTCCCCAAACAAGTCGCATTCCTTCACGCAACGCTCGGCTCGGAGTATGTTTTCTCTGATTCGTGGGTTTGGTCGACTAGTAACGATAAATCTGAGCCAAGGTGTGGCTTTGACAATGTCTCCCAAATACGAGGCTACGATCTCGCCATCGACGCATTCGTCCAACGCATCAATAACAATAACGACCGATAGTCCCAACTCCATCTCTTGAGGAAGTCCTGCGAGTGAACTGACAAGGAGTGTGTTGAACTGATACGAAAGCGGCTTATCCAAGACGGTCCTGTCGTCTTGATATCGTCGAAGAAGGGAATTCCGGAACGTCGGTACTCTTCGCGCGAGGAAATACATCAACGAGTGGATTAGTCGTTTGGCGCTCCTTCGTTCAGGAATATCTCGTTTGCAGAAGAATGACCCAGACAGAACCTCCTCCCTTTCTAGTGCATCTGCTACAGAGGTGGCCACAGAACTTTTCCCACATCCTGCGACACCATGTATCCAATAAATTTGCTGACAATGATTTCTCGAGTGCACCCATTGCTCGACATTCCGCAAAACATTTTCTCTTGTACCATGTAGACAACCACAAGATGGATCGTAGGCACTATTCTCGGGTGGGAGTAATCGTTCAAGTCCCTTCTCTTCCTCTTCAGTAACCTGATGTTTGCCTGTGTGTTGTATAAGCGAGGATCATGCTCAGCGGAAAGCACTGATACTCACGAATCGCCGTTGTTATGTCTAGAGTATTGATCTGCAATCCAAGACCCAAGTTTCGAGTCTTGTTCTCTAACCTACACTTAACCTGCTGAACTTCATCTTTCCTGGGTTTATACCAGTTCTGAAGGAGAAACTCTGTGCAAAAGTCAACATAAGGCAAACAAAGAGAAATTCCTCCTTACTTGATGTTGGCTTAGATGCATAATCTCTCAGACCTTTCCCCAGTTCAATAACAAACTCAAAGAACTTCTGAGCAATATCTTGGACCTCCGTGTCCGTTATACGTTCAACAGCAAGTTTCATTAGAGGCAATAGCTCCATCACATCTTCCATGATTTTTACAAACTCAGTGTGAACTGTGGCAATGTCTTGAAATCTCTGAGTACAGTCGTCAATGACAGCTAGACATATTACAGAAAGATCATACCTTGAAAACTGTACTGACTATTGCAGTAGCAGCTTTTGCAATGGGGCTCACCTTTTATGTATAGGCATTCAAAATCAAGGTAAAAAATAGTTTCATTTGCTCACCTCAGATGCACCAATGCCGAGTTGCAGGACAAGGTTACATATGTTGGACAACCTATCAAGTTTATCAAGCATAGCAACTTGCATCCCGAGAGCAGTAATGGCTTTAGGAGCTAGCAAGCTTGCAACGTCCTGACCCTGATATAATACATTAGTGTACATGCACTCAAGAGTCGGAGCCAACGTACCGATTTAGGAAATCCAATCAATAGCTTGATGGAGGCAGAAGCTTTCTTGCCTGAATAAGTAGTTATTTTTCTGCAAACACTAAAACATGCACACCATTACCTTTTTGTACGATTGTCTGCCCCGGCTCAAAAACTCGGGAACTGAAGTCCAGATCGACTTTGTCAACAGTGCGTCGAAGGCGAAATAATTGTTTTTCCTGAATTAAGAGGACAGCTTTGCTTCCAGATTTCACGTATCTGAGCGAATCAGTCAATATATATGGGAATATATAATCCATGAATATTTACATATCACAGTCCCAGTGAATCGACAACGAGTTCGTAACGACGTCTGACTGATATAGAATCGGTGATTCAAACTTGATCTCAATATTTAGCTTTGAATATTCCCGTGTGCTATCAAGTTCGACATCGATAGCTACATACAAGTCAGAGACGTGCCCCTAAAGTATTCGGTCTACATACCCTCGAGATGAAGGAATCTATACCGTGAATATTAAGATAAAACAATGACGCTACGATTGAGACCAGCGACAACTCACTCAGCTACGTTGCCTGACCCCAGGAGGGCCATTGGTGGGATGGTGGAGGTACGAAGGGAAGCTGTGGAAGTTCAGTGGAACGGATACTAGGCTTGCACCGCAATAGGGCAGTGACATGTTGATCGGACTTTCCCGGCTGTCCCTCATGAGCAAGCCCATCAATATTAATATGCAACACGTAGAGTTATTTCTGCAGCTGACAATTAAGTGATGGTGTAAGTGTCTTCGAGAGTGCAGGTGTGCAATGCTACCTATGCTAGAGCGTAATGAG
Organism: Fomitiporia mediterranea MF3/22; assembly: GCF_000271605.1. NCBI lineage: Eukaryota > Fungi > Basidiomycota > Agaricomycetes > Hymenochaetales > Hymenochaetaceae > Fomitiporia > Fomitiporia mediterranea. Next base: position 3,978,258 of record NW_006760387.1, read on the forward strand.
CGGAGAGTGAAAAATAGATTTGCTCTCGTGCTTGGCCTTGCTGACTTCGTATACAAACGCTATCTAGCCATCTGGAGGAGATTATTTTTTATCTTTTATTATTATTTTTCGTTCTGAGCATAGTACAGACTCACCCAAAGTGTTATCTCAACTTAGCTTTGGTGTAGTTTCCTTCTGTTTTTTTTTGTTGAGGCTGTTGATCTATACAATCTGATTAGATAGGAGGGTCACGTGTCACATTTTGCTAATTTCTCGCGCCTTCGAGTTGCGTGCTGAATACGCGTCTTTGCCGTCTCCACTTTATCTCTTCCTCTCTCCTCACCCTTGAGGGACTGTGAAAGGGCACATTGGGTGCTTCGAGGGGAGACTTGCCTTTGTGGATGATCTCTTCATACTGCAATGAGCTTTACTGCTTCATTACTGTCGGCGACTCGAAGACCTTACCAAGCATGTCGTGTGCTACGTGACCCAGGTCCATCGACGCTGTGGACTAATTCGCCCAGTTATCTTCACTCCAGTGTGCGAAGAAAATCCGTATCTGTGCGACTTCGCTCTTTCTATAGCTCATCAATTGTTGGTTATCCGAATCCAACTGCGTGTTTACGACATCCGCGATGGATTAATACGCGAAAGAACGGGGAAGAGGAAGAGGAGAACACAGAATCCTCTGTTGAGAATGATGGTGCTGAACCGTCAGAGGAAAAGGATGGAGGAGAGGAGCAGTCCACTGCGAAGTTAAAATCTAGCGAGGACGGCGGAAAGCGGGATATGTCATCGCCTTCATCTTCTGCACAGTCTCCTGGAAGCGAGGATGGATCAAGTGCTAGTGGTTCTGATTCACCATCCGGACAACCAGCACAAAGCCCTCCAGGATCATCTTCAGGCTCTCCAACCTCGATTTCCAAACAATCCGTTCCGGAAAGCTATCCACAGGTACTAGCCCTCCCAATTGCACGAAGACCCCTTTTCCCTGGTTTCTACAAAGCTGTCGTTGTCAGGAATCCTGGAGTCGTTGCAGCAATAAAGGAGATGATGAAACGCGGCCAGCCATACCTCGGCGCATTTTTGCTAAAGGACGAAAACACGGATAGCGACGTCATTACGGATATCAACTCGGTACATCATGTGGGTGTGTTTGCGCAGATCACGAGTGTGTTTGCTGCGCAGAGTAAGGATGATAAGGAAGAAGGACTCACGGCTGTGCTTTATCCTCATCGGAGGATCAGGCTTACCAATCTCGTGAAGCCTACTTCGGGCGTTTCGACTACTTCTGTTGCTTCTGTTGAGAATGTCACAGAGGGCGTGGATGGAATACCGACACCACCACCGACCCCGCCGCCTATGGAGGAAGGTCAGGAGACCAGTACTGAGGTCGCTCGTCAGGTTCACCGTACGCACTATAACTTATCAGTTGCATATTGTTTCTAACATTCTTGTGTAGCCCCTCTTCAAACGGCCTTCCTCCAGAACTTCGATATCTCACTTGTTAACGTTGAGAACCTACAGACGCAACCGTATAACAAGGATGATCAATACATTCGAGCCTTCATGTCCGAAATAGTCTCCGTCTTCAAGGATATCGCGCAGTTGAATCCTCTGTTCCGCGATCAGATTACGAACTTTTCTATTAACCAGGTCGCTACGAACGTCTTCGACGAGCCCGACAAGCTTGCAGATTTTGCTGCTGCAGTCTCGACCGGTGAAGTTCAAGAGTTACAGGATGTACTGGAAGCGCTTTCGGTTGAGGACCGTCTTCGGAAGGCTTTGCTCGTACTGAAGAAGGAGCTCATCAACGCGCAGCTACAGAGCAAGCTTTCTCGGGACGTTGATAGCAAGATTGCCAAGAGACAACGCGAGTACTATCTTATGGAACAGCTTAAAGGGATTAAGAAGGAGCTCGGCATGGAGTCTGACGGCAAGGATAAACTCATCGAGAAGTTCAAGGAGCGTGCAAATTCGTTGAAAATGCCGGAGGGTGTTCGGAAGGTCTTCGACGAGGAGCTAAATAAGCTCATGCATCTTGAGCCTGCTGCGTCAGAGGCCAACGTCACTCGTAATTATCTTGACTGGCTCACTCAGGTTTGTGTATTCTCTCTTGATCTTCGTTAAATTTCGTTTCTAATCAATTACTAGATTCCATGGGGCGTCCACTCTCCTGAGAATTTCTCGATAGCCCATGCAGTTAAAGTTCTCGATGAAGACCATTACGGATTAAAGGATGTTAAGGATCGGATCCTCGAGTTCCTTGCTGTTGGCAAGCTCCGTGGAACTGTAGAAGGCAAGATTCTTTGCTTCGTAGGTCCTCCAGGTGTCGGGAAAACGTCCATTGGAAAATCCATTGCTCGTGCCCTGAATCGCCAGTTCTTCCGTTTTTCTGTTGGAGGTCTCACGGATATCGCTGAGATCAAGGGGCACCGTAGAACTTACGTTGGTGCTCTACCCAGCAAGATCATACAGGCGCTGAAACGTGTCGGCACTGAGAACCCACTGGTGCTCATCGACGAGGTTGATAAGATTGGGAAGGGCTATAATGGTGATCCAGCGAGCGCTCTTCTCGAGATGCTAGATCCAGAACAGAATTCCGCTTTCTTAGACCACTAGTATGTTTTCCTTTCCTTCCTTCCATGAAATATTCTCATCTTTGTTGCTTGACCAGCATGGACGTCCCGGTAGACCTTTCCCACGTTCTCTTCGTATGCACAGCGAATATGATAGACACCATCCCTGCCCCCCTCCTGGACCGGATGGAGGTAATGGAAGTGAGCGGCTATGTGACGGAAGAGAAAGCTGTCATTGCAGACAAGTACCTTGGACCTCAAGCTAAGGAAGGATCAGGCCTCAAGGATGCGGACGTAGTCCTCGAACCAAGTGCTGTCGATGTGCTTATCAAACAATACTGCCGAGAGAGTGGTGTTCGTAACCTCAAGAAGCATATTGACAAAGTATGTCATGTTTGCTTGTCAATATCTTACACATGTTTATTAATGTTTATTTTGTACCAGATCTATAGAAAGACCGCTCTTAACATCGTCAAGGATCTTGGAGAGGACGTGTTCCCCGAACCAGATGCTAGTAAACCCGACGCTGCCGCCTCTGCCACTGCGTCTACTCCTGAGGAGAGTGAGAGGACAGTAGAATCTCAAGAACCCGCCCGCAACGCTCCTTCGCCTGATTCAACGTCAAAGGAGGCTAGCAAGGACGGTACCTCCGAAGAAAAGAAGACCGTCACAACGGAAGAACGCAAGCCGCTCAAGGTCCCCGATAGCGTCCACATTCGTATTTCTCCGGAGAACTTGAAAGACTACGTCGGACCGCCTATTTATTACAAGGACAGGATGTATGGTTTTACGCCCCCTCCGGGTGTAAGCTCTGGTCTTGGCTACCTTGGAAACGGATCAGGTGCTTTGATGCCCATAGAAGCGACAGTTAGTCCTTCAATACTCACTCCTCTGACTTTGCCGTTACTCATGATCTTTGCCATTACAGAGCATGCCTGGAAAAGGCGGTCTTCAGCTTACTGGTAAACTCGGTGAGGTAATCAGGGAAAGCGCGCAAATCGCTTTAAGCTGGGTGAAGAGTCACGCATACGAGCTAGGCATCACAGGCGCGCCGAACGACCAGTTCATGACCGACATCGACGTGCATGTACATATGCCGGAGGGAAGTATCGGGAAGGAAGGTCCGAGTGCGGGTACGGCGCTTTTGACGGCTTTTGTTTCGTTGTTTACGAAGACGAAGGTGCACCCTGATATTGGTGGGTGCTCTCAAGTTCTCTGTTACTATCGGAAATGGATGCTTATGAGTCTTTAATGATGAACTTTAGCGATGACGGGTGAGATTTCTCTGGTTGGTCAGGTTCTTCCGGTCGGTGGGTTGAAGGAGAAGATCCTCGCGGCACACCGAGCAGGTATCAAGACTATCATCGCACCACAAGCTAACAGGATGGACATAGAAGAGAACGTTCCGGAGAGCGTGAAGACGGGTATTCGTTTTGTCTACGTAGAACATGTCCGGGAAGTCTTGCATGAAGTGTTCCGTGGGGAGCCGGTTGCAGAACGGTGGAAGGATACGCTTTCGCTTTAAATTTCTCTCAATCCTTAATTATAAAAACCTTAATTTGCTTTTTTCAATGTTTTACGTTAGAGCTTAGCATGACGACCCCCCTCTCCAGTCGGTTCCGGATATACTTAGAGCCTATTGATTGCTATGTGTAATTTGCTGGAGTGCATCTGTATTTTAGTTCATCCAGAAAATCTCAACTAGCCCCGCTTTTAGTTATCACGAAGTAACCTCTAGAGTGAAGCTTGGCAGAGATCCAATTCTGAATGGATATATCGTCATTATAAATACAGACTCTTCAGGGAATTGCGTCATCAGTACTGCGATCATACCATGAATCAGAGCTTATAAGCTGAGAGGATCGCATTAGACACTGTCTCGTGCACCGAAGTAGGCTACATTTATCGTACTTACCACTCGCTCCGCTACTGGGTTTGGTTGCAAAGATGACCTCAGAGAGCTCTTCACCTTTCAGGCCGTGGTACGGAGGGTACGACTTCTTGAGTTTCTCAACAAACTCAGGGACACGCGCTTCGTCAACGAGGGAGACCGTGCATCCACCCCATCCCGCGCCTGTACAAGAAAAGTGGAGAGATCAATGAAAAGAAAAAATTAGGCAAAGGCAATTGAACCGACCAGTAATCCGACTCCCATACGCCCCCGCCTCCTTCGCAAGTCGACATAACAAATCCACTTCAGGGCAGGACGAGTCGCATAGCTCTGAGCAACTCCTCTGGGATTCGTCCATGAGATGTCCAAGTTCGCGGAGTGTCTCTTCCGATGAAGACGAGGAAGAGGAAGAATCTTTTGCGCGAAGACAGACTTCACGGAACTGTAGGACCCGTAGGGACTCGGAGAATACGTGTTTAGCGCGTTTGTAGAGTTGGAAATACTCTGCTTCAACTAATAATTTGAATAGAGTGAGAAATACGGTAACGATGATGTAGAGAAAAGAGGGAAGTAAGGATGTGTACTCACTATTTACCCAAGACAAATAAACATCATGGAACTCATCCCCACTCAACCCAGATAACTTAACCATCTCATGGAGCTTGACACCAACCTCCGTCCCATCACTCCCATCACTCTCCACAAGCTTCAAAACACCTAACTTCTCTTCAATCTTCTCGAGTCCCTTCATCAACTTCTCTAAACCAACCTCCTCACCCTCTTTCATACCCATCCAACGATCCAAGAACTCCCGCAACGTCAATTTCTCCGTTTTACCAATTGGAATGTTGAGTTGGTGCGCGAGCACGCGGGCGGCGACGAGGCTCTCGAAAGCGCGGAGGTTGTAACGTGTACGTGAGTGGACGACTTTGTCTGAGACGACGAGAGAGTTTGCACAGACGAAGACGGAGCGTGGGGAAGTTATTGGGAGTGGGATTGGTTCGGCGGAGAGTTTGGGATGGAAGGAGATGTAGAGGGCTGCTTCGGCGGAAGAGATTACGGATGCGGATTGGTCCATTCTATACATAATTCGTTCGTTCGTTTTTGTTTTAATATTGGTTTTGAGCTTGATTAGTGAGAGACGTACCCTCCACTGTTTACACCTTGAAGAAAGTTAGCGTGGATTTAGAAATATGCGCATTGGGTCGACGTACCTACTCTCGTCTCATTCTTTATTGTCATTTCTACGACATCACCCTTTGAGAGGCCTTCAAGCTTGTCGTTTATGGCTAGGAAGCTAAGCGTAGAAGCAACGACCATCGCCGCACTTGAAGACAACCCCGATCCAGAGGGCACAGAACCAGTGACCAATAAGTCAAGCGGTCGAGGAACTTCATCGTTGTTCTTAAAGAACTTCTCTAGTACACCCTAGACACATTCGCATTAGCCGTTCTTGATAGATATCAACGAAGAGACATAACGCACATAATACCCCGCCTTAACATAGCTCTCCCACCTCAACTGCGTCTTGTCGATATCCAAAGACCAGTCTCCTCCAGCAACTCGCACGGGCGCAAATGTCTGTCTTGTATATTTGCTATCCTTATTTTGTACGGTAACTCGGCCTGCGTCATCTACGTCTCGAGGACCGACGGCCATGAGGATGTCGCTCTCGATGGCTGCTGGAAGGACTCCGAATAGGCAGTAGTCGATATGATCGCCTAGGAGGGTGTTCAATTACATAGCACGTAAATCTGGGGAGTAAAATACCTATCAGACTGTATGCATGAAATCAACACTAAAACTATAGCAAAGCAGGTAGTTGTTGAGTAACTCACTTTACGCGTCCAGGTGCCCTAACAATGTACGTCGGCCTCTTGCCGAAATGACTTTCAAACTCCTCAGCGAGGGCATTGTACCGTGCTCTTGGAAATAATTTGTGTAGATAAGTCTGGGTTGCAAAAGCAATGCACCGAAGTTCGCCAGACGCACCCTTGTGCTGGCAGAATGCCACGGTCCGGAAAGATTTGGTCCAGAGATGTATACACAGGTACAGGAGCATTCGCGGCCATGGTGGTGTTGTTCAACTCTAACGACCGTGAATAGGATATTTATTGATTTATGAGCATGGACGGGAGTCGAGCGGAGGAGGCGCGCCGGATGCGGCACGCGGTTCAGTGAGCACCTGGTCCATCGTTTACCTCCGTTCCACGTGGGCAGAAATCTACGAAATAAGGGACAGCCTCGGCATCGGATTCAGAGCAAACATTGAAGATGGCAAAAATTTCCAGATCACTTTCGTGGTGTCTTGTTTTGTGAAGGAAAGCGTGCGAACAAGTCTGAAAAATACATACGCATCAACAGGCGCGTTTGAACTTTGCACGACGAGTAAGTATGGCACAACTACGACGGATGATGTCTTACTCAACCTTATTCGCACCCACACTCACGCAATATGTCCACCATATGCACCCGGCCAGTCGTTCCCAGTCAGGCAAACGAGCCGGCTTGTCCGGCGAATCATCGGAGAGTCATCTGAGTGGTACCCGCATCCCGACTTACAAACAAAATAGCGTCCCGCAGCTCTCCTCAATCCCCTATCATCCTTACTCTTGACTTGCTCGCATCTCTATCTGTGCTCTTCTAAGAGTCAATAGCTACATTATTATGACATCTCCTGGATTTACTCCTCTCGTTCTTGCTCTACCATCTTTAACTCCCTCTTTGGCAATCGAAGTAATCTCATTCCGAGCATGTGCATTGCTCAAATGAATTCGCTGATCGGGCTAACTGCAGATCTTGCCTCATGGACTCACAATCCACAGGATCATTGTGCAGGCTGACGGGAAGGTACAGTATATCATTCTCACTATTACTATTATCAAAAGTGCATCCGCTCTCGATACTAAGACTAAGGCACTCCAAAACAGACTCACGATATCCTTATCGGTCCAGAGAAACCCGAAGACTTCCTCAGCGAATTCCACAAATACCACAACACCATCGTCGGTCGTTATACCAATCGTGTTCCAGTAGGCGAACATCAAATTGAGCGTGGCGGGTTCAAGTCACAGTTCGTTGCTCAAGGCAATCGTTAGTACATTATTCCTTTACTCTGTTGGAAATACGCCTGTGAATAATAATTGACCTGGTGCCATTGCGCTTCTTTTTTAGAGAAGGACCCAAAAGTCTCACTTCATGGAGGTCCCAAAGGTTTCGATGACGTCGATTGGGAACCTATCGATCCATTCTCTTCCACACTTTTCAGCGATGAAGAGAAGGTATCCATCGGTTCGATCCCAGCTGCTGTTATCTTCCGATACACCTCTCCAGATGGCGACCAAGGCTTCCCCGGGACGCTGCTTAACGAAGTCCTTATTGGACTTGTGAACCCGAGTCAAGTCGCTATTGATAATGCGAAGCAGGAGTATCCACTTGGAAGTATCTTGTTCGTTTATAGGGCGAAGTTGATTGAGGAGAAGAAGGTTACGCCTGTGAATCTTACACAGGTTCGGATAGCAACTTACTTTACTTCGAGTATGCAAATATATTGATTCGTGTGCGATTATAGCATTGGGGATTCAACCTCGAAGCAAGTCTTCAAGGGGACGAGTCGACTCACAATGTCAAGGATCATAATCTGCACATCAAGGTCAGCCTCTGCCTCACTCCTAACTTAAATTAATACCGACGGAATTATTTTGAGTAGTCCGGCCACTCAGTCGAGCTCGACCCGAGCTTTCTCTCAACAGGCAAGCTCAACCCCGTCCAAGGAACACCTCGAGACCACAAATCAAAACGTATCGGTGACCAATGGCCTAATGACGGTTACGGTATTAGTCAATTTCTTTCCCTCCTCTCTCCCTCCATCCGTCCATCAGCGTCGCACTTCCAGGACTGATAAACGAATTTGCTTAGATGAATTCTACGTATTCGAAAAATCCGCACCTACACCAATCCCAACACGTATCCCATTGAGCGAGTTCCCAAAGATGGATTTGATACAGGATGTTATCCATCCGAGACAAGCGGATCCTTCTTCTCCTTCTTCTCCTCCTGTTGTTGAGCTTTCTTCGGATAAGTCTGGTTTAAACTTGTCGTTCTTCACTAATCGTATGTCCTTCCTTTTCCTTTCTTCAACCCTATCCTCGTTTTGGTATTAGCGTTGACGTTTGGTGCTGGTGTCAACGTTCATCATTAGAGTCCGGCGTCCAATTCTACTCCGGTAACCTGATCCTTCCCGACAGCTCACGAAAGAGGATACACGGAGGGAGTGGACAGCTAGGGAAGGGTGATGGGTACAAACCAGGAGGTCAGTTCAGTTCAGTCAAAGTTCTCCCCAAAATCATCATCACTTATTTATGTATCCTACTGTATCCTATGTTGTCGTGTGCGCTGCTTCGCTTGCTGGTGGTCTCTTGGTAACCATCAATACGCCTCTATATGAATGAACGTAAAACAAAATAGCTGCTGCCTTCCTCGAGTTCCACGAGGTGCGTATAATAATATATAATTCTATCATAATACAATATTAAGGAAGGCCGTGCTTTTCGGGCGCTTCTTTCTTCACGAACTAAACTGTAATGCTAATATTCATAACACTTGGTTTGAATAGCCGCTTGCCGCATGGCTGCACCCCGAGACAAGTCTATCAGGGAACGATACGCTCCTCGCGTCGGGAGAGCTGTATAACAACTTTGTTAAGTTGGACGTTACGTATAAGAACCCGGCGAGGGGACAGTGATTGGAGGTTGGTGATTTAGTGGTTTGGAGGCTCGGTTTGCTTAGTTTGCTTGGTGATAATGAATGATTGGATTTGGATATGGATATGGGATATATGGGTATGAAGTTGGCGATGGAATAATGATTGTGTTTGTACGGTTATTTGTATGATTTTGTGTGATGCCCGAAATAACATGTATATTATGTATATTTTTTTCCGTTATGAAAGCTGGCTATGGGACTTAAGCCTAGTAATACTCGTCGTTTTTAATTTGGATGAGCCGACCATTGAATGTCCTACGGAGCATTCGACCATGTGAAATCTGCGGCCGCCAGCGGGTATACGGATCTCATCCAGTATACACCGTAACATGCAGCATATGTAAAGTTTGTCGTCCTCCTGACCACTTCTCTGTCTTCGAAACGCATCTGGAATCTTCATTGTACTGTACGCTACGACCTCAGAGTCAGCTTTGTCCGCTTTAATATTGCTATTACTATAAATGAGATATGAAGATCGATATGATGCATAAATATGTGGATTGTATAGATACTGGCGACGGAGTAAAGACTTGACCGACTTCTTCCCGTATTGACTTTAGTTATTCCGGATTATGAGTGTATGAGTGATGATGTATAACGTTGTCCATGATGTTCCGAGGTCTATTAATAATTGAGTAAACATTGATAGCACTTTATTCGAATATAACTATACCTCTAGATACTTGTCTACTATTACAGTAAACGTACTCGTGTATTTCATTCAAGGGACGAGAACCAAGTAGGACTCAAGGATTACTGGTCTTTGCCCAATGAGCTTTCGCTTCATGACGGAGTTAAGAACTGACCGACCGACCATTAGGAGATATACGTTCAACTATAGGTTTATTAGCGATTATGAGTAGCGTATAACGTTGCCCGTGCAATTCCGACTTTTCCAATAATAATTAGCCTTTCCTCCATTAATATGCACATGCAACGGAGTGATACAGTTACATATGGTGAAATACATACGTCATCTTACCACCTTCTAAATAGGTTGCTGCCTGGGAATGGAGGAGGGAAGGATTGGAAATTCCACTTTCTTCATTTTGATATATTTTCATTTTGAGATTCCGAGATTTTCAATGTGTGGAGAAAATCTGATAATCTGGGGCGAAAAGTGCTCTTTACTCTTTGTTGATGTTGGTGTTGATGTTGCAGATGGTGGACGTGAACGTCTCGGGGTAGAGGTCCACCTGCTTGATACAGTATAAGAGTCCGAGCCGGGTTTGATATTTAGTTGTTTCTTGTTTCACCGAGAGCATTGAGGAGAAGTGGGTGTTGTGCGGGTCATGATAGAAGCGTGGCGGGCATGGTCGGAGATGCAGACGAGTGTCGGCGGGCTTTAGAACTTAAGTATGTCGTCGCTAGTATCTTGGTTTGCATGCTCGAGTCCCAGTGTAAAGTGCATGGCACATTAGAAGCAATAACTCGAGTCATGATACTTCACATCCAAAAGTTCATTGTCACAGAAGACAGAGAGGTTCCATTTCTTTTCTCCTTCCCCCGAAGGAGACGGAACACGGGAGATTTAAATTGTGGCGGTAGGGCTCGGCGCATCAAGCACAGCGCGCTCTGCCAATAATATCGACTCAACAGCGAATAGGTAAGGACACCGTCGGCCACAGAGTTTAGCGACCAGGTTCTTTGATTGATGTGTCCAGCTGCCAAGATACGAATAGTTTAATAGTTGTCTAGACGGTTGCCCGTTTGAATTGATCGAGCATGGAGAAGTTAGCTTCAATAGTAATGTGAAACAAACAGGCGTAGTGAATTCCTTCTCAGGCATCCCCAGCTGAACCCTCCCTCGAGTCACAAGGCCACTCTTTGCGTCTGTACCACCGCGCTTATCGATGTGAAACAGCTTCGAAAGGACTTGACGATGGAATAAATAGTATTGCTATATATGTGCATGCACCCTAGAGAGGACCACAAGAGCCGATAGTCGCGCGTGCTCACGGATGCATAGTGCGCGCCTGCACAAGTGCTGTGCAGCTTCAAACACGCAGACAAAAAAGCATGACACGGAAGGAGCTCTGCTTGAGCGTTTGATAACAATGTGCGTCGGTGGGGCCTGAGAAATGTCCGCGTCGGGAGAGTGAGGATGAGTTTGGAGTATCGCTGTTCCTGAGCGGCGCGTAACCAAATCCGTCGCGTTCGGATTTACCAATCATAATCCGGATTCTGAGTTCCTGTCCACTAGAAACAACCATTCCCCTTTATAAAACATAAAGAAAATAACTCCAAGCGTCTCTTGTCATCGCGCACCGCAGCGTAGTAAGGTTTCATAGCACAGGATCTCAATTTGACGAGAATCCGACAATCGCAAGCTGTGCGAGACCTCCCAAAAAGGGTTACCGTCAGTCCGGTAAGATCAACGGGATTGATTACATAGACGGCAACGACGGCTTCGTATGCCTGCGGCATCTACGGTCCTTGACTCCTTGCTGCGGTCTCATACTTTATTTAATTTCCTGCCCTTCCCTTCCTACTCCCGTTTTCTCTCTCGCTGTCTACTTGCTCCGCTTCTCCCTATCTCCGCCCCCTCCACCTCAAAATCACTCGTATTTAACTCGATTTTTTGACTTGGTCTCACGCTCGGCGCTGAAGTAACGATGTCGTCCGGTGAAGAGGATATGCATGATAGTGAGCACGGTCTCGGACAGGAATACAAGAAACGGAGGATACAGCGTGCATGTGATACCTGCAGGAGGAAAAAGAGTACGTTTCTTGTGTTGCTAATTTGCACACAGTTCATTCTCTAATGTTGCACTGGTTTCAGTTCGATGTACGTGTCGCTCGTTCGTATATTCGTTTTAGTGCTAGACGGTTTATTATAGGTGATGGTGGCCAAATGCCGAATAATCGGTGCTCGAACTGTTCCGCATATAACCTCGATTGCACTTACATAGAGGCTGCTAAGGTGCGTGTGAGTCCGCCTGCTTTGACGTGCGTACTCATTTAATTGGATCTTAGAAACGCGGGCCACCGAAAGGGTACGTTTGTGTGCTTGCAGGAAGATACATGTTGGGTATTTAGTCCTTTATAGATATGTCGAAAGTTTGGAGAACAGACTCGAGAATATGGAGAAGCTTCTGCAGAGGGTAGGCACCGATTATAATGTCTCATAATTTCTGTGGCTCAATGTTTCTTAGCTTTGTCCGGACGCGGACTTCACTCAGGAGTTGGGAGTTCGTATCGATCGGGAAAGCTGGCCAAATGATAAGCGTTCTCTGGATATCATGCCATCGCGTGCAAGTCGGCAGAACTCCCCTGCCCGCAGGCTTTCCACTTGCCACCTGTCTGGCGGTAACAGCGTCCCGCCATCCGTGGACCCGGACGACCTTGCTCCCAGCGATGATGAACCCGGATCGTTGACAGTCACCGAGGGCCTCAAGCGTCTCGCTATGGATCCGCTGGACCGTCGTTTTCACGGCAAGTCCAGTGGCGTTATGCTCATTCAGGCGGCAATGGATCTCAAGCGAGAGCACTATGGTCTGGATCCCGCAAAGAATTGCATTCCCGCGACTCGTCGGTCAGATTTCTGGTCCCCACATTCAGTATGTCATCTTTCATACTATAGTATGACCTACTTCATTTCTCACTGAAACATTCATGCATTTTTTTGGTTCTTTTTCGCACTCGATTTCTAATCATGACTCATTAAGTGGGAGGTAATATCAGAAGAACGAATAGTGCAGTATCATTATCCACCAGATGACCTTATGCCGGCACTTGTGGATAATTACTTCCGATGCATGAATCCGTTCACACCTGTGCTTCACCGCCCTTCATTTGAACGGGCCCTATCGGATCGTCGGCACCACAGCGACATTGGATTCGGGTCAGTAGTAATGCTCGTATGTGCGATTGGTGCACGTTGGTCAGATGATCCCCGCTGCCTACTGGACGGAGCGTCTGCGCATTCGGCTGGCTGGAAGTGGTTCGATCAAATACAAGTACATCGGAGGTCGTTCATGAGTCCGCCGAGATTATACGACTTGCAGATTTATGCTGTCAGCAGAAACTATTATTCTACGCTTATCTGTGACTGAAATTATGTTTCGTAGCTCTCTTCGCTATTCCTGCAAGGCTCATCCTCGCCACAGTCTTCCTGGACGATGGTAGGTATTGGCATACGCCTTGCGCAGGATGTTGGTGCACACCGTCGTAAAGTATACAATGCCCCACTCAATGTAGAGTCTGAACTTTGGAAGCGAGCATTCTGGTAAATTATACTTTTTGTTCCAAGCTTTTTGCGGACTTAAAATTGCGTGTTCTTAAGGGTGTTGGTCGCGATGGATCGATTTGGTAGCGCAGCGCTCGGGCGGCCGTGTGCGATTCAAGATGAAGAGTACGTGTCGTCAAATAACGAATTTCCCATGTCCTATCTTGACCGTCTCCATCTAGCTTTGATTTGGATCTACCTTTAGAAGTCGACGACGAGTACTGGGAACATCCTGATCCCGCAAAAGCCTTCCAGCAGCCTCCCGGCGTTCCATGTAGTATATCTTTCTTCAACAGCTTCCTTAAATTAAACCAGATCTTGGCGTTCGCATTGCGTACTATCGTAAGTTGCCTTCGCCTTTAGCACATTAACTTGCTAACGTACTTCCATTAGTATTCTATTAATAAATCAAAAATCTTGTTGGGATTCGTCGGACCCCAATGGGAGCAACACATTGTTGCAGAGCTAGATTCTGCTTTAAATAAATGGATAGACACCGTTCCAGATCATCGTATGTTCCACATCGTTGCTTTCTGTTAATCTACCAATCTAACTGGTTTATAGTACGCTGGGATCCGCATCGAGAAAACCAACTTCATTTCAATCAGTCTGCCACACTCTACGCCACGTACTACCATATTCAAATTCTTATTCACCGACCGTTCATTCCTTCCCCGCGCAAGCCGTCACCACTTACCTTCCCATCCCTGGCGATTTGCACGAACGCAGCGCGCTCCTGTAGCCACGTTGCTGATATGTGCCGTCGCCGAGGGATACTTCCAATCCCGCAGATGCAAATTGCTGCATTCACTTCGGGCATCGTGTTGCTTCTTAACATATGGGGTGCGAAGAAGTCTGGACAGTTTGTTGATTCAGAGAAGCAGATGTCGGATGTGCGAAAGTGCATGCAGGCGTTGAAGAGCATTGAGGATCGGTAAGTTAACTTCTAGCCAAGAGAGGATAAATTGGTGTATGTCTCATCATCCCTTTGTTCAGACTCATCACAGCCGGTCGATTATGGGACATCCTAAACGAACTCGCATGCGCGGGTGAGATCCCCGTTGACAAGGCCACTCCACCTCCGAGCAACAAACGCGAACGCGGGGCCGACAGCCCCGCATCAAGTCACTCCAGTCCAAGTCTCACTCATGCTCCAGATGGAGCAGCACGGATAATCGCAGGTCGCCGTAATTTAGGCGCGGTACCTGCGACGACAGCAGCAAGTGCAAGTGTCGGGAATAACAATAATAATAGTAATGCCCCTTCACCGGCTGCTGGATCGTCGCAAGCAGCGGCTGCCGGAGGTCTGCCTTACGACACCGCGTACCTTGCAAGCGCTAACTTAGAGCTGGTTGCAGGCTTACCGGCTACGAATAGCATGGGTCTTCCCTGGACGCCCTCGGCTGACGTTAGTGGATCGCAGCAACACCAACAGCAAAATTTGTTCTCCCCGAACGCGATGCCGAATTTGAACATATTCGATTTGTTCCAGAACGATCCGCAGTTGTTTAACGTACCGATGATGGAGCAGGGGTATGTACCGAATATGGCGGGTACGACGGCGCAGCAGGCGGGTGGTGGTGCGTCTAGTGGACGCCTTCCGGATGCTTATGGTCAGATTGATGGTTCGGTGCCGTCTGTCAACGAGGCGTTGCAGATGTGGTCTTCGGCGCCTACGAGTTTCGAGTGAGTAGTGTCTTGTTAATGCTTTATTGCTGCATTCTATGTTTCTTGCATGCTAACGCGATTGAACGATTCCTTCTAGCATGGACGACTGGGGATCGTATCTCAATAACGTGAATTGTGGCAGCGACAATGGACAGTCGTCGTCACATCCACATTGAAAGAAATTACTTGTAGACTGTGATCTTGAGAAGTTGTATAGAGGATGTGTCTGTACCCTTCTGTTGTTTGTTTGACTTGTTTGCCCATCGCCCCGACCTTATTTATTGATGCCTTTGGATGCCGGCTTGGATATCTTCTTTGTATAATATAATCATTGTTTTGCTAGATGTTCGCTATTGCAGTAAGATGTTGGTGTACAACACAAATTTCGTTTCGAAATACATAATCAGAGTAGAAATCAAAATAAACACGTATCAAATAATCTGTAAAGAAAGTATAGCTGCACTCGAGGAATTGTGTAACAAGGTAACCCAAGATCGCTTCCTATTCACCGCACATTAGTCGTACCATACCCCCTACTCCTCCGAATAGAACCAAGGTTCGAAGGTCCTTCACCCCGATCATCATTACTCGGCGGAGTTCGGACCACACGCGTACGCGGGGAAGAAAAAGAACGACCTGGAGAAAACCAGGAGGACGAGGATGAGCCAAATAATCCACCTCCACGGAAACGACGTTCGCGTTCCCAGTCATACTCGCGTTGAGCATAAGCCTGGTCTGCGTAATATGGTCCCCGTTCTCCGCCACCGAACATACGTGCGGCGGCGAGTCCGCTGAGGCTTCCTAGGCCCAGGCCGCTCCAGAAACCTGGACCGGAAGAAGATGCGGATGGTGGATTTGGTGAAGTTGGTGAGAACCATGAGTTCGATGAGCCCCAACCCCAGTTGGGCCACCAGGAACTCCAGTATGGTTTGGGTTGAGCGGAGTAAGGTGGGGGAGGTGGGTAATCTGGAGGTGGAGGTGGAGGTCCGCCGCGTCCACCGGAATGGAACTCACTGAAATTTGGCCTAGATGAAGATGAGGGCGGGTATGTATGGTTTCCGCTGTCGCTGAAGAGATTTTTGAGCCAGTTTAGGAATCGTAAGATGTATGGTTTGAAGAGGATGTAGATTATGAGGAAGACGATAGAATAGATAGAGATGCGTTCTAGGATGTCGCTCCCTAACAGTACAGAGGGGTTCGCATTAGATACATTCCAGAATCTGGGTAAGAACATGCTTACATGTCATGTTTTGGAACCAGCTACTGCCAGTGTAGTTGTCAGAGATATTCACCAGGCGGTATTCCAGTCCACATGATCCTTATTAAGAGAAAAAGTGTTAGAAGAGAAGTAGTACAGACTTATCCGGCTGGCATGTACCTTTGAGTACGTATGGATCTCCAGGGTGATCATATCCTTCGCATGACACGTCGACTCTTCCGAATCTCAGCTTCTCTGGTAGGTCTGCCTCACACTGAGTTAAGGATGTCATTAGTAACTTTAATCAATGTAAGGATGTAGGAAGTACATACTGTCCAATCGATCTCCGTTCCGCTTCCACCATTGTTATAACAGCGAACGACATCAGGTTGGAATAGTTTGCACGCCTTGCCGACACACTTAAGCTGATTGATAGGCGGAAGACGGCGAGCTCTGGTGGGTTCGTCTTTGTACAAAGTAAGTGAACGGATGCTAGATAGAGCCACTCGAGACATTGTGGTTCAGGATAAGAGGATTCTCTTCATGAAGGGTTGCGCAGTTGATATAATTCTCATTCTCTTGAATATTCGAGTCAGTGCTAGATGATCATCATTGCGCATTGATGATTGCGCAGCGACATTGCGACGTGTAGCTGACGTGGAAGAATACGTTCACGTGATTCCTGGCGCCTAAAAGTCATGTGACGAAGAGGCGTAAAAAAGAAATGAAAATTTCTTTTCTCTTTATTTCTTCCGCTCAGCCTGCGAGTCGACTTCTCTCGCCAGTTGCGCTCTAGAATGCCACTGCTTCTTGAAGTTCTTCAGGAGCGCGATGATGTGAGAAATAACGACTTGTCCTGACTCGACTCTTTTCCTTCCGGTCGCGTATCCATGCGGTGTAGTTCTGACCGGAAGAAGTTCAAGGATGAACCTGCACGCATCTCTACACTCTTAATCACCGAATATAGCACGTGTGCTCCGAAATCTGCGGTCGTATCCTATCTTTCTCCTATCATCCAACCCCATTCAGATCAAACAAGATACGAAAGCAACTCGCCTCGTCTTCTGTCAACACACTTGTCATCTATCCGCTTCTCATCAGTTAGAAACGTGCGCCCTCTTTCCCCATATCACTCCTTGACACCCACATGTCCCGTTGTCTTCGGCTATTAACTTATTATGAATGCTCTCTTTATCCCTGTATCTCATGATCCTGCCAGCCACAGATACAGCCTCTGTCTGCTTCGGATGTGCTTATACGTGGACGCAACCTTCGCTTGCTTGCTTCTTTGATGAAAGGGAAACAGGAGCTTCGTCACTTTCCGGCTGATCGACTGCTCCGATTGTGAGCCACTGTATTCTGGCTATTGGCTTGACTGTGTGCTTCGTCGGGAGATATACCAAGCCGGTGGACCAGTTTCAGTCCATAGACAAAATTACAAGAGTCTACCATTGGATTGTCTGCAGATTATCTCCGGCAGTCTCCTTGCTTCAAAACTTCTTTCTGGACTCTCCGGGCTTTCTAAGATTGGGTTTCTCCCCGAACTACAAGTAGCAAGTGGTGAGTAATATGATGCATAACACAAACCATTGGGGCTCAGTGATTACACAGTTACCACAACAAATTGCCCGTTTGTTTCTTTTCGTCTTCCGTTCCGTTCCGACTCCGTTCTCTTTCATTCAATAATAGCTCTTCGAATTCCGAAGCAAATTTCCTACTCGGGTGGAACTGCTATTGGCTATGGATAGACGTTTAACCTTGGCGGATGCATTTTTTTCTTCCCGGTTAAAATGGCTCGCAAATACCCGCTTCACCCTTCTCCAACCAATGGTTGAATATCGATGGCTGGCAATGAACACTAGGCCGCACTGCAAGCGAATATATGTACTATTAACAGGTCTCAATCTGTGCTTAAACATCATCCGTAATCCTTCTCTGACTCTAGCGTTCGCGGAAGTGCTGTAATGACTATGCCGATCTGATTCATGTTCTTTGACTATCTGTGCGATGGACCAGGCATTCTTCCAAGCCGATGCTCGCTCTAGGCGATTCTAATGAAGCTATCCTTCATCTTGACCGTGTATTTTATCCGACTCCTGAATTAACGGATGTACCTGTTTGACTTGCACTGAAGAATGTTCATGCAGACTAAGCCACAGCTTCTAAATCAAACTTTGTTGTGCCTCTTGGCATAGCGATGTATGTTTACAAGTATATTCCAACCTCGATTGTCCACCAGCTCTGGTTCTCGGTCCGAAGTAGAAGTGAGAGCCACTCTACCATAATGATTTGAAGGTATCATCCTGAGAGTGATCAGATATATTCTTCCCACCTTCTGCCGGGCCTATGATGCTCCCAGATTTTCTTGTCGATCTTCACCACCTCCTGAGCTCCACTCGGCGAAACTGTAGAAATTAACATTGGAATACCTGAAGTAAATGTGATGATCAAAGTCTTCTCTTCGCATGAATCTAACTCGCTTCTACTTCTAAGTTAGTAAGTAAGCAAATATTGGAGGACGTTTACCTGCTCCGATAAAACGCTAGTACTTTGTCTTGATGACGCGTTTCCCACATCTTCAGTGCACCAATGCGCTTGGCTGCCCAGATCTGCCTCTATGCAATTTTGTGTACCCTGACCGGTACTATGGTGCTCAGCTCCATTGGCAAATCGTCTCAGGGGAAGGCGGATCAGTACTTTTCGGTACAGATTCTGTGTATTTCGTCAACTGACATTTCAAGCTGCAAATAAGTTGAGTTTCGTTCGCCATTCCTAGTCAACAGCAGATCACAAAGTCTCCGGTATTAAAGCAACAGCTGGATCCGTCCACCGACCCAAATCAAGTAAGTATATTGAATTCAGCTGATCTCTTCCTCTTCTAGTAGTCGTAGTATAGTATTATCAGAACATCGGACGCGACTCAATCTTAATCTTATGACGATAAGAGAAATTGAATTGTGCATCGCAGGGTGGGCTGTGCATGGGTATAAAATAAATACAAATACGAAGTGTTCCACCATGGACCATGATTTATATGTATGGTGATCACATTGCGTGCTCTGCATTACTAGGAACCTGAGAGGTTATCAAAGCGAAGATCATCCCCAAAGAGTCGAAGTGCCAAACGCCAACGAAACGCAAGTTACGCAACGAACGTCGAACGCACATGCGCATGATACACATGATGAATGAATGATTCAATTGGGGTCTCATGTGTTGTCTCCGCGTCTTTCTGTTCCTTCTTCTTGACAACTCAGGCTCAGGCTCGGGTGGACTCGAAGCTGCAACAACAGAATTATTGCAATTACTTCCGAAGCCAGATAGATATCAATGGGACATCCGTTCCTCGAAGTTAGTAAAAAGAAAGAATAAATTGTATAGCAAGTCATCGGACGATGCACCCTCACAGTTCCACGAGATACGTAGAGATAATCTATCAGTGATAAGAGTACGTGTAAGAAAAGATAAAGAGAAACGAACGTTCACAATCACAAGATCCCGAGAGACGAAGAACGTTAGAGACGATCGATATCACCGTCTCCACATCTACTACCTTCGGAACTCATTCAGATCACTCATTCACAAGGTCCTCATTCGGATAGTTGGATTCGGATAGATGCTCAGTGATGTTCGGTGATATCAGCGATAAAAAGATATATACGTACAAAAATTACATTCTTCACGATCCGTACATGGTCATCGCCCAACAGCATCGCCAAGTTCCGAGTCTCGCTTGTAAACTGACGCGCACGGACTCAGAGAGACCGGGCAAGTTGCGAATCTCTCTCCGAACCCGAACATCCAAATCCATGCACATCAATTATTCCACCTTCGTACAGTTCCTTTGGCTGAGTGACAGGTGGGCAGGTAGGCAGGTGCAAAGAATTTGGCTCCGTTCCCCACACACCAGATTAATACTTATTCAGCGCCTTCAAGTTTTAGCGCAGCGTAGCAGCACACATGAAAGAACAAACTCAATAAGATCTACAATCTTCCGTAACGGGATATGACCCCTCACCGTCAGTCAGGAGTTCAAGCTATTCAAATTTCGCTTGTACATAGTCAGGAGTAAAGCTACGCTAATATTAACCCCAATACATTCTCAATAACCACTTACACCGCCATCTGTCACCCCTCCACCCTACAAAGTAATGAAACAACGACGGGAAATACATCCTTTCATTTCTTTTAATTTCCTTGTCCAAGACAAACAAAGCCCCTGTTCATAATATTAATGTTGTTACAACAATGAACCGACCGGATTCAGGTCAAGTTACAAACTACATATAGGTGGGGAGATACAAGATACACGATGAACATAGCACAAGCCACTCATGACACTCGGAACAGAAATATTCCATCGGGAATTAAATCTCGCCTGAGGAAATAGTCAAAAATCTGTGCAAGGGCTTTAATATTTTTTTGATGCGACGACACATGGTCTTTCTTAGGGGCATTTTACTCATCAAACCTGACTAGCACTAGCAGTAAGTAGTGCTTTGACGGATCGCCCGTACGAAGTTACCTTACACTCGAGTACGAAAGTTCAAGCACGAAAGAGGCTGGATCGAAGTGTCACAAAAGTCGGACCATCAGGAGATTGGAAAAGTTTTGAAAGCAAGGAACACTAAGTACAGCCTATGATTATATAGTACGTGCCATAATACATGGAGGATGGAAGAATACGAAGACGCTGGAACAAGGTCAAGAACGACTGAGAAAGGGCCAGCAAAACAAATTTCGTCATGAAGGGCCAGATGACGGTTCAAGTAGAAATAATAAAGGTACTGCGCGTGAATAAGGTGGGTAATGATGGGTGACGATGATGCCTGGATTTCGTAGTGGTATGCGTAAGGAAAGAGGTAATGGATGTTTAATCGATAGCGAAGAGTGGGTTCAAAATGAAGCGAGAAGTGCATAGGAAATGGGAAGGTCGGATTTCAAGGGCATCCTGGCGGGAAAAATGGGTGAGCACATCTGTGCCTAATAGTACACAATATACTGGAACAAGAAGTCCGGGGTAGTACGATATCCTCCCTCGTTGAGGAGCGGAAAGGAAAAAAAACCAGCAATGTACAACACAAACCCTGATATGAGAGAGGAGGTATGAAAATTAAAAACACAGATGAGCGAGTCAGAGCAAATGGAAAAAAAAAAAGAAAGAATATGGATAAAAACAAAGGTGCTTAACGCACAAATGCAACTGCGGATTATTACCACCCAGAAACATGGAAATTATCTGCCCAACTTCGATTACGGGTAAAGACCTCCTTATGTCGATCCTCCTTCACGACCTGATCGGAAACCGCTGTGCCATTTGGCTGAGAAGCAATGTTATTCGCATGCCCATTCACGCTCGGAGCGGCCGAACGATTCGTGGGACCGGGCCTGGGTGCAGCAGAATTGCTGACCATTCGTCGGCCAAGACCCATAGGACGCTGTTTGCTGACCTGACGCTCCCAAAGTAAATTTCGCCTCAAACTTTCCGAAAGTTCATGAGTAAGCATGTTCCTCCTTATAGTGCGAGGCGTCGAAGGTGGAACAGGCGGAGGGAGGTTATACGGATAACCAAGTGGGATTGGCTCAGTCGCAACGCGTACGAGCGGAGACGGGCCAATGCCGGGAGCATCACGGCGTGTCAGTGGACGTTGACCGGCCGCTGGAAGCACGTTTGACTGTTGTGCTTGTTGAGGTGCCGTGCATTTCTGGGCTGGCTTGGAAGGATCCTGCGCCTGTCGTCCCTTCATGTTCTGACGGTGAAGCATTGCAAGACGCTTCTGGGCAACGCTTTCGGACACGTGTAGTTTGTTCTCTTCATCATCCTCGCCTGAATCGCTCTCCTCAACGTCCTGCGGGCGTCCTTTCAGTCGGAGAGGGGAGCGTTGACGGGTATTGCTTTGTTCCGGCGATCCAACACCTTGTGCTGTTACTGTTGCAGCAACAGGAACAGCGACGGCGCTCTTTGATGGCTGTAAAGGAACACTCTGATAAGAGGGGCGGCTGACATGGGCCAATATGTCCTGCGTCGATCGACTATGTCGATAAGGATGGTCGGGAGGGAAAAGCTGAGGGTCCGGATGGAATATTACCGAAAGCAACCCTGGTTGTGTACGAACTCGAGAGAGGTCAGAATAGGAGCGACGGTCTACCTTTGCGAACATGTCTCGTTGCCGTTGAGCCTCAGCTGCTGCTTCGACGAGTTTGCGGTCCGTAGCTACTTGTTCATTTTCACCGCTAGTCCCATCCGCCTCTTCGGAAGCATCCTCAGTGTCCCACTCCGTATCAGTAGAGTAATCGGAATCATCTGCAAAGTCAATACCCTTCTTCTGCTTCAGAGAAGAGGACGGTAGGGGATGCCCGTTTGTCTTCGCGCCCTTCGCGCCCTTAGAGCTACCACTCTTTGAACTCCTCCGCGAAGAGGAAGACGTTCGTCGGGCGGATCCCGGACGAAGTCCATTCGATGTAGAAGTAGTTGATTTCTCCTCCTGAGCAAGTTTACTCACAGCCGCAGGTGCTGGTCGTTGCGATATGGTTTGGGTTGCTGGTTGTCGAACGGGAAATTGTCTGCTATATAAACTGCCGGGTAGAGTGCCAAGGTGTGCAGAAGCAGCAGCAGTACGGCCACCCATCTTACTGCGTTGTATAGTACCGCCGGTCAAGCCACCTGGGCCTGCTTGTAAGCGATATATGCGGCTGTTTGAATGTGTTCGCTGCATCGATGGTGCGCCATTCACTTGTCGCAATTCTTTGACCCGCGCCTTTGCAGGCGACAGTGCAGCTGCCCCCTTGCGAGTCTTCATTCGAACTGCACTGCCGCTTCCGCGAGAGCTTGATCCGTTACTACTAGGCGAACACGCCGCGAGTGCGTTTGCTCGGTCTGCAGCACCAGCAGGATCGCATGCTACGGTAACATCCAGCAACATCATGGGGAGCAAAGGTCAAGAACGAGATAGCTGCAACGCGTCGCAATAGTCAAAGATAAAGCCCAGAGAGGAGATAGAAAGCCAGAGGAGAGACGAGGCGTTGACAAGAGCGGTGGTCCGACGTTCACATACACGAAGGACTGGGGGAGAGCAAGCAAGGAGGAGAAGAGATGGAGGGGAAGTAATACTTGGTCGAGACAAGGACTTTGTGCTAGGCCGTTTCGAGGTTCCCCGCAATACAGGGTGGGACTAAGCAAAGCGAGTCGATCGGAACAAGTGGCGCGTCAGAGCAAGTGCCGCGGGGTAGACGCGGTGCGACAAGGAGCGGCGCTATAAGCTAATACGCGCTGCTGGCGGGCGTCGGGGCGAACAACGACGAGGAGAACTCGAGAGGCGCGGAGGTGGAGGTATGGAGAAAGAGGAAGTGGGAGAATTCGAGCAGCAAACCAGGAGAGATGTAGGCGGTCTGGCCCACGGCCCGCGTCCCGACAGCTTTCCCGGCTTCCTACTCGAATCGGTAAGTCCCTCCCGCCCGCCGTAGTCATGTGCCTGCTCGTCCCCTCGACATCTCCCTGGCCCGTGGTCCACCGTAGCCCGAGGCCATGGTTTCGTCCATCAGGCCACATAGCAGTTATTCTTTTACCATTCATCCTTTAGCAAAGACCGCGCTGTCCGCCTATCTCCTCCCTTCATCCGTTGCACTGCCCGCAGAGTGAAAGTGCACACGCAATCCAAGCGGCAATGCTCATCCAGTCTCTGCCCTGATTCACGAGCAGTATATTTTGCTGCAATCTGCAGTGCAAATATCAGATCTGAGGCTCTTTCCCATTTCGATATTTTCGTCCGACATGGGGAACGAGGAAAAACACGTGCATAAGCAAGGGTGAGCGCCTACTGGCCAATCAGCGCCTGTACCGAGAAACATCTAGATTGCATTCTCAAGTTCCCCGCTCTGTCTGTCGCCCATCCGATTCCGTCGCCACGTTGCCATTCTCATGTTCTTCTTACTCAACAAGATCAACCAGCAGCCCTCGTTATGTTGTCCAGTTCACAGGCTAACAGTCCGGGACTTGTATATTTTCTGTTCAGTGCAACATGTCGTCGTACATTACGCAAAGATACTTGATGAACACAATCCGCAGTGGCGCACATTGACCTCGGGGTGACGCGAACCTGACGCATGCCTGCTGCCAGTTCCCAGCTGACCAGGAGACGCAAATACCTCTGTTTTACGCACGTCCCGACAAGTGACCGTATCCACCCGTCATGCATACGACCCAATCACAAGGTTGTAAGGTGTCACAGCTGCCCGCAAGCGTGGTCCGGAACTACACAGTATTTTTGTCTTGTTCATTTATGTATTCAGACAACAGAGAGAGGGGTAAGCATGCACGCATACGTGTACATGTGTTGCCCGGCATGGTGGAAACACTGTGAATATACTCCTTTACTTTCCCCCTGTTCGTGTGCATTTCAGGCACTCGACGCCTGAAACTGTATCGAAGTTATATCCATCCAGTATCACACAGCCATCTCATCTCTGACTCACACAACGGAAGCCCGCGCAGCTCCTGTTTTCCCGTCATGTGTTGTGCTCGGGAGCCAGCGTGATGCTTGACATCGTCGCGATTATCTAGGTGGGATATTCGGAAGAACGCGTCCCCTGTCTGCGTTCAGGTGAACTCAAGGAAGGGACACGTAAACCCAACAACAAAAGCCTACCCTCAGTGATTGTTTCAGTCTCCAAGCCAAGACTCGGGGACGAGAGACTTGAGCCTGAACTGACAACAGAAATCGGTAACAACGCCAGTTGATATGATCTCTCCACAAGCAAGGCTCAGTTACAAGGAGAGTTCAATAAAATAAATAAACAAAATTTACTGATCGAAAAAATGGAACTACTGTACCCATCTGTATGGGTACAACCGTAACGTGTAACGCGGGGGTGGTTTGGTTGCTAGCAGTAACGCGTAACGCATAGCAGTAGTTGCTTTCCCTTAAGGAGCGTTACATAGTTTTAAGCGAGCATTATATTATATAAGACAATTCAAGTGTAGTTTTGTTACTTTTGTATACTACAAGTGTTAGAAAATTTGAAAAGCTTATTGGATTGTTACGATTGAATTTATATACTAATACTAATGTAGTATAGTAACTTCCGGCAACGTCCGTCTGGTTGTCTGTATTAGCAACTGTAACGCGTCCACATAGTTAGGTTTCCAATTTCCACCGGTAACGCACTCTGCCTGGTTGTACCCATACAGATGGGTACAGTAAGCCCGTGAGGCTAGCTTTCGTTTCTTTCTGTGTTTCTTGTTGTCTATCTTTCACTTCAGAGACTTTGATAACTGTTGTTTCTTTGTCTGTTCACAATATGAATGACGTGGTGATCTTGTCTCACCCGCTTTTATACCTCAGTTCGCAGCAGCGTTCCTTTGAGCCTGGTGATATCCAGGGGCGTCGGAGTAATGTCGGTGGGCCCGTGGACTGGCTAACGCGGCGACTCCGAACGTAAATGCCTGATCAGGACGGTTCTGATCCGTCATGCCAATCCCGACCCGTCGATCATCTTTCGATCTGGTCTGGAGAACTAAATCACTGCCTCTGCGCATTCTCCTTCTGACTCTTCGAGATGGCGTCCTAGTCAAACTGGTTTCCCCAAATGCAGATTTACTCCGCTGTTGATCGACGAAGTTCATCTATGAAACAAAGATGATGAAAGCGAAAGGCCAGGACACCTTCCTGCTGAGCCTAGGTCCGGGTGCTACTGGTGCAAACTTGCTGCTGCGAACAACATCGATGAGCACAACAAACATCACCAAACTGATAGATTGCGCTGAAGCAATTATATCCTTACAAATCAGCTGTTCCTCTTTCCTCTCTCTCATTGCACCATGCCGAGAGGAACGCATCCTTCTTCTAGGGACACGTCGCGTGCGTAATCCGTCTCGGCATAAGAGGTAACAGAGTTGTCTCAACGGAAGCCTCGATTTCATCTTCTCGAGAACCACGGAGGATAACCGATGCCTTTGATATGCGCCTCGGAGTCGCTTGAATGCTTCTTCAGATACATACATGGATATGTAAATAGATCACTCACAACAGTACACCCGAATCAGACTGACGCTTTGCGCTCCACCTCTTCCGCTTCAGCCAAAAAGAAATTGAAAAAGGCGCTTTTTCTTATATAAAACACTTCAAATGAAGTAAAACTTCTCTATCTCTATCTCAATTTCTATTTTGCATTTGCTATCTACTGAATTTGCCTCTGTCCGATTGGATACGCCAGGACTTTGATGTCCTCGGCTATGTACCATATTCTACACTACACTGGCACTATCCCTTTAGCGTGAGTACGCCAAACGGGAACATCTCGATACACATATACCCACATTCATTCACTTTCTTCTCATACGTCTGTCGCTCGCGTGTACACAAAAGTTATTCATAGTATGAGACAGTATCGCGTGTCCGTGCGTTGTCCTCTGCTCGGAACATCCATTCAACAACGCGTCCGTTTCGATGATAAAACCCGGACAAATTAGTTAAGACGTCATTCCCGCACCGTCAGACTTCAATGGTTCTCTGGGCTGGGAAAGCAAGACCAGGTACAAAACGAGATCGACTACTTAAAGTATCCGATCGTAGAAGCGTGAGACGAACACCTCGTGCTTGTCTAATGAGCGCGATTTGATGCTTGACGAGTTAGTATAGCAAGGCAGTAGTGGTACATAAGTATGAATTATTCATATACTCTCTGTAAATACACTGTAATATTGTATAGATGCAAATGTATTAAAGTGCGTTAGACGCGATCGCTGCGGAGCTCCTTCTCTTCCGCGGACGATTGCTGAATCACCGTATTTAAATAGCGGACGCCGCTAAAGGTGGGAAACTTGATTTTCGTCTATGGACACGGCGTTCCTGTAGTGTATGTACGTGTTTCATAATATCATACGAGTCGTAGCGCTTTGCAGGCACTCACCGGACTCTTTTACACTCGTAACCAATTTGCGTGCATATGGATTCGAAACTGTGTACTTGAAGGAACAAAGTCTACTTTAAATTCTCGTAATTTTTTGCACATCACATGTCTTTCATATCTCTTGTCAAGAAGAATCAAACCCACTCTGAGCGCTCCATCTAATCCCGACTGAAAGAGAACCCATAAGGAATGGTATGTTCGCGGCGCTTATGCCGAACACTCCATGTATGTATTGTAAGAGTTTGAATACATACGATAAAAGGACCGTTTAACTCCATATCCGCGACTCTTCGCTATTGCTGCTTCGTCTGTATAGTATAGTAAACTACTAAACTAGCTTTTTTCCCGCACTATTCCGTTCTTCACATTCTTCACACATTCATTGGCGTTGAGAATGTTCTCACCGACAGAAGGCGCATGTAGTTCAACTTCTATGGCTGAATAGTCGAATCCAACTTTCTGACTCGTTTGTCCGATGTTGGATATTTACTTCCGTAAAAGACTGTGGTCTATCCTTCTAGTTCCGCCAAGCAGCTGTCGAGCCTGGGCCATAATTTCGAATCTAATGATCTGCATTCCAGTAAACCGGACGTTCGTGCGCGCGGCTAGTTGTTAAGTTGTCCCAACGACAGTGACAACACAATCTAGTCTACGTACAGCGTATGCGGTACCGGAACTTTGTGAATGATTATGAAAATGTATACAAGATGTACATAAATAAAACAGATGCGCCTCAAGGATGATTAGGAAGTCAATCCGTCTTCTTCATAGAGCGTTAGCATGTTGTATACATAATGATATTTGTAATTTGTTTTTAGGCTAGCTTGACAGGCTGTACGACACACACTACACATGTTAGTATTCGATCGCATGCTACTCAGCGTGCCTCGATGCCTGCACATAGAGTGTGCCTCTTCTTCGGTCTGTTCGGGCATCAACAAATGTGCACACACTTGAATGGCAATCCAGCTGCTCAAGGACACGATTCGGTTCCATTTCTCCCCTCTCCTCAACAATTTTGCCTCCTGTTCAAATTTCCAATAGCAAATTCTCGCTAGCTCCAAAATATAATAACGCATGTTGCTAAACGTTATGTACTGCACGCGTATAGCAAATGGCATTTATGTAGTAAAAGAAAGCAAAGGGAAAGACGAAATTCGCTATGCTTCCTGGTCTTCCTATTACCTATTTCGACTTCTTCCGGTCTTTCCTTTCCTTGCTGTCGTTTGTCTAGTGACTACCCTATTTCACCCTTTCGTTCCCCCATTTGCTCGCTTGTCAGGAATGCTTCCGTGGGCTGTGTGTGCTGAGATCCCACAGAGTCCTCAGGAATTCCGTGCGGCGCCGACTCGGGGCACGACTTGTCGGAATTAGGCTTTAGGATGTAGCTATAGCCTTCATAGCCTCTTCAATGGTCCATAACCTTTCAGGTCCATGTCTTCCTCGTGAAGTCGTTTCATTTCCTATATATTCGGGATGTAGACCCGTTCTTTTCTGCATTTCTATCAGGCACTTCACCTCTTGGGCGTAAATCCTTTCTAGGGGATGATTTCAAATTAATATATTATTTTTCGTTAGCCCGGTCGTTTGCCGCGAGGCAACATTGCCATGATACCATTAATCCCTTCCAACGTTTCTGAGCTTCAATATGAATTGATCCATTGCCGCCTCTTACCGTAAAGACGTCACAAGGACCTCTCCATACTGCGCCGTGCGTACACCCCTCATCCAAGTGCATAGCATTATAATACAGTATTATGTACACGATAACATACACTTACACGAGGCTCACGAGTTCCCCGTCTATCGCTTCTTTGAACTTGTTCGCTTAGAGACATGCTGTATTTCGCTACACAGATAACAAGAGAATATGCCGTGTGTATACGAGCACACACTGTGTCGATAATATACAAATTTCATATCAAAATGTGTACGCCGCTGTTTGTACTGATTTGTCCGGGCTCTCAGGCTTGCCGAGCTGAAGCTACTATTGGCAGATAGGAGAAGGATGGAAAGCGGAGAGTAGGGAAGAAGAGAAGCATGATGCACTCCAGACGATGGATGGGGATGAGCAATGGGCGCAGTGTTTGGTAGATCCAGTAAGGGGAGGGGGGCGGAAATGTTATAATGATGACTGTCATATTAATAGCAATATCGATAGCCATCACTGTCAATGATTCAGCCAATGGCTGGGAAGGATGTAAATGAAAGCAGCCAATGCTTGGCTTGGGAAGAAGGTCAGTAAAGTAAGTAAACATTTATCTCGCAATTGCATGTCCCGTTAGTATTACATAATGGTAATGCGGTCAGCAATAAACTTATACTGATTTGCAGGCAAAAATACACTAACTAAACGTTAGGCACGCACTTGTCACTTTGAGACTAATATGCAGCACTGCACAGTGCTAAAGCATCCCGAGTCGCATCACTCAATCCTAAAGGTAAGTCCTCGCACTTCCGACTCGGCTACACTCTATCTCTACCTAAATTTTTCGTCCTCGAATGCAATCTACCTTTAACTTCTCTGAATCTTCACTAGATCTCCTCTTCACTCAAATCTTGTCGAAGCAGAAGTCAAAAGTGCCCAGTAAAATTTTATCAATCACCAATAGGAAAGTAAACAAGCAAACGGACAGAATGGGTCAAATTACCTATGTACATAATAAAGAAAGAAGTTCACAAGCACAAGCCAAAGTCTAATCTGCAGCTCTCAAAGGTCTTAATTATGATGCGCCACGTCTTTTGAGTTAAGCTTCACCAAACCAACCAGTACCACCAGCACCGACGGTTTGTTGTATGCATGGGGCAATTCCGCGGATGTATCATTGTACGAATCACTAATGATATGAGTATCTACATCTTCATCATTCAACAGCCCATCAACTTCTGCGCCATCCATCACACGTGGAAGATATGTGGCTCAAGCGTCTCAGCTTGAGTTCGGATGCTTCTTGGGGTGAGATGCACGAAACTTAAAGCATAGACATCCCGATCTCGGACTTTTAGACTGTTTTAGCTTTTCTTTTAGATTTCCCCAGATTGTCAAGTGTTCACATCACATCATCCACTGCGCCTTACTTTACTGAAGTGAGTGAAGGGATCGAGTAGGTGAGATGTTAATCATGGCATACCAAGTTTAGGATATAAGCAGTTGCATACGCGACTTCCATCACTTACGATTATGTAAATGTTAGCGAAGTGCAACGGATTTAACTGCCTCATCTTCAATATTCACACCCGAAGTCCCAACAAAGTACCGCGTCTCATACAAAACAAAGAAAACTCCTAACTAATTACATCTCCAATTCACCCCAACATACCGAGGTAACCAGTCGGTCTATACGATCATACGAGTAAGCTAATACGCACTAGTCAATCAATCAGGAAAAAGAAAAAGAAAAAGTCAAACACAAAATGAACGAAATACGAAAGAAACAAAAACGGAACAGAGATAACGGACAAGGTATGAAAGAAGGAAGGATATAAACATATATCAAATAAAGCAACGGTTTTAAAAGAAAGAATTTTTCGTACGGAGGTTAAGAGATAGAAAAGGACAAGAGACAGGAGAGTGAGAGTACTATCAGGACAAGGGTTATCGCGGTGAGGAATGTAAGTCAGGATTTTAGACGGGATGTTATACGGCAAGATATGGTACGGAGCGGAAATATTGAGATGAGAGAAGAGAAATCCGTCAACACTGTATGGTGACGATAAACAGGGTGAGCAAATAAGACAGGCAGCAGGAGGCAAAATGAAAATTATAAGTTCGGTTTTTGAAATGCGAATGGAGTGGGGTTCGAGTTCGAATATAATATCAAGGCCTGAGGTTTGGGGGAAAGCAAGTAATAAGATGAAATGGAGACGACTGGGGTTGAGACGCGCAGTGGCGGGTATGAGATTATTAGTCAACATTCTGAATGTCGACGCTCAGCGCAAACATTCAAAATGTTTACTTTTCGCGGAGAAATCAGAGATCTCCTGTCTTCGAGGCGTTTTGTTTTCCAAACTATTCGATCCCCTCATGGACCGTGATAGAGACTGACACGAATTGAGTCCAACTGGTGAGGATCGAGCCTAATGACCGTGGCGAAGTGGACTCAGTGAATCCAGGAACAAGGCCAACCGAGGCCGAAGATCCAAGCCAACATGCTAGACGGGCGCCGCCCCTCCCCTCCCATGACGGACTCAAATCCGACATCGCACGATCGTCGCGTACCTATTCCATTGAACGGCTGCACGGTTGAATGACGGGACATCGGGATGACCGGGTAACAGAATATTCCCCTAAGCTTGAAACACAGCTAACAACGCTTGTAAACTGGTGCAAACCCCGCCTCGTCCGATTTCTCGGCCTCGCTTCATCGTCGCTAAGGTTGACTTTCGTCTACTCGGTGCCAAAAGCCACCAAGCAAACAACCGAGATCCCAGATCGTCCATACCGCATACACCTCCCCAACGTTGCCTCGTAGAAGGAAGAACCCTTTAACCACTTTTCCGCTCAGCCTCGCTTGGAACTCGGGACTTCGCCGGAAACAAACATTCCCGATGCCTCTCCACGCGCTGCCTGCCCCACTTGCTCGCATGTGAGAAGTGAAACAGTTTAGCACACTTGCGAGACGCCAGGTGCATACATCATCATTGACGGAGCTGCCGGGGGAGCAATAACCGGCATTCCAGTTTGATGTCTATATGCATGTGCTAACGGAGAAGTGGGTGATGTCATGGTTGTTGAGCTTGTAACAGGTGCCTTCGATAGGATTGGCGAGTTTGAAGCGGTAAGTGGAAGAGATGGAACGGACGGAACAGAAGGAGTGGTCGGCGTAACGGGTGTCGGAGGCGCAGTGGAACCGTCTGCAAAAGTGCATGTACCCTTCAAAGTGTGGTACTTGAGACCGTTCGGGTTGAGGTAGCTCTACAACACAAAACCAGAAATATCAATAGTGTGCAATCGTAACTAGCAAACAATTATTACCTTCGTGCATCCTGGCTTAGGACATTTGTACGCCTTTTCGCGTACTTTCTTGCCACCCTTCTCATTTCTCTCTACTCGTTCCGGTCTCCCAGTTCGTACTTCACGTTCGACTTTCTCTTCCTGTGTACAAGTTTCCTTGTCGCCTTCCTCACTGCTCGGCGACGCATCATGGGACGAAATTGAAGATGTGCGTGAGACAGTCGCCCCAAGTAACGAGTTCATTGGACTTATTGTTTTGCGGGCTTTCTCTCTACGCACAGCTCCACCAGAGCTAGAGCTTCCGGATTCCTCGAGAACAGGGCTGTCCGGTCGACTTCTCTTCTCCTTCTTTTCCTTCTTCGACGAGTTTCTGCTTGCGTCTCTTTCCAAGGAAGGAGCTGGCGCAGTAAACAACGAGGGCGGGAAACCAACAGGAGGCGCATCTGGAGTGCCATTATTCTTGAGGGCTGCAGCACGCAATACTGATGCTGGTCGAATCGGGTGAGCAAGTGGTGAGGGAGGTGTGCTATCCAATGGTGTATGTGCACCACCATCAAGCGGGTCAAAGTGCATAAGCACATCAACATCAATATCCATACCAAGTTCTTCCGTAGAGCCGGAATTAGATCCAGATGCATCCGAATGCTCAGCACCGCCTGAACTGGCGGGAGAGCCCGCAGAAAGCGGAGACGCCGCATATGGCGAGTTACTCGAGAAGGGCGAGTGCGGATAGGGCGAAGCGGTGTTAGCACGAGAAGACGCATACATGTGCGTCTGGACCTGCAGTTGTGGCTGCGAAGGGAAGCCATACGCGGGCACGTGAGATGCAGGTGGAGGAGTCTCGGGACCAACGGACGAATGCGGTGAGGGTGCGTCGCTGGACGCGGTGCCCGGACGCAGGTTCATTCCGAAAGTAGTGTTAACATTAATTTGCGGAACGGGCTTCGACTGGGGTACCGCCACGCCAACGCGCTGGCCCACGCCGCAGTTGGCTGCAAATGGCACGGCGGCGTCGGGTGTGTTGATATGTGTTTCCTCGAAGTGGGCAACGAGTGCGTGCATGTCGGGGAGCGTGATGCCACAGCATGCGAAGTTGGAACACTGTGAAGTTGAGAAGCACAAGAGAAGAGATCAGCGCTGGATGTCCGAGGAGATAAGAGAGGGGTTGATTAGAAAGCAACGGCGAACAGAGGGCTTGCCCGGGCGGTGATGCAAGCGCCCACGTCCATTCAAACCGAGTAAAAAGAAACAAAATAGCAAATTGGATTGGATTGGATCACATCAGGGAAGATTGAGCGGAAGCATTTCATCGAATTCATGCGGACAAACAGTGCATGCACATCCACTCCGGATCTGAACAACGGAGGATGCGAAAGGAGCCAAGGCAACTTCCGCTTTCGTACCCAGCTAGTCCCCGGCGCCGGAACCGGCGTTCTGGCGTCTGTACTTCCTTGCTTCCTGCAATCTTCCATCCATTCCTGTCCTGTTGTTAGGTCCCAGTGCATGGGGTGTATGGGAACCCATCCGCTCAATCTCCTAGTCCGCCCATCCCTTGTTCAACAGAGTTGCTTCGGGTGTAAAGCGCAATACCAAGTATTGCAATACAGTAGAACAACAAAGACCAATGAGGGGAAAGACAGGAAAGTACACGCACATAATTACGCTCAAAGGTGAAATAATCCGCTCGCGGAGAGCAAGACATCGACATGGAGGCACACATCGATGTAGAGGTAGATAGCCCTAGCGAGGATGAGGACGAGAATGACGAAGGCAAATAGGCGGTGCTCATGGGGGGCGACGTCGCGCCTAGGTGAAGTTCGGAGTTGAGAGGGGAGCACGAGGTGAAGCTACAAACATTCGCGTTGTCAGCAACAACACATATAAGAACAAAGAATGAGACACACTCGAACGCGTCTGACCAGCTGGTACCGAACTGGCCAGAGAGACTGCGTGCATGCGCATGCGAAGGTTGCGGAGCGGCGAAGATGGTCGCCGAAGGAGTGCGTCGGTGCTGAATGTTCATCGGCGCGGACATGGCGGGAGTGTGTTGTTGATAGTGAAACAGATTATACAGCGGATAGACAGGTACTGGTACTAGAAGCAGGTATGTAGTCGCAATATAAGATGCCAGAGATGACGGAGTCGCAGTAAGGGCGCAAGAGAATTAACAGGCAGTGATACGGTACGTTTTAGTGTGTATAGGCTGTAGAGCGGCGCGAGATGGGGATCGTCGGCGGACGGCAGAAGTAACGGGGCTGCTGATCGTGTGATGAGCGGAGGTCGGTCGCCGTCACCTTGCGGAGCGAAGGCAGGCGCGGATCCGGCAGAACGCGAAATCAAGAGACGTCGCGCGACCCAAGTTCGAACGCGCGCGGGACGGTCGCGGTTTATGACAGCCCACGAGGTAGCTCAGTCAAACTCTCCACCGAGCTCGTATGGACGGAAGAGTCACAATAGAACTCAAGGCGAATCAGCAGGCAAGGATCGTCGTCAGCGACGTAAGGAAGCAGTAGTGTCAAGGACAGGAAGGAATAAGACAACACAGCGAGACGCGGGACACCAAGCAAATGGTTCTCAACGACTCTTGTAGGTGGTCTCTATATGCGAGACGCGTGGGCTGCACGAGGGGCTAGACTAGTGCTCCTGCGGCAAAGAGCAGCGAACACGGGAGAGTGGTGGTACCGGAGGTGGAGGTGTTGGAAAGACACGAGGAGGGAGACTCGAGAGGGAGTCGGTCGCGACGGCGGGAGATGTAGAGGGACTTATGTACGCAAGAGCATCTATGTAGAAGCTCAGCCAGGGAGTGGCAGGGCTGCATCGCCAGTACAAACGAATCTTCTGATGCAAGCTAAACTAACGTCCATTTTAGGTAATAACGATTCACGACCCATTATCCCCACTGGGCTCTCACGCCGTCCTCCGTACGACACATCACACAGCGCACAACGCCCTCACTCAGCCACTGCCCAGACACAAGCTGCAGACTGACGTTGCATTACACAGTGCAAAAGAGCCGCAGGAAACGCATATGTTTCGTCTAGCGCGCAAACAGTACGCAGTATGGCAGAGCAATATATCCGCAAGCCTCAAACACTCCCGTCTCTCAAACTCAGAATCAGACACACGGAAACGAAATTGCACACACTCTTCCGACGTTCTCGCGCACGGATGTCCCTTTCCAAATCCAACTTTGTGCACGTCCGTCTGCTGAATGTGCTTCTCTTCTTCGCAGGCAGGTTACTCGTAGCGCGCGCCCAAACCAACTCCAACAACCTCCATTAATAATGAGGAGATGCCGAATTCCCGTTGACTTCTTTTCTCCTCGGACACAGTGCAAATCTCTGCATGCAGTACAATTTGCTTCTTCCTATTCTTTCCCGGCTTCTTTCATCCGCACATATACATATTATATCTTCTCATGTGTTAATTTGGAGCAAGACGCACGCCGGGTGGGATATGTATGGGTTACACATTGATGACAACAGCCGGGAAGAACACCAACGTTCCATTCTGGAATCCCTGGAGCTTCTCAGCCCAAACTCCCACTCAACTCCCACACGACTTGACTTTCCATTTCCGTTTGGGGACTTCTTTGCATACACACTCCGATCATCCCGTTCTCGTAAGTAACCTAGCCGCCAAGCCCCTCCGAGTTAACCCTGCTCGCTGCCCAGTGCATACCTACATCACATACCTACATCCGGCCCTCTGCCATCACCTCCATCCCAATCTCCTAGCCCGCCATCTTACATCTCACTGCAAGCACCTAGCCTAGCCGACTGGGTCTTCCTACCCGACTCGGGATCATTAAGTTTCCTGAAATCCTGATCGCATCACCCTTGGAATATACTCCACATCAAAATTCGTACATCACCTCCATCAATACAGTATCCAAACAAGTACAAATACAAGTAGGTCAGGAAAAATATGCACGTGTAATGAATTGTCTCACCTGGACAGAGGACATGTTCTGGTACGGTAAGACCGAGGGACGAATTGTCGACTACTAGAATGGAATGTACGATCAGAAAATATTTCTAGGTTTTCTTGAAGTTTCCCTGCCTACATCTGTATATGTTCCAGCTCAATTTAGTTTAGACTCGTTACCCCGGTGAGGGTTGAGATCCAAGGGCAGCGGATCAAAAATGCTGTGGAGACTGGCGCGGACTAACCTTCGAAAGAAACATGTCGTCATCTGTACAGGGGCGAGCTGTATAATCTTGCTTGGTCGCGCTACATGAACCTGCATCTCTACACCAGTGTACAGTGCAGTGATGTATGGACGAGGGAAAGCCCTTTTCCTGTAAACGATATAATCACAGGACCTTCTGTTGTCCCTCCTCGCTGACGCTATCCTGTGTACTCCAGGAGGAGCTGCGTTTCTTTACGTACAAGCCACAATTATCGGACGCGTTGACGAAGGGATTTAGCCTTTCCCTGCGACTAAGAATGCGCTAAACATACACGAGACTTCGCACTATTTTGCTTGCTATCATTCCCCCCTTTGTCCCTGGAAGGTCTATAGTTCTGATGGTACGCACATCGTTTACAGATGTATGCACGGAAGGAACAAAACTTCCCTGCACCGAGCGAACACCGAACGTCCACAAGATCCGAGCCTCATTTTTCTGGACCTAGACGTGTCTCGACTTTGGACATGTTGTGTAGTCCACGAGACGACACCAGTCGAACCTGATTACAATCAAGCACAGAACCGAACTGGATAGCAGTGGTGCTTGGAAGACCCAAGGTGCAGAGTTGTTCGCTACCTCAGGCTTTGGAAAAGTAACATGCGTTTCAGTCATCCAGAAATTTGTCAACTTTCGTATGTCCAGGACATGCCGCACTACAGATTATGATACGGTGTTGTCGCATGTATTGTAGTTTCATACACATGGCACCAAGTCATATGAGTGCCTATTGAGCAAGATTTGGTAAGTGAATGGCTAAATTAATATCAATGCTTGTGTCCTCTCGATTAGTTTTGATACTGTGGCGTACTTCCCACAGCAAGTACTTTGATGCGAGACATAAGGCCTAACCACTTCGATGACCAATAGCCCGACATAACCATTGGATAACCTCGTGGCGTAATTAACGAGTCTATACATTAGTTTCCTGACATGCTTACGATGCACAAGGATCTTTGACATAGGGAGACTAGTTCCTTCAGACCATGTCCATCTATTAAGTACCCTGATGTATATCTGACTAACTTGTTTTGTTGAAGAATTAATGCCTATGAAAGGCGTGTGTACTAATTATCAGCGATGAATTGTTCTAAATTCTATCTTATAGCTCGTGTGCAAATGTTTTCGGACATGACAGTATCGCTTCTTACGTTACAGCTAGTA
The DNA here is from genome assembly GCF_000271605.1 of Fomitiporia mediterranea MF3/22. Taxonomy (NCBI): domain Eukaryota; kingdom Fungi; phylum Basidiomycota; class Agaricomycetes; order Hymenochaetales; family Hymenochaetaceae; genus Fomitiporia; species Fomitiporia mediterranea. The sequence continues at coordinate 4,015,781 of NW_006760387.1, forward strand.
TCTATCCTGGCGACTTAGACAAATAACGTTCATTCCTGGGAAGTAGTTAACAATGCGGGTTTATGCACCCGCTTCTTGATCTGAACCAGAGCCAAGCCTTTGTTTATATTTATTTATCTGTACTTTATTTGTGTAAGTGTACGCTGCACTGACGTTCTTTGCTAGGTCTTTGGCACACAGCGAGAATAAGAATAAGAAAAGGTTAAAGGAAGTTTCACTGCTCGTAGGCTCGTAGGTCCCGCTCTAGGTCGATCAAATGATCAATGGACCTAATTGCAAGAAGCTGGCGTTTCATTTGGGCATATACATGAGTATTCCGGTAAAAAAAGTAGGAGAGGCGGGAACCAATAATCTTACTAAGCCCCTATACGTTAGTCCCTGTCGACATGAAAGAAGTGTCAAACAGTAAGTGCCTTTCGAGTTCATAAAGTGGGGAGTCCGCGGCATTTGCCAAAACTTGTTTGACGAAGTCACTCTCCTTCTCGTTTCGTCGAGGCAGTGATTCGACTGTTAAATGTCTACACGGGTTCCACCACAAGATTTGCCATGCCAACCTCCGGAGTATAGAAAGTTTTCGGTACTTGCACATGAACTGTGAGGGGAAATCGTAAAGGAGGAATCGGGCTCACCTATGCACCGATAGGAGGAGGACAATTCACCCGCACAAACCAAGCTTGAAAAGAAAAGACTTTTTTCTACTGAAAAAAACTTCACCGGAGAAACGCGAAAAGTATCTGTTGAGCTCCTATCTCGTCAAAAACAGATTTTATCCGTAAATACGGCTCTTACGGCGTCCAGTGTTAGCACATGCATATAGAGACGTACATCAAGTACCTACGCCTCAACACAGGGGTGATGGAGGTAGGCATCATCCAATCATTGGTAAAAGGGTACTGGTGGACAAGTGGACATACAGTGGATTTGATTGAACTTACCCGGCGTATTTCCAAGATGCGGATTACAGAGCTTATAGTAATTGTGAAGTAAGTGCCCGACAATAGCGGGTACGAAGGAAGGCCCAGATTGGGAGAAAATGTGTGAAGTTTATGGATGGTTTGATCCGCGAATGTGTCACTGGGTAAGCAGCTAACCTTGAAGTTAATGTCAATGACCGAGTACGGGAAGAAAGGCTACACATAGTTTGCCCTTGTCAATTGGATTTGATGAAGCCCATACATAATCGAAACTAAAGTTATAGAACGAGTACAATCATATGCTTTCATATGGTTTACAGGCACCCGAAGAGCAACTCCTGGAATCTCAACTTCCGCCCTTCTAGTCGATCGTCCAATGCTAGTCGCCCCTATATACTCCGCTGTGGAGGCATCGATTGACTACAAGGAGAACGCATAGAGCATGACCATGGAACCTTGCAAAACTTAAACCTAAATCTAAACCTAGAATCGTTCATGAGGTACCGCATTTCCGTCCATTTACCTCACTTGCGGGATACGTGTAAAACAGCAAAATACTTTGCACCATATTCCAAAGTCTGTGAGTTCAGACAGTTCCAGTTGAGTTGAGCAGCACGGAGGAACTTCTTAGACGTGCTGTATACCACATTGTGCCATATGCATGTGTTTCCAGAGCATCGTGTCGTCATCCGATGAACGCGTTTGACAGGTAGGAGAAGAAGACTGTCTAAGTCCAATTGTATACGTACATATAGTACTCGCTTCCCAGGTCCAGGATGTAGCACCTAGGGCACAACTCTAAGGATATGTAGAATAATGACCTTCCGATACACTGTAATGACCACTTCTAAACACCCCAACAATATTTCAGACTCTTATATCAATACAAGACGGTATGAGCTGGACGACAAGATTGTTCCTTTAGTTATGCGAAATAGTACAGAGCAACTCATGATACAATGGGTATCTACAAGCCATGAGGCTGCTATTGTCGAACATATAGTGTGATACTGTGTAAAATGTGCTCTCAAGTTGAACCTAAGTTGGTTTTAAATAATCACATAAACAAAGGTAGTTAAGAAAGTAGGAGTGTGAAAAATCTATGTCATGCATAGGTCCAGCACGAAAGACTCTACCCAACAGAGTATCAATCCTGCAGAAATGCACAAACGGCCATCATATTCGAAAAAGGACTTATGCCTGCAATACCAACATAAGACTGTATTAGAATATTTGTTGCACCATTGATTGGCATGCATGCAATGCAACAAGTATGATAACAAATAGAGATAAGTCAATTTTGAGAGCATAGCTAGAGTGTAGATAGAGTACAAGCTTGATTTTTTGTAGGGCAGACAGAGCAAACTGGGTTGCCATTGAAAAATGTGAAAAACACAAAGCAAATGCAGCTATTGGGATGAGAGGCCATTAGGATATGGGTTATATAGTATATGAGAGAATGCTGGATATATTTATAGTTCTGGCATCAACATCTAACAAATGTTAGCAACAGTATAGAGGGGACCCAAAGGCTTAGCAAGGGGACCCAGGCTACAACTATCCTACACAACAGAAATACAGAATGCAAGCACTAGAACATAGTCAGAACAGGCAGAACAGGCAGAGAGAGAGAGTGAGACAAGAGTAGAGTATATAGAGTGAGCCTAAGAGTACAGGACTACCTAGAGTAAACAAGATCAAGACTACAGGACCAGTCTGATCTTATACACCTATATATACTAAACTACACAAGAGCACTCAGAGAGTATGAACTACTAAGAATGATAAGCTATGAAGAATGAAAGAAAGGAAGGTCAAAGATAAAGGTACAAAGAATGAAGGGATGGACAAAGGGTAAGAGACTAAGGAATGAACAAAGAATGAAGGAGTGGTCAAAGGAATAGAATGATAAAGTAAGGAAGGGTAGTAGTAAGAGTTAGTACATATATAGTTTATAGACAGTGCCCCTAAGGGACAGAAGTCCTGAGTTCTAGTACAGAAAGGTGCAGAACCCTTAGAACTGAAGGTACAAGAGTAGAGAACTGTAACATTACCCTCTCTCTAAAACCAATTGTCTCAATTAGTAAACATTAGGCTTGGTTAGTAGTTTAGACATAAGTCAGAACAGTAGGGTTTGGAAATCTGTAAGGTAGAGTTGACACAGAGCACTTAGATAAAGTTAATGAAAATCTTAGATTGTCTTAACAGTATAGGTGAGATTCTTAGTAGGTTCTCAAGTGTGTTCTTCAACTAGGTATCCCTTCTAGTAGATAAGGAACTTGAGCTTCCTACACACTAGCTTAGTATCTGCTACATACTCTACTTTGTATTCTGGTTTAGAACTAATGAGTTCTGGTGGAGGTGGCAGGGGTCTTTGTTGTGAAGGAAAACCTGGATTATAGTACTAAGACAGTAGAACCTTGTTAAATACTAGGTGTATGTACTTCTATATTGCTAGAAGTTAGAGTTTGTAGGTAGAGGTACTAACCTTCTTTTCAATAATAAAGGGTCTGAAGTACTTGTTGTCCAACTTCTTCATTAGGCAATCTGTGGTCAGGTTAGTAGCTTCTAGTATAACTTTGTCCTTAGACTAGTAATCCTTAGCTACAAATCTCTTCCAATTGTAGTTCTGCTTTATTACCTACACTACCTTCTTTAAAAGAGCTTGTGTATCTTCCCTAGTCTTGTGTATCTGTTCTACAAAGTCTGTTACAGTTTTAGAACTGTTCTCTAGTATGAATGTCTCTCATAATTAAGAAAGAATAGGGACTGTCCTATTGTAGAGTGTTACTAGTTATTATACACAAATTCTGCTAGAGTTAACCATTCAGACTAATCTAATTACTAATGATTAATAAACATCTAGAGGTAGAGCTCAATCTCCTGATTGACTTACTCAGTTTGACTGTCAGTCTACAAGTAATATGTAGTAGAAGGGTTCCCTTGAATTCTAAGAAGTATATACAAGTTCTGTATGAATTTTGACTCAAATTACAGTCCACAATTGTAAATAAGCTTCTAAGAGAGTCTGTGTAACTAGAAGACATAATCCTAATAAATGTACACTATACTTTTAGAAGTGAGTTCTGTTTGGGTCAGAACTATGTAGACTTGTTTAGAGAATTAGTCAACAATTATACAGATAGTGTTGTAACTCTAAGACTCAGGTAGCTTACTAATCAGGTCTACTAAGACTTCTTCCTAAGAGTGATCTAGAATCTAATACAGATGTAGAGGAGTCTAAACCCTAGTCTAGTAGGCCTTAGTCTGTTAGTATGTATTATAACCAGTTATATACTTTAGGATTTCCCTCTACATTCCTAACTACTAGTAGTTCCAAGTAATAAGTTTCTATGTTTTGTGTTAGCCTAAATGTTTTACAGTCAGATTGTTGTAATAAGCTTAGACAATGTTCTCTTACAGCTTCTAATTCTTTAGAACATACAGTTAGTCTTCCTAGTAAACCTGTCCATCCTTATCCTCCTCCTAATCCCTAACCTACTTCTCTAACTGTTTTACTACAACCTAGTCCTGTGTGTGTCTTAGAGCTTACTATATGTAGGTGACAAAGTCAACATTCTTAGATTTGAGTCAGATCTCTTGGATTGTCTTAGACATGAAATAGGAATTGTCTAGGAGAATAAGATTTTTGTTATTATTCTCTCCCCTTTTATAACCTACTTATCTTGAGAGTAAATCAGTTTTCATCATTTGTGTTCTGAGTTTGTAAGTTAGTACAAAGTTATAGTTCTACAGTTCTAACATCTAGTAAGCTTAGTAGTGGTTGAGCTTCTGAGGCACTTAGAAGTACTAAAGATTAAGGTGATTACTCTAAATCTCAAACTTCTGTATAGTACTAAGGAGATATTAATGTTACTCCTCTAAGGAACAGACAATTGTAAAGAGTTCCTTATTATAGATAGGGTAGTTCTGTTCTGTTACAGAGAGGGATTCTAATCAGAATACTATCAGACACTACTTTCTGTTAATAAACTAGAACAATACTACTCTATTTACAAAGTTAGAAGAGTTGGCTTTAACTTAGAACTTGTCCAGAACTGTTGAAACTACTAATACAGGCTTACTAGTAATAGCCTACTTGAGAGACTCAAACACAGACTGTTACTAATTATCCTATTACTAAGGAACATCTTTGCTAGTAAGATTGTGAAGAGGCTGGACAATAGTACTAAAGCTTTAAATGAAGCATTAGTAGTAGTTTACAAACCTAAGGAATGCTTAGGCCTGTTTCAGGTTCTAAGATTATAACCAGTTCTAAACTGTAGTTACTTTTGCTAGATCTATACAGACCTCTCCTCTACCAATCACAAAGCTTAGATAATCTACTAACTCCTGTACAAAAGAGTACTTTACTTCTTAGAGGAACAGTTTATTATCTTAGAGCTATTATAGAACTACTTGGATTAGTTAGTAATAGTACTTAACTGTTTAGGTGAAGATCAGAATGTTATCCAGATACATACTAACATACTCTGAGTCAATCAGGTCTGTAAGAATGTGATTCATGAATGACTAGAATGTTGTAAGTAAGTTAGTTAGTCTGAAGAATATTATAGTTAGTTTGTACAATCTGTAATTAGTTTAGAATGTAGCCTTTTACTCATCTCTGTCTTAGATCTGAATATTATTATATCCCTATTAAATGTCCAACTTAGTGAAAACCCTGAATGTATGTGTCTTATTAATGAGCTCCTGAATCAGAGAGAGTAAGTACTTGTTTTTGACAGTACTCTTATTAAGACAATAATAATTCTAAACTAGACAGAGTTTCCTATCTTTCTTTTTAACAAAGAAGAAAGGGGAGACTATAGAGGACTTTAAGGGTTGGATTCAGCTGTTCTAAAGATTTTCCTGAAGGAACTCATCAAGCACCTCCTACTTGTCTCTGTTAAGTAGGTAGACCTTATAATCCTTAGGTTGGAAACCCTTAGTTAATTTAATTATATAGTCCTAGAGACAGTGTTTAGAAAGCTAGTTGAATTCCTCTTTACTAAAGACTTTAGAGAACTCTCAGACAAAATCTGGCAGGCTAGGTCTATGTGTGTTCCTGAGTAGAGTTGTTCTGAGAGGGTTCTAGACTAGTTCTAACTTAAACATCCTTCAGATTAACTCTATTCTACCTTGACTAGAATATGTATCTACATATCTATCCTAGTTAAAGAAGAACAACTAGTCACCTTTATTAGAACTGTTAGTAACATTAGAAGCATTTGTATCTACTTAGAACAGTAGTGTAAGATAGTTATAAGACTTAGGACACTAATTAAACACAAGTGTTTACTCTAACTAGTTAATAGTAGGGTTGTGAGTCTTAAGCTATTTGAATCTAATAAAAATGTCTGTCTTTCTAAGGTTAGTGACTCTAAACTTAATACTTTCCTTATAATCCTGAATAGTCATCTGTAGTTAGACAAACTTAGTAATCTGACTATTCTGATTTAGAGTTCTGTCTATATTATATACTAGGATTGGAAGTAGAATGTATTAAGTAGAGAGGTAGTGTTCCTATATAAAGACTTTATTAATATACAAACTAGTGTATCTACTATCTACTAGAGTTATTGTTCAGATCTGGGGGGATTCTAAGAAGAGAGTTAAGAGGACAAGGACTTAGAGCTAGTGTTTAGAATGTTCTCAGATAAACTACTACTTGTTCTGAAGGGAACATACAGCTTGTACAGTCTTGTTATCTAAGAGGGTAAGTATATGTACTAACATTTCCTTATTAACCTCTCTCTTTTAATAAGGACAGACTTATGTTCTTAGCTGTAAACTCAGTTAAGGTTATTCCTGCTTAATACTATAAACAAACTACTGAGTAGTAAACAGGGCTGAGTAGTGTTCTGAACATTCTAAGATTTTAGAACACAGAAGTAGTAGGTTAGATTGTGTAGATTTAGACTCAGATAAAGTGCAAAGAGAAGAATCAAAAGAATCAGAAGAAATAGGAGAACTATCTACTTTTGTTTTCAACTTTTTTCTTTCTAATAAATAATTTTGTTAATTTACTTTTTCTACTTTTTCTACTTTTCTTACTTTATTTACTTCTAATCCTACAGTGTCTATTAAATCAAAAGTAGCTATTAAAAAATCTGAGTCATAGCCCTTCAGTACTATATTTACTGTTGAGTCTCTACAAAATCCTAGAGTATATAGTTAGAGTCTAAGAGTTCTAAAGTGACTTCTAGATTTGTAGAGAAGGCTTCTTACTACAAATCCTGCTCATTACTCATTATTACTCTAATAACCTAACAGATATACTATTACTTCTACAGACAGTCCTTAATCTAGTGCCCTGACTTTCTATAGACAAAGTATGCTTCTTACTTTTAGGCTTCTCTAATGTCTATCAGAACAGATTGATTGTAAATTACAGACAGATTAATCTGAGAGTTTAGAACTGTTAGAGCTAAATGTATGTATAAGCATTCTGTACAGACTTAATACATCTGAGCTACAGCTTGGTTGAAGGAAATAGTGTGTGTCTTCTACTCAGTGTAAGTAACTAGTTCTAGTATCATTCTAAGAATCTTATTAACTAGTTCTAGGTAAAGAGCTTTTTCAAGTATTCTAATAAGA